>NW_012267278.1:3276758-3288881 GCF_000151885.1 Dipodomys ordii | reverse complement strand
GCCAGGCCCAAAGAAACATAGGTCCCATGGTTTCCCTTATTTGCAATAGCTAGTATATGTCTGAGTCAAGCAGAAAAGGTCAGATAAGTTGATGTATTCAATTTTTTTTCATGTGATTGTTTCTAACACCTTTATAAGATTATTTTTTTGTTGCTTTGTATGTCCCTCCCCCTATGGTATAACCCTTGCTTTCATTGTATTTGATGTTGGCATAATTTGTAGAGGGGAAGGGAAAAAATTAAATTGTTTAAATAGGGATACAGGTGGACCCATTGCAACAATGAGATGTACAAGATGTTATGTCGAAAACAAACTTTACAACTTTGGTGGGGGGGAGGCGGGTTGGGGGGGGAGGATGGGATGGGAAGGGGAAACAAAGGAGGAGACTACAATGCTGGATAAGAAATGTACTCATTATCTTGCCCATGTAATTGTAACCCCTCTGTACAGTATTTTCACAATAAAAAAAAAAGACAAGTAAGATTCGTGACCTTGACACCAGCAAGTGCTTTGACTCCACTGAGAGGACAGGAGAAAGAAACCCTGGTGAGTGGATGGAGCCTGGGTAACCCAGAGGCTATCTGTCCTGCAAACAATGCTGGAGCACCCATTATGTGCAGGGCTCTAAGCCTAATGCTGAATATGGGACATTAAACAAGGTGGATGAGATTCCTTTAAATCAGAAAGAGTTCAGCTGGGTGCAGTGACTCACACCTGTAATCCTGCCTACTCAGAAGACTGAGATCTGAGGCTCACTAGCTCCAGTGGAAAATTCCAAAAGACTTTTATCTCCAACTAACCAGAGGGAAAAAAACCAGAAGTGGAAATGTGAGTCAAATGGTTAGAGCACCAGGCTTGAAAGCTACAGGAGAGCCCTTTGGCTTCAAGTTCAGGTCCCAGTTCTGGCATACACAGAGAGAGAGAGAGAGAGAGAGAAAATCCAGAACTGGTGGCACATTCCTGTAATCTCAACATTCAGGAGGCAGAGATCAGGAAGCTCATGGGCTCAAAGCCAGCTCAGGCAAAAAGTTAGTGGTGCTCATTCACAATCCCAGCTCTGATGGAGGCCTAAGTAGGAAGATCACAGTGGCAAGTCAGACAGGGAGAAAGCATACAACCTGATCTGAAAAAGGCTAGGGGTATAACTTAAATGCAAGAGTACCTGCCTAGCTACTCATTGCCCTGAGTTCAGACACTGTTACTGACAAACAAAAAATGTCCTTTCTGAGCTTCCTATGTTGGCACTCTCAAAAATTGTTTCCCTTCACCTTCACCCTCACCCTCACTCAAGAGGGTGTACATGCGGGACTCCGATGCTGCTCTAGTATACAGACAGTGCCGTGGACAGGAATACGCATGCCTCAGTGACTATAAACGCTGATGCGCTGCAGCAGTATACATCAGAGTGGCTGCAGGTGCTGATTCAGAATGTGCTACGCTATCATTCAAGAGACCTCTCAGCAAGGTGTGCGGGAGATTCTGATCTCCTGGCTACAGTGGACCTCTGAGACCCAAGGACAGTGAAGAGATGGGGGAGAGAGATGGCCTTCAGCCAGCCATGGCTGTGGGTCTAGAACTCAGAATCACAAGAAAAGCTGGGTTTGCATAGTAGTAATCTGGTTCACATCCCCTGGAAAACAGACTCTGAGAGGGAGATTTATAAACTGGTAATTTGTTGGTGTGTCTGGGTTTAGATGTGGGGCCTCACACTTGCTAGAAGGTACTCTACCTTCAGTCAAGCCTCCACCCCTGCTTATTATAGCCTCCCTAAGTCTTTTCTCCAGGTCGAATATGTCCAAGAGCTGATAACCTCTAAGGTGCCGTTCAGCTCTACAACTCAGTTGTATTAGGGCAGTCCTGAAGTATCTTCTTGTGACATTGTTTCAAATGATTCTCAAATCATCATGCATTGGGGCTGGCAATGTGGCTCAGCGGTACAGTGCTTGCCTAGCATGCACGAAGCCCTGGGTTCAATTCCTCATTACCACATAAACAGAAAAAGCTGGAAGTGGTGCTGTGGCTCAAGTAGTAGAGTGCTAGCTTTGAGCACAGAGAGGCTCAAGGCCAGCACCCAGGCCCTGAGTTCAAGCTCCAGAACGCCCCCCCCCACCACCACCAACAAAAAAAAATCATCATGCATCTATTAAGCACCTCTTTGGGACCAGGCCCTTTGCTAGGTCACAGGACTAGAACAATAAACAGGAAATGAGTTTGTAGTTCACAAATGAAAAGATAAGGAAACAGTCTTTCTGGTACAGCAGGTGCTGTGCAGTTGGGTGAAGCATGCGGGTCACAGATGCAGTGCTGTGCCATAGATTCCAGTCCCTGGGCCACTCACTGCTGCTACCTCAGATGGGCTAAGTTTCTCTTGACCTGAATTCCTTTATCCATCAAAGGTCAGTGACAGCAAAGCTCATTCCCAAGTCATGGTGGGATTAAATCATAGGATAGCGTAAGTGTTTAAACATGTTAATAGAGATAAAGTTTCTACAAACAGTGGCATCCTAGACTCACTGAAAGCTTTTTGTATTATTGTTGTTATTCCCGTGAAATTAAAAGTTCTAGAGGAGAGAGAAAGCATCAAAGATGATGTTCAGAGTCTGGTCTTACCCCTAAGAGGAAAGTAGAGCCATTGACTAGACAGGAACTAAAAAGCAGCAGGTCTAGAATAGCTAAGGAGGACACTACAAACCAGGTGTACAGAAGATAGCTGGACATTCATTTCTTTTCATTCTTTTTTTTTATTTCTTTTTTCTCTTTTTGCCAGTCCTGGGGCTTGAACTCTGGGCTTGGGTGCTGACATTAAACTTTTATTCTGAAGGCTAGTATTCTACCACTTGAGCCACAGCTCTGCTTCCAGCTGTTTGCGGTCTCACGGACTTTCCTGCCCAGGCTGGCTTCAAACCACAGTCTTCAGATCTCAGCTTCCTGAGTAGCTAGATTTACAAATGTGAGCCTCCTGTACCCAACTGTGTAGCAATTTCTTAAATTCAGGGGAAAGGTATAATTTGAAGTAAGAACTTTTCATAACTTTTTCAAGATTCTAGGTACTCGTTTCTAAACATTTTTCACGTTCTTAGCCTCTAAAAAGAAGATGTCCAGAGTGGCCACAACACTCAGATGTGGGCATCAGGTATAAGGGTGTTCTCCCCAGTGGCCAAAGAGATCTATCACCTACCATTGTGGTATTGCTCTGGGGGGCTGGGCAGATGAAGACAGTTATTATGCCACACCCTCTATAAACTGACTACCAGTAAGTCAGTTATTATTGAGGTGGGCATAAAGCCTTGCACATACAAAATGGGAAATCTTTCATCTATCTTAATTTCGTCTGTAGTAAGAGCCTTCCTTCTGTTGGATGTCAGAAAGCCAAGTTCAATCCATTCAAATGGCCCTTCTCCTCTCCCCGGGCTTGTGCCTGGTTCCAGGACACAGGAAGGCAGGAAGAAGAAGGTCTTGGAAGCTCACGGGCTTCTGTATGGATTTGCATTGACCAGGGGAATATGTATCTACAGAGCCATCCTTCTATGTCCCCTTCGTCTCTAATTTCTTCATTGTCCCTACTCTCCATCGGCCTTCTTTTCCTCCTTTAGGTGGTCACAGAGTTCGTTAAAAGGCCAATGGAGGCTCTCTTAGCCCAACACCTCACAAAACCATTTCTAGTGTACATACCACAAGGGAAGCTGAGCTTAAGAAAGGCGGGTGGCCCTTTATCAAAGATCCACATTATCCACTCATCCATCAATTCCTGTCCAAACAGTCCCCAGAAGCCAAAGAAATACTAGGGGATTTTTTTTATTTAAAAAAATATTTTTATTGTTCCCAAACACTATCATGTCTCAAACAGTTTATCCCATCTCTGCTCCTCAAATCCAGATGGAGTCAACTTCAAAGTTAGGCTGCAGCGATGTTTTGATGCCCATTTTTTTTGTTTTGTTTTGTTTGTTTTTTGTCAGTCATGGGGCCTGAGCTCTGGGCCTGCGCGCTGTCCCTCAACTCTTTAGCTCAAGGCTAGTGCTCTACCACTTGAGCCACAGTGCCACATCTGGCTTTTTCTGCTTATGTGGTGCTGAGGAATCGAACCCAGGGCCTCATGCATTCTACCACTGAGCCACCTTCCCAGCACTGATGCCCATGTTTTTAAACCTGATTTCCTCTCTGCATTGCCAGACTCCTATCTCTGTGAGGTTGCTTCCAATTCTATTATTCCCCACACTTGGAACCTGGCACTGTGGCTCACCTGTCTCCTCTACCTTCAGTGTCTTCTGGACTTTAGGCTGGGGGATGAAGTGATGAAAGCCATAGGCAGAGCCTCTACTTGAGAGTCTGACAATGACATGGACACAGTTCAAGTAGCCCCTCCCCCACAAAAAAAACGAAGTAAGACTTCTTCTTAACATAGGCAGTGGTGCAGTGGTACATGCCTATCATCTCAAGCTATGTGGGACAAGGATGTGGGGTGTAGTTCAGTGGTAGAGTTGGAGGCTGAAAATGAAAGAATCATAGTTCGTGTCCTGAAAGAAAAGTTTGCAAGACTCCATCTCCATGGCAGGAAGCTGGGCACAGTGTCACACACCTGTGATCCCAGTAAACACAGGAAAACTAAAATAGGAAGATGTGGCCCAGGACAGCCCATAAAACCTTATCTCAAAAACAGCCAGTGCAAAAAGTGCTAGAGGTATAGTTCAGTGGTAGAGTACCTGTCTAGGAAGTGCAAGGCTTTGAGTTCAAACTCTATCTAGTACCCTAAGAAGAAGGAGGAGGAGGGGGGGAGGGGAAGGAAGAGGGAGAAGGGAGGAGCGAGAAAAGGAGGAGGAAGAAGAAAAGGGAAGAGGAAGAAGCGGGAGGAGGAGGGGAAGGAGGAACAAGAAAAGCACAGGTAGGTAAGTAAAAAGGGAAGAATGTTTCCCATCATCAGACATGGTGTATGAAAGGCCCACACATAGGTCCAGTGTGTGCCCAAACCACTCCTTGGGAGAATGCCACGGCCACTCAAAGGAACTAGATGAAAGTTATAGTACCACCGTTAAGATCAGGGGAATCAGAAAAGGAAGAAGCAGATATTCTGAAGGGATTATGTTTATGTCCCTGATGGCTTTTGGTGAGGTCTCCAACAGGCCTGGCAGGAACATCAATTGCCTTGAGAAAGTTGACATAAGATTGTCATGGGAGCCAAAACAGCGTAGATAAACTTATCTACAGGACCTGGTAACTACCTGGGGCAGAGAGCAAAAAAGACCTGATACATCTTGTAAGGAAGGAAACCGTTCTCCTTCGCTCTCTTCTATTGAGTGACTAGGGCCCATAAAATTAAGCTGACAAAAGACAGATTCATAGAAAGGGCATACAAATTTTTATCTGATGTTCTATTATATGTGTATATACATCTTCACAGAAAAGAAGTGAGTGCTCAGAGGAAATTACCTCATATACCACTTTAACAAAGGGCAATAAAATTGTGAAGGATTGACAAAGACAAAGAAAGAAGGTTTTAGGAGTAATAAATTGTAAAAAGGTAAACATGTAGGAAAAACTAATAGATAAGGGTTATTTTAGCAAGGCTTGTTTGTGCCAACCCATCTTAGAATTGATTTTCTGTCTCCAGTGATAAGCTTTGTTTTCTCCCCAGTACAAGAGAGGAGAGGAGGAACACCGTGGCAAAGGGAAATTTATGTCCTGCTTTTAGGCAGATAAAATGAGGGCACAGAGTTCTTTCGGCATTTTCTGCTTCTTAATTGCCTTTAGCTCAAAACAACCCTTATGCCAATGTGGCATATTTCATGATGCCATGTTCTCCTCCACTATTCAGTTCTGTGTTGGAATGGGCTTGAAAGATGTTTGAGCTTCTTCTGTCTTGGAACCCAGATAGGAAGTGGTGGCACTTGCTAAAATGGAAAAGAAATGAAGTGAATAGGATCAGGGAGAAATAGAAGGGAGAGAGGCAGAAATCATAAGCTGGAATTATAGAATTAGTCACGTACTTAGAGGATATGAGGCTCCAGAGCAGTAGCCAGGTCCAGCATGCGATGTTAGTCTGTAAGAAGATAAAGCCCCTTGGAAACAAACAGGTCAAGGATCTGAGAGTTGTGGCATTGGAGGAGTTGTCTCCAGGGACAAAGAAGCTGCATGAGTTAGAAATCCTCCTCCCTTCCCCAGCAAGGCAGCTTCTCCACTCTAATTCCCCAAGTCTCCAAGCTCTTGTCTTCTCAACAATCTGTGAACATTCCTTTCACATTACTCAAATTTCTAAGAGAACTACTAAACAGGCGTAAGCCAAATACTTCCCTTGAATGTGTTTGAGGTGTTCCAAAGGTGCTTTTACAGTTATAAAGCATTTTGTTTTATATAGTACCTTTTATATAGTTACTTCCTATGATAGCTTGATCATAAGGACAGAAGGAGAGAAGAGGGTGAGATCATCTCATGGTTTATTTCCTGGACTTTTTAATGAATAGGTAAACCATAGCTTCACAAATCTACAGAGTCTAGGTATCTAACTGGGAGACCAAACCTCTCCCAATCAGTTTTATGCAGTGCTTTCTTGCTATAATGTGCTTTCTGTTGCTCTTGGACTTGAAAACTTCCATTTCAGGTTCCATTCAAGAATGACAGAGAAATGGGTGGATAGGTAGGGTGGTAGAATGACAAGGTGATGCTGCCAAACACTTTGAGCCAGATTGGATATTTGCTCACACCCTGCCCTTCTTGGCTCTGTGATTTGAGCAGGTCATTGAACTTTGGTTTCCTGTCTCATTAGTAAGCATCATGCTACTTTATTGAGCCTGGTTATTGGGGTTTTATGGGAACAGAGGAGAAACAATGGGTGTGAGAGAGCTTTGTGAACACTCAATCTGAAAGCTGTGTATTCTTTTCATTAGGTAAGAAACTTTGGGGCTTGCCTTTCACACGACCAGCAAGCTTTTGTTGTATATTGACTCTGCCCAACCTACACATAATCCTTCCTATCAATCAGCAGGAGTCTTTTAAATCTCCTGTCTGTCTGTCATCTGTCTGTCTGCCTGAAGAGCTAATTCTGGTTCTTTTCTTTTTTCCTTTTCCTTTCAGTACTTGCCATTGAACTTGTCTTCACACTTATTGAGCAAGTGCTCCAGTCTTTGAGCCATGTCCTTTTCCTTTTTGATTTGTTTTTCAGATAGTATCTTTCTAAATTTTACCCAGGCCAGCCTCAGACCATGATCCTCTTATCTCTGCCTCCTGAGTAGCTGAAACCATAAGTGTGCACCACCATGCCCAGCCTTTGATTACAATTCTGGTGTCAGGAGAGACAGACTCCAATTCAGCTCTCTTACTGTTTTCTCACAACACAGTTCACATCCGAAACCAACGGGTGATGGAGGAGGGTTCCCCACCTAGCAAATGAGTCATTGATTGAGCTGAATGTCCTTTACTTCAGTTCCCTTCTGACACCATCTACCCGGAACCAGCATCAATCCCATAGGCTGGAAGCTCAGACCCTGAGATGGTCTCACTCAGTCACAAGCCTCAGGTTGTTTCCCCTGTGCTTTGACACACTGGCTACAAAGCAGAGTCCGCCCCACCCCCGCAAACCCTGTTCCATTTGCCAGTTCATTAAATAGATATGACAAAGAATATGAATGGAGTGATGTGTAGAACAAGGTGTGGGGAAGGTGGTGTGGCTCTTACTTCTTGCAGTGCACACTTCCCTCCAGCAATCTCCACATGTTCAGCCATCTGGAAGCTCTCCAGCCTCCGTCCTTTGGGATTTGGGAAGACTCTTTCACTAAAGCATAGACAACCATGCCAAAATGTGATTGGACAGAAAAGGGTGCGATCTTATGGTAACCGGACTGAATGCGGACATCCAACGAGACCTGTGGAGGTTCTTCTTGGCCTCTGCAGGCAGCATTCCTTCTTCCAAGGTGTCAGCAGCCCCCCTTCTGGAATGGGGGTCTTGTGACTTTCCATCACACAAAGTGAAGTCTGAGAATTTCCTTATGGCCAGCCCTAAGACAGAAAGGTAAGGGAAGATCTGAGTTGCTGTGGGGAAGAGAAATTCTAGTTACTATGATCTGCCTTAATCTTCATGAGGGAGTTATGAGCCTGAGAACTACACACACATCCCATAATATCCCATTGCTGAAAAACTTCTCCTGCCTGTTTAAGATTGAAATAAAGAGTTGTAAAAATTCATTTCACATTTCCCAGAGGTCTCAGGTCAGGGGGCGAAAGCCTGGAAGACCTTGTATTCTTTCAATCACAGGCATCCTCTCCTTAAGGCCTGTCACAGGAAGCCCCTCATCAACTCCTTTCCCAAATCTCTCCCATCTCCCCACCCTGCCCCACCCCCAACTACTCCACGTTTTCCTATGTAGATCATTTCCTGATGCTCCCATAACCCAAACAGTTCACCATGGCCTAGTAGCTCCATTCTGAAGGCACATTACAGACTTCAATTTTCCCACTGATGAAACTAGAGTCTTAGGCGATAAGACCAACTCCAGGAGTCCCACATAGCAATTCTGGCTACCTTCCCCAACAGGCCAAATAAAGAGCAGTCCAGGGGTACAGGGAGGTATATTATGAAAGAGGCAAAATAAGCACTTCAGTCTATCTCTGGGATACAGACACAAAATTGGGGTTTACATAGAGGAAGAATTGGGACAGGAGTTAGAGGTATGAATAATTAGTGGATCCCAGACAAAGTGCGGCCTGGTTGGTTATTATCTCAGCTCTAATCTACAAGGAGTTCTGGAGACATTAGCATCACTGTCATCACTTGAAGGGAACAATCTGGTGCCCAGAAGATGATTACTCCTGCTTTAAAGTATAGCCTCATCATTAAAGGTAATTGTCCTTATTTGAGGAGTAGTCTGGCTTTTGAAGCTCTGCTGAGCCTTTCCTTGGGGGTACTTTTAGGTCTTGACATAAAGATGTAATCCATCAGTCCTGTCCTTCCTGGAACTCAAAGTGACTGCAAGGGAAAGAGACAGAGTAAAGGGGACAGGTGTAAATGGAAGCAGGATCTCTCCCTCTCCCTCTCCCTCTCCCTGTCTCTCTCTCCCTGTCTCTCTCTCCCTGTCTCCCTCCCTCCCTCCCTCCCTCCCTCTCTCTCTCTCTCTCTCTGACCAAAAAGGCCAGAAGTAGAGCTGTGGCTCAAGGGGTAGAGTGCTAGCCTTGAGCAAAACAGCTGAGGGACAGTGCCTAGTCCCTGAGTGCCTAGGCCCTGAGCTTAAATCCCTTTACTGGCACACGTGTGCACACACACACACACACACACACACACACACACACATAAAAGGAAGGGATAAAAAATAAATTGCAATGAGACAAAAGAAAGAAAAATTTTCAAAGTATCAACAGCATTTTTCTTTTAAAAACTAAATGAGGAAGAGTACAAAAAGTTCTTGAAGAATCCTCAGCATGTAAGTACTAAAATGCATTGATTAAGAAAAGCAAGTAGAGCTTTTTTGGTCACTTGGTTCTGTTACCTGCTTTATCACTGACTTAAAGACATGGCTCTGTGGTTTTAGGTGACCTCAATCTGAAATGACCTGAATATCGTAAAGGAAAACAAAACAATAAAGAAATTAATTTTTACAACTTTGTAGTTGGAAATTTTAAAAGGGAATGTGGCTTAGTGGTAGAGTGCTTGCCTGGCTTGCATAAAGCCCTGGGTTAAATTCCTCAGTACCACATAAACAGAAAAAGCAGGAAATACTGCTGTGGCTCAGGTGGTAGAGTGCTAGCCTTGAGCAAAGGAAGCTCAGGGACAGTGCCCAGGCCCTGAGTTCAAAACCCAGGACTGGCAAAAAAAAAAAAGAAAGAAAGAAAAAAAAAAGAAATGCAAGTGATTCCATAAAATAAATATAGGAGAAAAACTAGGTCGGAGTATGACTGTCATTTCAAAGAATTGGACAGGTTACTATTTCCCTTCTTTCCTTTTGATTCCTCTGGCTCTCAGCTAATACACACACACACACACACACACACACACACACACACACACAGAGTACATATTGTGAATTCAGCCCAAGCCACCATATCAAAGCTCATAATCATATTTCAAGATTGCTTAAGTCCAGTAGTTTTAGCTACCACTCCAAACTTCAGGCCATTTATTTGAAGAGTTCTTCAAATTCTACTGGCTACAAAAGCCACAGGATTTTTCTATTTCTTGTCTTTAAACTCAGTTGAAAAGTCCTTTTCTTCTTGCCCTTCCTCCCTGAGATGGTAGACTGTGATGCCATTTCTAGTTCTAAGACAGTGAACACTGGGCTGCTGCTGTTCCTGGGATCAAGTAGCTGAAATCCACCTGCCAGGCTCCTGGGTGTCAGGAAAACGCTACAGCAGAAATCTGCCCTCAGAGCCTCAGAAGACTCAGATCTGTTTTGACCAGATCTCCCTTGACTCTCCTCATAGCGTCCTTTGCCAAATCTGCACTCCTTCCAGATCCACCTGTTTGTCTTCTTTTATTAGTAGACCTATTTTTCAAAGAAGTTTTAGTTACATAGAAAAATTAAGTTGAAATCATGGAGTTTTTAAACACTGTTTTTATACACCTTCCCCACTCCTCCACTAGCAACATCTTGCATTAGTGTGGCACATCTGTTACAATCCATGAGCCAATGAGTTTATTATTGATAGATAAAGTCCATAATTCACATGAGGGCTCACTGTGTTATATATTTATAGGTTTGAATGAACACAGAATAACATGTATCTGTTATTATAGTATCCTACAGAATAATTTCATTGCCCTGAAAATCCCTTTATTCCACTTATTCATTCTTCCTTTCCCTTCTTTCTAACCCCCTAGAATCCATTGAACTGTTTATTATCTTTTCACTGTTGTTTTTAACAGTACTAGAGTTTGAACCCCTATGATAGATTGTTTAGATTGTTCTCTTTTGCCTACAGTATTTAAAGAACCCCCAAATATTTTTCATGGTTTGATAGCTGTTATGGTTTAGATATGAAATGCCCCCTGCCAAAGACTCATGTATTGATGGCACTACTTGTGGAAGTGTAGAAATTTTGAGATGGCGTTAGTAGGTCACTGGAGGTGGGCCTTTGAAAGTTATAGCTTGTTCCCTTTACTTCCTGTCCTCCATGAGGTGAATAGCCTCTACCACATGTTCCTATGGCCATGATGCTCTGCCTCACCACAAGCCCAGAATCAATGAAGCCCAGGGCTGTGGACTAAAACTTTTTAAAAGTTGAAAAATAAATAATTCCTCCCTTTAAGTTACCTTCTTGGGTACTTCAGTAGTTATAGAAAGTTAACTGGCATAATCACTCATTGTTTATTGTTTATTGCTGGGGTTTTTTGTTGTTGTTGTTTAATTAGTGCTGAGGATTAAAATTTGGGCCTCAAGTATTCAAACCACATTCTTTACTATGGAACTACATTCCCAAGTTGTCAGCTCATTCCTTTGTGTGTGTTTATGTGTGTGTGTATGTGTCTGTATGTCTGTCTGTCTGTATGTATGTATGTATGTCTGTATGTCTGTGTGTGTCTGTGTGTGAGAGAGAGAAAGAGAAAGAGAGAGTGAGAGAAAGAGAGAGAGAGAGAAAGATCTGTCTTAAAGGCCAATCTATATTTCTAAATTAAACTTATTTTCTCTTTTCCATGTGTACTTGCAAAACACCTCCTCTGTTGGCCTGGGAAAGGGACTCCTCTATATCAACACTCTCACAGGCTGCAAGAAGGAAGTTAAACTAGCTGAGTGCTCTGAAACAACCTGACAATCTCAGTGCAGAGGAGAATCTAGTACTCCTGACAGCTGCCTCAGACTCTGTGAAGTTGATCATTATATAAAAGCCTGGAAGCCGGGTGCCAGTGGCTCACACCTATAATCTTAGCTACTCAAGAAGCTGAGATCTGAGGATCGTGGTTCAAAGCCAGCCTGGGCAGGAAAGTCCATGAGATTCTTATCTCCAATTAAACACCAGAAACCCACAAGTAGTGCTGTGGCTCAAGTGCTGGAGCACTAGCCTTGAGCTGAAGAGCTCAGGGACAGCACCCAGGCCCAGAGTTCAAGCCCTATGGTGAAAGAAAGAAAGAAAGAAAGAAAGAAAGAAAGAAAGAAAGAAAGAAAGAAAGAAAGAAAGAAAGAAAGAAAGAAAGAAAGAAAGAAAGAA
>NW_012267278.1:3269122-3276708 GCF_000151885.1 Dipodomys ordii | reverse complement strand
AAGGAAGGAAGGAAGGAAGGAAGGAGAAAGAAGGAGAAAAGAAAAGGAAGGAAGGAAAGAAAGAGAGAAAGAAAGAAAGAAAAGAAGGAAGGAAAGAAAAGGCAAGCCTGGAAACGGGAAACAGTAAGTTCTCTGAGTATGAGCTCCAAGCATAACAGGGAATGCTCCGTGCTCACTTCTCTTTCTTCTTTCCTCACAGGTCAAGGAAAGCCATGCAGATAAGCCTAGAGCCAGCTGATCCTTATCAGTCCAAGAACCCTGCATGTGAAAAGGATTAATAAATCTAATCTAAGAGTGTTTAAAAGGGACATCTTGCAAATAAGTTCATTATCTTCTGCACTGGCTCATCTCTGGACCTTATTAAAGAAATTGGTAGTGTTATCTAACACAGCCCAGACTACCAGAAAACGATGTGGATGACATCAACCACAATCACACACACACACACACACACACACACACACACACACATACACACACACACACACCTCACTCAGAAAGACTGGGAGAGTGATCTAAGTAATGGAGGCTTTACCGTGGTGATTCCAAAAGAGAAGCCTAAAATGTCTTCGCCTCACATTTGCCCTGATTGTCCTGTGGAAACAAGACAGACTTGTTGGGTAGGTTTTACTTGTTTGTTACCTTCTCATTATTACCAAATACATGTCCCAGGAATGGTGTTTTGTCACTTACTCTTGTATTCTGCCTTTTTGAGGCTGTCTTTATTAGCCACAGTAAAATAGAAAGGAATAATCCCTTTCACTTTTTTGTTGTTGTTGTTGTTTTTGAAACAGGATCTTGTTATGCAGCCCAGGCTGGGCTCAAACCCCAAACCCAAGATCCTCTAGAACGCTGGCATTAAAGCCCTGAGTGACTGCTCTTAGCTTCCTTTTTACATTTAATGGGAAGCATCAGTAAAAATTAGTTGTGCTGTGTCTAGACTATTAGATGAGGCCAAAAGAAGTGAGCTTCAAGATAAACTATTACCCTCCCAGCTCCCACCTGCATGATTCAAAGTAAAAAATGAAATAGGGTTGGGGATATAGCTCAGTAACAGAGAACCTGCCTACTGTGTCTAAAGCTCTGGGGATTCAATACTCAGCACTCTGGGAAATTCTTAATTAAATGGAACCATATAATAAATTGAGCAAAGTACAAAAAATTATTTCTTATGATGACATCAACATTTTTGCATTTTGTGTCTAATAATAGCTTTCAGATTTTCTCTCTCTCCCTCTCTCCCTCTCTCCCTCTCTCTCTTACTCTCTTTCTCTCTCTCTCTCTCCTTCTCTCTCCTTCCTCCATTGCTGGTAGCCTCAACATGAGCATCTGTCTTGAGTTATGATAAATAGATGAGAAGAAAGGGAATTATTATATTACCTTTAATAAATATCAAAGGGACCAGACTCACAGAGTAAACTGGGGGAAAATAAAAAGACTCCATTTATTTTATTTCATTCTTTTAGTCAGTTGTGGGACTTGAAGTCAGGCCCCAAGCACTGTTCCTGCTCAAGGCTAGTGTTCTACCACTTTGAGCCACAGCGCCACTTCCAGTTTTTGGTGGTTAATTGGAAATGAGTGTCACAGACTTTCCAGCCCTGGCTGGCTTCAAACCACAATCCTATCTCAGCCTCACAAGTAGCTAGGATTATAGGCTTAAGCCATTAGCACCTACCCTTACTTATATTTATCCCATTATACTTAAATAAATTCTTGTTAAATCTTCCATTGTGTGAGATGCCCCATTGAAATGTTTTTCATGTGTGCATCTCAATGGGTGCAACCCCAATTTAGTGGAAATTGAGAGAACTCCCTAATCTTTACTCCAGTGACAGGCTAACATCAATGAGCTTAAATGGAAGGTCCCAATTACATATAGGAGTCTACTCAACAAATACCAAAGCCCAGCCCTGCACTGCTTGCTAAAGAGTATCCATTTACTGGCACCATTTATTTGGACCTGTTTTTCATCATCTGCCCCCTCTTCTATCACAAACTTAATAAACATGGAGAATAATGGTGAGTACAGTAGTGGCCAAAGGACAAAGGTTTCTCAAAGCCCTGTGCAGTTTGTCCCACTCATTGTTAGATACTTCCAAGAAGCCAGCAAATCTGTACAAAATAGGCCTTTTGTACCCTGCAGTGGTGGCTTATGCCTTTCATACTAACTACTTGAGAAGCTGAGATCTGAGGATCATGGTTCAAAGCTAGCCATGTCAGAAAGGTCCATGAGACTCTTACCTCCAATTAACCAGCAAAATGCTGAAAGTAGTGGTGTGCCTCAAGTGGTAGAGTGCCAGCCTTGAGTGAAAAAGCTAAGCAAGGGTCTGGGAAGGTAGCTCAGCGGTAGAGTGCATGTCTTGCAAGCATGAGGCCCTGGGTTTGATTCCTCAGCACCACATACACAGAAAAAGCCGGAAGTGGCGCTGTGGCTCAAGTGGTAGAGTGCTAGCCTTGAGCTGAAGAGCTGAGGGACAGTGCCCAGACCCAGAGTTCAGGCCCCATGACCGGCAAAAAAAAAAAAACTAAGCAAGAAGGTGAGGCTCTGAGTTCAACGCCCAGTACCAACACGAAAAATAGGTAAGAAAATAAAAATAAGCCACTTGTTCCTCTAATAATTAATGAAACTACATGATCACATATTGCAACTTCTTAGCATCATTTTAAATGTGCAATTTTGGAAACATAAAAAGTTTTAAGCACTTTCAGGATTGGAGAGACACTTTCCACCAGTTTGAAGTTGTAATTTTTTTTTTCTAGGAAGATTTAAGCTTCAAATTGCTTCTCAAATTAATCTGGCTTTCCTTTTTTTTTTTTCCCTTCCTCTGTCCTGTTCACAATATTTCCACTGTAAAGTAAGCATTTCCCTTGCGGGAGCCAGGAGCCATGCAGCAACCCTACCTCACCCCTATCCAGGGTGGGAAGCATTTGGGTTCAGAAAAATGATTACAAAATACGGTGGTTTGGCAGGCTGAAGACTTTAAACCAAAAGGTATTGAGGCATCTCAGAAGCAGCCTCAGAACTTCCAAGCTCAGAACACTGAGCCTCTGTGGATGTGAATTTGGAAAGGAAGGGATGCAGAGGAATTCTTCCCTTCTATTCTCAGCCTAAATTCTACAGACACACAACCGGAATACTTACCTTGGAAAATATCCTTCCCTTTTTGGTTTGCTGGATTTTTGTCAGTTGACCCAGGATCTTGTTTGCAGGCTCAGCGAGGAGATAGGCATCTCTGTTACCCTATGTTGGGTGCCAAATAGGCAGAAGGGAGTGATACCTTGTTCTTTCTATTTTAAGGGCACTGCCAACACTTGAGGGCAGGTTAAAAAGAGAAAAGCATGATGATCTTGTTTAATCAGAGATGGGCATGACGGGAGAATGTTCAGAATGAAGACCCAAAGATACACAGGGAAAGGTCTCTTTTATGTTTATGTTCTTCAATAAAGCAGGGACAGATATGTAGGAAAGTAATTGGGGAGGGGGGAAACAAAGTATATGGCTAGTGCTAATTCACTGAGAGAGACAAGTTGGCAGACTTTTACCTGAGAAATCCCTTTCTGGCAAGAAGGGAAAGTCATCTCACTGGATTTAAAATTCAAGGTAATTCCCAATATCACAAATAGGCCCAGATCTTTCAGGTCAAGGAAAAAGATGGTGTTGTCATTGTCATTTTTTGTCAGTTGTGGGCTTGAGGCCTGGGCTCTGTCCCTGAGCTCTTTGCTCAAGGCTTGCTATCATTTTGAGCCACAGTTCCATTGTAGTTTTCTTGGTGGTTACTTGGAGATATGAATCTCACAGACTTGACTAGGAGGGTGGCTCAGCGGTAGAGTGCTTGCCTCACATGCATAAGGCCCTGGGTTCTATTCCTCAGCATCACATAAACAGAAAAGGCCAGAAGTGGCACTGTGGCTCAAGTGGTAGAGCACTAGCCTTGAGTTCAAGAGCTCAGGGACAGCGACCAAACCTAGAGTTCAAACCCTACAACCGACCAAAAAAAAAGAATCTCACAGACTTTCTTGCCCCGGCTGGCTTTGAACTGCGATCCTCAGATCTCAACCTCCTGCATTGTTAGCATTTCAAGCATGAGCCACCAGCATCTGGCTAATTTTTTTTAATGGAAATCCCACTAATATTACTGAAGAAACAAGAGAGTTTACCCAAAGCTATGGGTAGACTCTAAGCAACCAAAAGGCAATAGAAGAAGACTCAGCCAAAAATAAAAACTCTCCTTTTTGTCAATTTGCCTGCAAAAATTCTGATTGTTGTGACAGAGTAATTAGGTAGGAGAGCAGCTATTTATTACAGCTGACAGTCCAATAAAGCAGCAGCAGGAGGCCAATCCGCCCGTTTTATGGGAAAAAGAATAGCAAATTGAAGGGAAATTATAAATAAATATCCCATCGCTCGTCAACAGGCTAACAATGAATGACTAGGACTGGTAATCCAATTAATTTTTACATACTACTCAATGCAGAGTAAGAGCCTGGTGGCTATAGCTATATCTCCCTATGCTTTGTTTTAAACAGCAAAAATAAGTAGCTCAAGTAGGATTTAGCATCCACTGGCACTAGATCACGGTGCCTAAGACTGATCCCTTGGCCAACTGTCCCCACATGGTTAGCACTATACCTGAATAATGCCAACGTGTCAGCCACACCCATACTAACAGGATAAATCGGTTCACTTCCATGCTGAAGAAACTAAGAGACTGCTGAACAAATGTAAATTCCACCCCAAATGCCAGGACTGAGGGCTTCACCAGCTAGCTCATGAGCCCTAAGAATTTGTGTATTCCTTTAAAAGAAATACTTCACATTTCTGGAGCAGAAGTAATGTTTCAAGTCAACTACAGCCCCCACCACAACAAACCCATTGAAGAGTGATTTATTTAGATGTCGACCCTTTCTTTTCATATGGATTTGCGTTTGCATAAGGCTTCAGTAGCCAGCTCAAAGATAGCTTAAAATGTTTCAATGGCTTTTTCTTGGTCTGTACCTTTTCACCCCCTCAAAGCAACTGAAACTCTATTTAATTTTAAGAACACATTCTAAAATGTCCAAGGCCTTAAGCCTCAAAGGATAACAAGTCCAGCTAAGCCCTTTGCAAGCAGAAACAGAAATGATCTCATTAACTACCACTGTCCAAACATTTCCCTCTTCAAACAGACCAGGTAGTGAAATATAAAATGCAGGTGCTAGGGCCTGTTTTATCTTCACCGCAAGGGTTTTCTCGTTTAAGCTGAAACTGAAGCTTATATTCTTGATGGAGCTCACTTGTTTTAATAGGGAACTGAAACAATCAAAGAACTTATTTGACTTTTTTTTTTTTTGCAATGCTGGAGATCCAACCCAGTGCCCCACATATGCTAAGCAACTGTACCATTGTGCTACATTTCCAGCCCAGAAATTACTTTAAGAGCCAGAATTATTATTTCAGTAGTGTTCATACCAATGGTCATCACTTAAAATACAAAAGTCGACAACACAGGGCTGGGAAGGTGGCTCAGTGGTAGAGCGCTTGCCTTGCATGCATGAGGCCCTGGGTTCGATTCCTCAGCACCATAAGCAGAAAAAGCTGGAAGTGGTGCTGTGGCTCAAGTGGTAGAGCACTAGCCTTGAGCTGAAGAGCTGAGGGACAGTGCTCAGGCCCAGAGTTCAGGCACCATGACTGGCAACAACACAATAGAGACCTTTTAAATGTTCTTATTGATTTCTTTCTCTGGTATTGATAAGAATAGTGTTCGAAGCAGCTGTGTTAGAGAAAGAAAAAAACACACACACACACAAAGAACACTTCTGTGCCACCTACCCACTTAGAAATGAGAAATTTGTCTGACTGATTCAATTTAACAAATAGTTTTATTTTCTGTTTTTATTTTAGTAATACTAGAATTGGAACTAAGGTCTTCATACTCACTAGGAAAGTGTGCTACCACTTAAGCCAGACCTCCAACCCCAACACGTATTTTCTATTCATGTCTTTTAGCTTCATATCAGTGAGATGAACCCTGAAAATCCACTGCCTGTGGGGAACTCACATGCCATTGGAAGAAGGCAGACAACCAATACTAGAGATAGCCAGAAGGCTCTCAGTGGACAGTCATCACTAAGAAGCTAAGCGGACAGCAGGTGGCTACACTGTGAGGAGAGCTAGAGCAGATGCCAGAGTATCACTAGAAGGTTCAAGGAATGGCAACTGCTAAATATGACTCGAGAAAAGTGAGCAGAAGAGTGGAAAGACATGCTCAGTGAAAATGATGAGGAACTCTACAAAGATCTTGATTTCTCCTCTTTTTTTGGTGAACTTAGGGCCTGGTTGCTGTCCATGAGTTTTTTTGCACAAGGCAAAGCTAGCATTCTACCACTTGAGCACACCTCCACTTCTGGCTTTTTGCATGTTAATTGGAGGTAAGAGTCTCTCAGGTGTATCTACTGGTTTCAAATTGCAATGCTCAGATCTCAGCTTTCTGAATAGCTAAGATTACAGGCATGAGCCACTGGCCCCAGGCCCTTGATTTCTCCTTGAAGGAAGATTGTCCCAATGGTTCTATCCTGAAAGTGTCACCTCCTACTAAAGAGCCATGGACCAAAGTACATATTCCATGTCTTCAAACAGAAGCTGAGGCATTGCTAGGCTCTGGTGGTTCATACCTGTAATCATACATACTTAGGAGGCTGAAATCTGAAGATGTCTGTTTAAAGCCAGCCCAAGTACATAAATCTGAGAGACCTTGATTTCCAATCAATCAGCAAAAAGATGGAAGGGGAGCTGTGCTCAAGTGGTAGAGTACCAGCATTGAATGAAAAAAAGCCAAGTTCAAGCCTGAATACCAGCACTGAAAAATAAAAGAGAGCAGGGCGCCAGTGGCTCACACCTATAATCCTAGCTACTAAGGAGGTTGAAATCTGAGGATCATGATTTGAAGCCAGCCTGGACAGGAAAGTCCATGAGACTCTTATCTCCAATAACCACCAGAAAACCAGTAGTAGAGCTGTGGCTCAAGGTGGTAGAGAGATAGCCTTAAGCCAAAGAGCTCAGAGACAGCACCCAGGCATTGAGTTCAAGCCCTATGGAGAAAGAAAGAAAGAAAGAAAGGAAGGAAGGAAGGAAGAAAGAAAGAAAGAAAGAAAGGAAGGAAGGAAGGAAGGAAGGAAGGAAGAAGGAAGGAAGAAAGGAAAGAAGGAAGGAAGGAAGGAAAGAAAGAGAGAAAGAAAGAAGGAAAGGGAGAAAGAGAGGAAGGAAGGAAGGAAAGAAAAAAAGATAGAGAAAGAGAAGACAAGACCTGTCTTTCTATCATACTGCAAATGTGGCACAAAGCCATTTGCAAATGTGTGTTTATTGCCACCTCCCATCCTCAACATGTAAATCGCAATTGCTCAGTGATAGTTCTTTTCTTTTGTTTGTTTGTTTGCTGAAAAAGGTATTTATGTTGGAATGTACTGCCCTCAGATAAATGTGGTCAACCTTACCTGTTATCTACAAACTTGTCACTTAAAAATAGAATTTATAGTGCCCAGGCTCTGAGATCAAGCCCTAATACTAGCATACACACACACACACACACACACACACACACACACACACA
>NW_012267278.1:3203350-3268786 GCF_000151885.1 Dipodomys ordii | reverse complement strand
TACTAGCACACACACACACACACACACACACACACACACACACACACACACGCACACACTTTTGCCAACAACAGTTATCTTCCATTAGTCATTAGTTTCTTCCACATATTTACAAGTCCTAGTCAGGCAACATTTTCTCCCAAGCCAACCTCCTTTCTTTTGCCTAGTTGTTTCTATCATTTCAATGGGATTTATTATCCTCTGCTAAAATGGTATATAAGTTGTCTAGTGTAATTGCTTATACTTGAGGCTTTTTCTTCTGTTTGGTTTTTCCAGTACTAGATTTGAACTCAGGACCTTGCATTTGCTAGCAGGAGCTCTACCACTTGAGCCAAGCCTTCAGTCCTTCTGCTGTAGCTATTTTCTCAGGTAAGATTTTGCTCAGGCCAGCCTGGACAAGAATTCTGCTTAACTCCTTCCTATGTAGTTGGGTAACAGATGTGCACTACCATGCGTAGCTTATTGACTTAGGGTCTTGCTAAATTTTCATCTGGGGTTAGTCTCAAGATCTGATCTTCCCAATCTCTGTCTTCCAAGGATTTGGGATTACAGGCATGAACCACTTCACCCTGCCTTTACCTTCACCTTTACCATTCTAGGTTATGTAAAAATATTACAAACAAATAAGATCTTATTGCTTTTCCTCCCATTTATCCTTTTTTGTTGTTGTTGGTTTAATACATAGGCCTTAGGCACATGACTTAAGAAAGTAAAGGGGAAAATTTTCTTCCCCTAGAATAATTGAATCATACACAAACCTTCAGCCCCTCAATCCTCTACTTTCCACCCCTCAGGCCTCTTTTCTGTTCTTCTGAAAAGGACAATTATTTTCCATTACAATCCATCTTGTGGCTCATTTATACCCTTTGCCTACCAAGTTTCCTTTTCCACTTTGATCATTTCACAACATCACTACAAAGAAAGCTAAAGGTAATATTTTATAAAACTGACATGTAATAGAGACACTACCATTACTTAACCAAATTTCATTTGCTTTTTCTCTTACTGGACCCACATAGAACTGCATTTTCCAGCTTAGCCTGCAGTTTCACTGGAGCCACGCCATGCCATACTAATAGTAAGTGGTTGAAAGTGATATAAATCACAATCCGGCCCAGACAGTAAAAATCTATCATGCAGGACCCCAACCTCTTCTTCCCTTTCCTCAACATCCTAGAGGCAACACAGGGCTAGGCAGCATGACTTAAATATGGATCCCCGGATCACCAGAAAAAGCTTACTATTGGCCCATGTCTGAATCAACTCTGACAGTATTAAAATCACTGAATTTCAGATTTCTTCGTTTCTGCAACACAACCTAAAGTCGTCTTTTACCACATTCCACTCTACCATGACCTCCAAACCATTTCACAGACAAAGGAAGAAGGACTGGTGAAGCTGGAGATCTGGCTAAGCTAGCACATATGAATAACTGAGGTGTCAGCTAGTCCTTGGTCCTCTCTATACCATAACTACCCTGTTGCTGGTGTAATTTCAGTATAAACTTTATGTTCTTTGTGATATAGAGACAGAGACAGACAGACAGACAGAGAGAACCCTCCTAGGTTCTCTAGCCCAGACTTTCAAATGAGACTAACAAAAGACAAAATAACAAGAGAAAACAAATAGAACTTTATACAAATGCACATGGAAATACTCTGAAATGAGTAATTCAAAAAGGGATATTAGAACATGGAATTATTTTAGCACCTTAACAAAAGAAGAGTAAATTTGTTAAGAAGGGGAAAAACTTGGCAAAAGAACAGTAAATTTGTAAAAAAAAAAAAGAGAGAGAGAGAGAAAAGACAAAGGAAAAAGACTTCAAACTTCTGGGGGTGGCAAACCTGGGTCAGTAAATGGTTCAGAGGTTTTAACAGAAGATAAGGGCTAGTTAGTAGTAGTTTTTATAGAGATTCCTCTTGTGTCTGCTGCAGGCTAGTGAGAGTCTAAAGTTGTCTTTGGTTGTCCTTTGTGCTTCCTAGGATAAAACAGAAGGAGGTTACCTTTCCAAATTCACATCTTGCTTTTGGGTCAACAGGGATAAGGGAAGGTACTTCTCTTGTATTTGCCTTTTTTTCAATTGCCTTCAGCTCAAAATACTAATTTCTATGCCAAAGTTGCATATTTTAGACTTGCAGATTCTGCTAGCTTTCAGTAGTGGTCTCCAAACTTCACAGGACCATCATCCTGATGTAGCAGATATTTAATCTACCTCTTGTGAAAGGTCATTTATTCCTAACAAACACTACTCTGTTTAATATACAAGAAGTTTGTGTGAAGGTGCATGCTTGTAATCTCATTGCTCGGAAAGCTTTGGCATGAGGGTGGGGAGTTTGGAACCAACCAGGGCTACCTAAGAAGCCACTGTCCCAAAACAAAACAAGCAAGATGATAGAAGAGATGTACTGCAACTATATCCTACTGGGGAATGATGGCAGACCTCTCTGATATTAGACTTCTTCTAGTATTAGAATGCCTCTCCTAGGTTTCATGATTCCAACCAATAAGGTAAAACAACAAAAGCCACCTATCACAAAGAGCCAAAGCAAAAGTCACCAGGTTATAAGAGGATGAAACAAATGATGAGAATTTAACCTTTTCTGTACCAGGTGGGATGAGTTATGTATGTCTAGCCCTGCCATTTATAAACAATGACAGCTCTCAAATGATATGGGGAACACAGTTTTTGAGTATGTTCACACACACAGATGAGTCCAGGATTTAAGGATTCATTTGAAACCTTCCTTATCTTCAGTGTTTCACCTCTATATTGGCACCTACTATCTAAAGTATCAAAGTCACCAAGCATCATGCCTGGCTCATCATTTCCTTCATCCAACATCAAGTCCCTCCAAAATGTTTATCTCTGACTCTCCATCTTCCATTTCATCTCACTTCCAACTGAATTAATCAAGAATCCTCTTAACTGCTCTCCTCCACTTGAAATCATGAGCCCAATCTCCTTAGTAACTGGTCTAAAAACCTATGTCATCTCTCTACTCGTGGTTTCTGGATGCACTTAGGATACAATCAAAACTCTGAATTATGGCTTTTAAGACTTCACTTGGCCTGGGCCCCGCCTGTGTTTCTGGCCTCCTCTCCCACAGAGTCCTCCCTCTTGCCCACTTTCCATCCACTGTCTTTTGCCAATTCTTCACCTTTGCCTCAATATTTGCTCTTGCTTCTAATTGGAATGTTTACCCGGGCGCCTTCAAGGCTAGTTTCCTCTCCTCCCTGAGGTTTATATTTAAGTACCACCTCCCCAAGAAGGCCACCTTGACCATTCCACCTAAGGAAGGTCCCTCTCCTGATAACCTCTGCCAGGGTGTTTGATCTCTTCAGAAGACTTCATAATGATTCTATCTGCCCATTGTTCACTTATCTGCCTTCTCCAATAGAACGTTGTGTTCACAAAGGTGAAATAATAACCGGTACTTTCTTTGTGCCAGAAACTGGATTACGTGTTTTATGTATGCTAGCATAGCCTGCCAAGTATCTCCTGGAAACAAATGGGTTTGTTTTGGGTTCTTTTTTTTTCTGTAATCAAACTTTGTAGAATTAATATGTATTGTTCAACAGAGTCCACACATTTATCTGTTTTAGACTAATGGAAAATTTTATAGCTATATCCCCAAAATTTCTGTCTATTTTAGCAAAACAATATGGAGTGGGTTTTTCCAGTTACTTTCAGAAGTCAAGGAATAGAACAGAAGCAACAGTTGTAGTCCTCTTGAAGCACAGAGAGGATGCACGAAGAAGATTCAGTCTCTGGATGTTGCTGGTACTAGGTTACTTGGGTGCCCTGTTCTCAGGTGAATCCAACTCTGTCACTGAGCTTTACCAGTGTGGAGTCACTGTTCAATGGAGACCAGAAAAAAGTTGCTAAGGTATTGAAGAAAATTAAGGTTAGGAATTGAAACAGTAAGGGCAAAGAAAAAAAATGGCACTGCCCATAAAGCAATTGTTTTATCTTTGTAATGACGAGTTTTTAAATGTTGCATCCAAATGCAATCATTGTTTCTAATAACATGGGTAGGTGGGGGGGAGAAAAAAGGACTTTTTCTATACCCTTTTAAGATAGCTACTTAAAATCTACAAATTAAACTCACACAATAGAGATTATCAAGAGAAAGACTAGGCTTTTATACAAGTAAGTTATGGAAGTTCACAAAAAATATTATTCAAAGAGATAGATTTGGGGGCTTATACATCATATCTTTGGGGTCTATTGTTTTGGTTTGGCTTTTGGTGATGCTAAGGATTGCACGGAGGAGAGAGGCTCACAAGCTAGGCAAGCACTGAGTTACACCCCCAGCTCTTAACATTCAGCGCACTAGGGAATGGAGAAGGGAGAGGAGGCATTTCTGAGAGAAGAAATGACTTCTTAGAAGAGGGAAGTAGAGAGAAAGAACACTGAAGGAAATACAAATGACTTTTTTGAGAGATAAATGGCCCTCAGGAGAACAAATGAGATAGGATGGTTTGAAGCCATGTAAGATGTCCATTTCTTGAATCACAGAAGATTTAGAGTTGCTTCTAGGGGATTCATAACAATTTGATCTTTGGGGAGGTCCTGATTTTCGACAGATAAGGCATTCCAGAAATGAAATGCCTTCAGCTCACAATAATTATTAGGCCAACGTGACATGTTTGGGGGATGGCATATCCTATCCCCCTTTGGGTGTCTTCATTATACCGTAGGAAATTGGTTGTGGGGTTAAATAGAATGCATTTTTCTCTCTTTCTAAATAATGTGAAATAACGTCCAATGGGCATCTTCATCCACAGAATGTCAAATGTGCAGGGATTACTGATCGTTAATAGGAGATGGAATGTGAACTTATTTTGAACAATTATCTGTCTTATGTGGTAGCGTTTTGATTCACCTTCCCTTTCTGTGTGACAAGGAAAGGCTTAGTAGCATACTCAGGTGTTAATGGACTTCAGTAGCAGAGCTGGGACCTAAACCCAAACCTTTCATATCCAAATATGGATTCTTCAACTCTGTAAAGACATGAGAGGCCTCTCCCAAGGAAGGGTTTCCCAACCACCTCCTGCAGCACGTGTCCAAGTGCCAACAGAGCTCAGCACATAGAAGAGGACCAGTTCATACATGAGAGAAAGACTCAATGGATAGACAGAGGACAGAGAGATAAAAGCACATACTAAATTATTATTATTATTATTTTGTTTTTTTCCAGTCATGGGATTTGAGTTCAGGGCCTGAGCACTGTCCTTGCGCTTTTTCACTCAAGGCTAGTACTCTACTATTTTGACCCACAGCAACACTTCTGCTTTTCTGGTGGTTAATTGGAGATAAGAGTCTCATGGAATTTCCTGTCCAGGCTGACTTTGAAAAGCAATCCTCAGATCTCAGCCTCATGCATAGCTAGGATTACACATTTGAGCCACCAGCACCTGGCTACATATTAAGTTTTGTTCCAATAACTGACCACTATTTTTCAAAAGTGTCAAGAGCCTAAATGTCAAAGACTAGGGAACTCTTCTAGATTGAAGAAAACTAAATACAATGAGTAGTCCCAGATGGAAGTCTTTATTTCCTTATCTTCTTAGAAGCATCTTACTATGCAGTGAAGGCTGCCTTCAAACTCTCCATTCTCCTGTCTCAGCCTCCTGAGTGGTGGGTGCAGGATTGTGCCCACAAAATCATTTGTACAAGATGGGACAGACACCTATGCTTCTCATATACCTGTACCATATGCCAGTGGTGATAATTTTGTATGACCCTTCATTGATGTTACAAATATCCAAATGGTTCTTGGGTGGGGGAGGGGAAGGTTCCCTGCCTTATTTGCTATTGAAGCCACTGGCAAAACTTGAATTCGATATGGATCCAATGGGAGTCACTGAGGAGACTCAGCTCACCTGGGTAATATAAAGAAGCATCCATGGTAGAGCATCTGCCTAGCATGGACAAGGCTCTGGATTCCATCCCAGGACCACAACAAAAGAGATGAAAAAAATTGTTTCAAAGTAAAACATCTGAGCCACAAACACTGAAAGAAATCTATTCCAGCCCTTCCTTATGAAAGAGCTCTAGGAAAGGCAGCTCCTCCCTCTCACTCCACTTTTCCCCCACTCCCCATGTCTCCAACCAGGGAGATTTAACATGGGTACTGGACATTCCAAAAGATTGTGTAAACAGGTCTCATCCATACACTCCACCCTTTGAAGCTTCAAACAGTACTCCCTTACTAAGTTGATGTGTAAACTCCTTTCTTCAGATATCCAGGGAGCCTCATTTGAAAGTACAAACTTTGCTCCTATTAATCTGCCTGTTGCTAATCTGTAGGCCCCACCACAGGAAGCAAATATGGTAGAGGAAAATTTCCTCAACCTAATCAATCAGTGTCAATTTCTTGACTTTAATGGTTGCGCTATGTTTTTGCAGGAGGATTTCTTTGTCAGGAGGAAGGTAGGCTCCTGTGAACCCTGGTAGTATTGTCCCCATCTTTGGTCCTCAGCTCCACCCAGACCTGAGCTACTCCATGCCTTAGACTTCCTGTCCTACAGCTGGCCACGCACACATTTACCTCACTTCCACCCTCACTTCCTGCCAGACCTACCCACGACTTGGATGAGGGGAGACGCCACATACTCCCTTTTTCCAGGGGATATGTCCCTTCTAATAAACCTTACAATGTTTCTCCTGCCTGTCTGTCTCTGCGGGTTCCCCTGAGATGGCCCTGAAGGATCCTTTCAAACACTTGGGTTACAGGATTTAGGTTATCAGCTGGATCAAGTGTATACATTCCCTCAATGGGCAATGGGCAAGTGACCTGACATAAAAGGATGAGTAATGATAGCTGCATCTAGCAAGGCCTTTGGCCATGTCTTTAGCAGAGTAGAGTTGGCAGAGCTATAGGAGTCTTCTCCAGGCTCAGAACTCCTGACAGTCAGGTACTTGACGTCTCTGTGTGGTAATAGCCAACTAAGAAAGGAGCAAGGGTAGAATATTGAGGTGACTTCCTCATACTCCACACTGTGGGTCATTAGTATCACCTCTGTACTCATCTACAGCCCATCCAAATCCCCGAATCTGAGTCTGAGGGTACAAGAGGGGTGGGAGAATGGGAACTGTGTGTGTGTGTCTGGAATCTGGCCACTGGCCCCAATATGCCCAATAAAGAGATGAGTAGTGGAAAAGAGCAGAGAAAGGAGTCATGTGGGTCATGCCACAGAAAGAGGAAAAGAAATCTCTTTTTTGGTATACAGATTTGACCTTTTGGTTTAAATAGAGGAAGAGTTGTAATGTTGAGGCAAAACACAAGTTAGCTACTTATGGGAAGGTACCACCTCAGTTACTGGAAAATGGACAGGTTGGTCAAGTTCCTGGAAAAAGCAGCTGCAGGGTCATAAACAGTTAAAAAATATATTGTTACCTGCATTCCTGTGGTTAGTCTTATGTATCCCAACCAATGATCTGCTTCTATGTATAATTTAACCAATCCTGTAATCACTAAATTGGAAAGCCCCTAGCCTTACTGGAAATGGTTATGCCCCTAACTAATTAGCCTACCCTGAAACTTGCCTACAAAACGCTGACCAATTATGTAGAAGCCCATGAACCTTAAGCCAATCATGTAACTGCTAGGATAGAAACCCTCTCCTCTTGCTGGAAACCCTATAAAAACCCTCCTGAACATGTGGTCAGAACTTACAACTCTGACCTGCTGTGTCGGTGATGATTGTGAGTCCAGGCTTGAGCTTGCAATAAACAGCTCTCATGGACTTGCATCAGATTTGACTCCTTGGTGGTCTTTGGGGGTCTGCGGCCTGGCACAACAGGGGCAGGTGGCAAGAGGCATGTATAATTAAGCTGTCTTGATCAGAGGATAACCTGTTAATCACAATCCCATTTCTAAGCAAAGGAGGAGTGACATTGTCCAAAAACAAATGTACTCATTACCTGACTTAGGAAACTATATTCCTTTGTATATTTTTTTTTAATTCTGGTTCCGCTAGGGTTCTAGCAGTTATTGCTGTCAACATTTAGGGGGAGCAGTGTGGTTCCTATCAGGTGATTTCTTGTGCTCCAAAATTGTCCTCATTTGTGAGGTAGTCTGTCCTGTGAGTCTCGACTATTTTCAGTCCTTTGTCCTAAAGATGTAACCCACCAATCTTGTTCTTCCTGGACTCCAAGGTAGTTGAGAGATGACAGCAGGAGATAACAGTTCACAGCAGACAGACGTAAAATAAAGACAGACACACCAAGTTTTTGTATTTTTATCATTTTTCTTAATTTTATTTTATTTTGTTTATATGGTACCAAGGAATCAGCCCCAGGGCCTTATGCATGCTAGACAAGCATTCAACCACAGGACTTCTCCCATATCTCCTCCCCTGTTTTTTGCACTGTTTGCTTGATGACTTGTGTATGTGCTACTCTGGTTCTTTCTATTGGTTGGTTGAGGGCATTATGAGAAGAAGAAATCTTTCAGCAGAAAGAAGCATTTGAGGCAGAATGCAAAGCACTGTGGGAACAAGAAACACAATGACAGGACCCACATAATCAGCTGCATGCTATATCTGCTACTTTTTATCCCTACCTACCTAACAGGTCCCCTTTCTCTCAAAATGAGGATTCAATACTGTTTTTAGCAAAACCTGTTGTGACTGTAAGAAGAAAACAACTTCCCAGGTATAGTGGTTCACACCTGTAGTACTGGCACTCAGAAGGCTGAGGCAGAAGGATGGAGCTGAAGCCCTGCCTGGATTAAATAGCAAGACTCTGTCTCAAGACAAAACAATCCCTAAATTAATAATTAGTAGTAATAAAGACCATTCAGGGGCCCTCTCATGAGTATTGCCAACATATCAGAATTTTCTTTTTTTTTTTTCAGGAGATCCCCAGACACTCCCTTAACTGAATTTTTCTTAACATCCACTGATAAAGGAAGGTATAGAACCAGCCAAATTTATACCTGTCTGTTTTCCATAACAAATGACTTAATTTGGGAAGCAATTTACATTGTTGGCCCTGCTGACTCTGAGATAAATGCTGCCAGTCTCCAGGATTTATTTTAATTCAATTTCATACACTAATTTGATGCAAAGAAATCATTAACTCCTCCAGCACAGCTTTGTTCTCTGGATGCTTGCCTTTACTGCCTGGGAATCTTGCTGATTCTCACAGATTAGCCAGGTTGGCTTTTCCTCTTGATGCACTTAAAAGGCCCAGTGGGGCTCCTAGTTTCTTCTTCACCCTTTTGTATAAGCCATAACTGCTCAAGTTTATGTCCTATTTGTTGAGTATCACTGTAGGCTTTATTTTCACTGTGGGGGGGGGGATTTTTATCACCATGAATCGACCCAATTAGTGAGTTCATTTAATTATATTGCCTAACTTTTCTTATTTGGATGAATCTTTGGAAATCTTTTAGAAGGCATGTTTAGAATGGTTTTACTCCTCACACATGAGCATTTTATTCAAAATGAGCTTAATTATAAACAAAACAAAATTGAGACCTGGAAACATTTTGGAAGAAAGAGCACTATACGTTTTCTTTTTAATTCTCCATATAAGTTTATTTATTTGTTTGGCTTTTTAATGGTTTTTTGTTGTTGTTGTTGTTGTTTTGGTTTTGGTTCTGTCCTGGAGCTTAGTCCCAGGGTCTGGGCACTGCCCCTTAGTTTTTCCACTCAATTCTGGCATTCTACCACTTGAGCCACAAACTACACTTTAAGCTTTTGCTGGTTAACTGGAGAGAAGTCTCACCGACTTTCCTGCCCTGACTGGATTTGAACTGCAATCCTCAGATTTCAGCCTCCTGAGTAGCTAGAATTACAGGAGTAAGCTACCAGAGCCTAACTTTCTATGAAAGTTTACAGGATACTCATAATGAAAAATAAAACTACTTGGCTAAACAAAATGAACACAGAAATTACCTTGCTTTTAATACTCTTCCACATGTGTTTGAGTCAGGGAGAAAATAGAGTAACTCTACTTTCACACAATATTTTTCCAAAACATCATTATAAGACATTTCTCTGATGCAAATCTTGCTTCCTAGAAACTCTCGCTATAAAATAAATGATGTGGGCTTGGTGTGTAATTCAGTGGTAAAGCATTTGCCTGGCATGCATGTGGCCCTGGGTTCAGTCCTTACACTGAAAATAAAAAATATTCCACTGGAAAAATAAAATCCCTCATTAAACTAAGCTTTGAAAGAATTGAAACTGGGTGTGGTGGTACCTGCCTAGCATTTGGGAAGCTGAGGCAGAAGGATTAAGCTAGCCTGGACTTCATAATGAGCCCGTGTCTCCACAAGAAAGAGAGTTGAATAATAACTTTATAGTGAAATATGGTCACTGGGTCTAACATTGGCACCATCTTGGCATCTTGGTGGATAATGGGGATATTCTACAAACTCTTAGAGCTGAAACCTCACCCTTACCCCCAGATGTTGGGTGTTCCTCAATTCCTAGAGGCAGTGGTGGGGACTTGGACGATAGGTTCCTGAACCCACCAGACCTATACCATGAACTCGCAAGACTCTTTGAACTCTCAGGCTCCCTTGACCCTGCCGATGACCATCTCTGCTGCCATTTTATACCATGTCTTGTTTCTCCTGACTCTCCTCAGGTCACCATGGCACCTCTTCAACTCTCCATTAGAGTTGATCTGGTTGGTTGAGACTGTTTTTCTGCTCTTTCTCCACTACCTTTGTGGCTCAGTTTCCAAACAGTATTAAGTACATTCAAGGTTATAAGTTTGGGGGGGGAACATATGTCTGCTCACAGTCACTCTCTTTCCAATAGACTCCTGATTCAACCTCTCAAAAATGTGGCTTCTGCTGGGCATTGGTGGCTCACACCTGTAATCCTAGCTACTCAGGAGGCTGAGATCTGAGGATCGTGGTTCAAAGCCAACCCAGGCAGGAAAGTCTGTGAGACTCTTATCTCCAGTGAACTACCAGAAAACTGGAAGTGGCACAGAGGCTCAAGTGGCAGAGCGCTCGCCTTGAGCTGAAGAGCCTCAGGGACAGTGCCCAGGCCCAGAGTTCAAGCCCCACAACTGACCAAAAAAAAAAGTGGCTTCTCTGTATCCTATGATCAAATTCCCCTATAATAGTGCTAGATCCTCCAGGGAAAAATGACCCCTTTCCTTTGTTCTTCCCCTGTGCATACATGGCCCTCTAGAGAAGGGCCTGCCCAGCACCTGTAGAGCCAGGTAACTGGTGCTGGAGGGGGGAGAGAGTAGTGGGAGGTCCCCCAGGCTCTGAGGTCACTTCTGCATCCACTGAGGTCACTCCTGCACCTGCTACGGCCACACCTCCTCCCTGCTCTCCCCCCACATAATCTCTCTTGCCATACATCCACCCTCCTCTACACACCTCCATGCAGGCATGGTTCAGTTCTGCTAATAAACTCTCTTCTGCCTGAACAACCATGTGGAGGTCTCCTTTCTCCAACCCTTACATAATGGTGCTACAATCTGGGAAGGGATAGAGTCAGGAGTCACTAGAGGCCTTCTGCCTCCTAACTGCCATTCCATGGACCAGAACTGCCAAAGGAGCCCCACGTCAGATCTCACATCTACAGGTCCCTCTGTTCATCTCTCTCCCTCTCTCTGTCTCTGTCTGTCTGTCTCTCTCTCTCTCTCTGTCTCTGTCTCTGTCTCTCTCTCTCTCTCTGTCTTCCCCGCCAAACACACATCCCCTACACAATGGTTTGTGTCCATTACTTTCTATATCCTCAGGGACTCAGACTCCTCCTTACCAGGTTCCTTCTAAAGGACTCCATAAAGCTAAAACGCTTTGTTTTTTTATTGTGACAGTTTCTGCCAATGCCATAGTAAATGGTCAGAGGTTCTATATGTTCAGGCTTTCTTTGCTTTCCTCACTCATCCTTCCCTCTGTCTTTCTCCTGTCTCCTTCTGTTGACCTTCGCCTCTGTGCCTGTCAAACCTGTGTGGCTGACACAGGATGGGGTAGGCATAAGCCTCCCAGCCATCTCCTCTAGAAAGGTAACTTTCCTTTTCTTGTAGCAGTTCAATCTGTCTCACTCTCTCTCCCTCCCTTTGACAGCACCCACACCCTGTTAGAGTGTGTCCCTTCCTTTCTGCTTGTCTGTTTGTCTGCATTTTGTCTGCTTTTCTGCTTGCTTACTTGCTTACTTATTCAATAAAGCTCTGCCAAGTTTTCTTACCATCATGACTTGTCCAGAAATTCTGCATCTGGGTCACGTTGTGGGTTTTCATAGAACCCCATCCTTCCGTTAAGGTTACTCCCCCCTCCGCACTCTTCTAGTGAGTGTTCAAAGGTCATTTTGTATACTAATGTGTCTCTTTACCAAAACTTTTCTAAAAGTTTTCTGGTAACCAAAACTTAACTCATTCCACAGGCCAGCCAAAAGAAAGAAAAAAAGGGGGGAAGCTTTAAACTCAAACTGTGTGCAGTTCTAAGGTAACCATTTGCAGATAAACTCAAAACAATGAGTATGTCAGCCACAGTGGCTCTCACCTATAATCTTAACTACTTAGGAGGTAAAGATTGAGGAATCAAGGGTCAAGGCCAAACAAGGCAAAGTAACAGTTTACAAAACTCCATCTTGAACAGAGACTAGGCACAGTTGCACATACCTGTGATCCAGTGACACAGGTCACTGGACACAGTAGGAGCATTGCAGTCCAGTCAGCTCAGGCATAAAGAGAGACTCTATCTTAAAATATCCAGCACATGGGCTGGGAAGGTGGCTCAGTGGTAGAGCGCTTGCCTTGCATGCATGAGGCCCTGGGTTCAATTCCTCAGCACCACATAAGCAAAAAGAAAAAAGCTGGAAGTGGCACTGTGGCTCAAGTGGTAGAGCACTAGCCTTGAGCTGAAGAGCTGAGGGACAGCGCCCAGGCCCAGAGTTCAGGCCCTACAACCAGACCCAAAAATATAAATAAATAAAATAGCCAACACATGTACACACAAACAAAAAAGGGGCTCTAATGGTAGAGTACCTACCTAGGAAGCACAAAGCCCTGATTTCAAACACTGTTACTAAAAAAAAAAAAAAAAGTAATATATTTTCTGCTAATTCACTCTCCATTAATTCACATTTACCAGATCATCTCATTCCTCAGGCCACTAGAGTCCTAAGGAAACAGTGGTGAACAGACAGGCCTCTGCTTGCCACTCTGAAGGAGGCAGACTGGTGGGAACACAGCAAACAAACCAGTCTTAATCTGTTCAGGCTGCTAAAACCAACTACCATAAATGAGGTGACTTATATCCAGCTGACATTTATTCCTCACAGTTCTGAGGGCTGGAGGAGTCAGGCTCAGTGGCTACTGAGGAATTCATTCCTCATGGGTGGCCAACCTCTACTTCACAGGACTAAAAGGACAAGAGACCTCTCTGGGGCTCCTTTCCTAAGGGTAATCCTATTCTTGAAAGCTAATCTCTGTGATCTACTCTCCTCCAAAGGCCCCACCTCCAAAACCATCACACTGTTCATTAGATTTCAACATATGATTTGTATGGGGTGGGGGAACTTTTAGTCCAGGCTGTAAGTGATTACAAAGTAGCAAATAACAGTGCTAGAGGTGGTAGAGAGGCAGCTAGCAGCACCTGTGGACAATGACCTGATAAAATTTACTTAGAATTAGTCAGGTAAAAAAAAAATCTCAGGGGCCAAGCCCTTGTTTGAGAAAGCAAGGCTTTCCCATCATAGCCTTACTATCAGATATTGAAATCATTTGTCTGGACCACCCCTGGAGTGCTAAGACCACATGTCCAGTTCATCTAGGGCTCTCAGGGCCTAACCCAGGGCCTGACACATATATTTAACAAATATTGGATGAACTGTTTTCTGATGGGTAATAGATGACAAGATCTTGCCTTCTATAAGGGTACATGGAATTCACTCTTTGAATCTAAATAATGATGAATTCATGAGTGATATTACTCATTACTAGTGGAAAGAAAAGGACTTAAGATATTCATATGCAAACTTGTAAACTAGTTTACATGTAAGTGGCTTGTGAGCCACTTCTCACCTTGTTTAGAGTGTGGTTTTTAGTAACCTGAGATGGCCCAGGCACAGGGCAACCTCACCAAGACATCACTGTCCTTAGAAGAATAAGGCACAGAGGTAGTACTTGCTGAATGGAGGAAGGAAGGAAGGAAGGAAGGAAGGAAGGAAGGAAGGAAAGAAAAAAGGAGGGAGGGAAGGAAGGAGGGAGGGAGAGAGGGAAGGAAGGAAGGAAGGGAGGGAGGGAGGGAGGGAGGGAATCTCTTTACACCAATAAATAATCAAATATGTCTTCTAGTTAAACTAGAGGCCTATCTGGGGCTGAGGTTCAGATTCAGAGCTCTGAGGCACCCGGCGATCTGGCACACAAACCTTCATCTTCATTATTAATCTGCTATGCTGCAGGACAAAGGCAAGGACATCATGTTGACTCTATCCAAAAGCAAGTCCTACAGCGTCTGTAGGTCATATTCTTCAATGGCTGGAAATACACCAGGCTCAACACTCCAGTCCAGAGGACAGCCAGATGGTTTCAACAGAAATTTGGGATGTATGTGATAAACTTATGCCTGGACACATTTTTTAAATTTATTTCCAGGGTAGAGTAACTGGTCCCAGACACAATACAGAGCAGTCTTAGGCAAAGTAGACAGAAGAAAAAAAAAAAAAAAACAGATACCGAGCGCCAGTTTCATGCCAGTAATCCTAGCTACTCAGGAGGCTGAGATCTGAAGATGGTGGTTCAATGACAGCCTGAGTAGGAAAGTCAATGGGACTCTTATCTCCAATAAACCACCAAAAAACTGGAAGTGGATCAAGCTGTAGAGTGCTTGTCTTGAGCTGAAGAGCTCAGGGACAGCACCCAAGCCCAGAGTTCAAGCCCCATGACCGACAAAAGAAAAAGAGAGTTACCATTTTTCAAGACGGTGTTAGCCAAAAGCCAGGTGCCAGCCAGTGGCTCCTAGCTATTCAAGAGTCTGAAATCTGAGGATTGTGGTTCAAAACCAGTCTGGGCAGATAAATCCCAAAGACTCTTATCTCCAAATAATGGGGGCGGGGTTGGGGGGGGGGAGGGAAGGGGGTGAAGAATTGGGAGGTGTGATTCAATTGGTAGAGCTCCAACCTTGAAAAGACCAAGCAAGATTTTAAGGCTGTGAGTTCAAGACCTGGTACTGGGACTTGAAAAATATTTGCACATACATTTAACACAAAATAGTGTCATAGGTTGAATTTTGCCCATATACACACAAAAATTCCTATGTTGAAGTCCAGACCCCAATACATCAGAAGGAAATTGTTATGACAAGATCCTTCCAGTTATGTAGCAATGGGCTATGACAGGCGCTGCCCAAATATCTGTTGGGAATCGAGTTGGTGTCCTCCCCACAACTGTCAATTCACCAACAGAGCTTGTTTATGACATCTTTGTTCAGCTACCTTCCCCTACCTACCCCTTCCTTTCCATCCAGGGTTTTCACTCAAAACTTAGAAAACTTATTTTTCTTTCTATCACTGATGTCTTCAAACTCCCCAAGGCAAACATTATCTCCCTCAAAGAATCTGCTTGGCGAGTGATTCCTTTTTGGCAAAATGAGATTATTCTTTTTCTCAGTTCTCTCTGAACCATAAATTCATGCCTTTCAGGTTGGGCCTTCCACAGCCCATTCCACAGCAAATTTATGGCCCAGTCCATCTTTCTCTTGCACTACTTAATCTGCTGTATTTTAATTGGGTAATAAAACTCTGTGTGCCACCCAGAAAAATTCCACAGCAAGCAATCATCAGGGACATTTTCTCGGCAGCCAATTCCTAATTATTTATTCAGGCCCAAAGCCTAATTCTACCCCTGAGTGCAGCAGCTCAGAGCTGCGGCACTCCCTACATGTAGAACTGCAGCCAGAGACGTGTGGGGGTTGGATGGGCAGCAACAAGGGTCCTCTGTGAGCACATCCTTAGACAGAAGACGGTCTCTGAGGCAGGCTGGATAAATGCATGGAAGAGGGCTCTCTGCTGTTGTCACAGCAAATAAGAAGATGGCCATAGGGCTTTGTGAAGCCCTGTATTGCTCAGAAATGAGCCTGGAGCAGCACATATGGAAATGGCCCCTACTAGGTCATGCTTCAAAGAAAAAAGAAACCAGTCAATTCATGCTAGCAGGGTAACTGGCTAGCCATCTGGAAGCACATTTACACAGGATAAATTACATATAAATAAGAATATTAGTATAAGATTCATTTATAAAAATGTTAGAATAGTACATGGAAGAATTTTTCTTTTTCTTTTTAATATTCTCTAGGCCCTTCCACAGATTAGATTCTAACTATGGTACATTTTTTTTAATCTTTTCAAAGATTGATCAATCTGACTATCTCACATTTTAAAAACTTTTAGACATGCATTCCTCTCCAACAGCACTTAGTTTCCCACCCCCATCCCCACCCCTGCATGGTTCCTGAGATTTTTTTGTCCACTTTTAGCCACAGCTCCACTTCTGATCTTTTAGTGGTTAATTGGAAATAAGAGTCTCACGGACATTCCTGCCCCAGCTAGCTTTAAACAGTTATCATGAGATCTCAGCTTCCCGAATAGCTGAGATTACAGGTGTGAGCCACCAGCACCTGGTGCCTTTTAATTTTTTTTTTATAGTGAGACAGGGTCTCACTAAATTAAACAGGCTAGCCTCAAACTCACTATCTACCTGTCTCAACTTCCTGAGTTGAGTTGCAAATATGCCCCTATGCCTGGATTTGTTTTTTTAATCCCATTGAAAAAGTCATGAAAATGAAAATGATGATGAATTACTTTTTTTTGTTTATCCAACTAGCAAGAAGCCAAACTTTTAAATTGTTGATGGAAATATAAATGGGTTCAATTTCTGTCAAGAGTAATTTTGCAGTATGTGTTCAGAGCACAGATACAGTGATGTGTTCCTTACTGGCAAGGACAGTACTTGAAACTCATCATTAGATAATTTTGTTGTAGAAACATTATGGAATATCTTCACATAAGCTAAAGAAGCTGCAGCATCATATGATGTTGTGATACAGTCTTATGGTCATCATATGATCATTAATGACCCAAGTATCACTATGTGGCACATGGCTGTACACAGGATGCTTAAACCTGGGACCATGCCTTCTAGGTATGCTCACACATGAGAAACTGTCCAGGGTTATTTATGAGATAGTGTCCATAACAGCCAAATATGCAAGTTACTTAAATGTCTATCAGAAGGAAACATTTAATAAAGCAGGGGAAATCCATACAATGGAATTCTTTTCAGCTATTGAAAGAGTTCTAAATGACTCAATATGAGAAGTCATGCATAAAAAATATAAGTACAAGCCAAGGCCGGTGGCTCACACCTGTAATCCTAGTTAATCAGGAGGCTGAGATCTGAGGATCACTGTTCAAAGCCAGCCGGGGCAGGAAAGTCTGGTCAGAAAACTGGAAGTTGCACTGTGGCTCAAGTGATAGAGTGCTAGCCTTGAGCTGAAGAGCCGGGGGACAGTGCCCAGGCCCAGAGTTGAAACCCCACGACCGACAAAAAAAAAAAAAAAATGTGTGTGTGTGTGTGTGTGTGTGTACATGCACCATATACATGTGTGAAGGAAGTTACCAGGTATGTTTAATAAAAACAATTTTGAGGTCTTGGAAGGTGGCTCAGTGGTAAAGTGCTTGCCTCACATGCATGAGGCCCTAGGTTTGATTCCTCCACGCCACATAAGCAGAAAAACCTGGAAGTGGCGCTGTGGCTCAAGTGGTAGAGCACTAGCCTTAAGCTGAAGAGCTGAGGGACAACGCCCAGGCCCAGAGTTCAAGCCCCATGACCGACAAAAAAAAATTTTTTAAAGAAAGATTTTGAGAGACAAAATATGTTTTCACTGACTTAATTATGCCTTAAAAATATTCAGAAGACCAAGAATAAAGAATGAAGAATAAAAAAAGTGGTGACATTGTCCAAAGAGAAATGTACTCTTTATCTGACTTGTGAAACTGTAACCCCTCTGTACATCACCTTATAACAATTTAAAATATTTTAAATATTCAAAAGAGCTGGAAACCAGTGGCTTATAACTTTAACCCTAGCTACTCAGGAGGCTGAGATCTGAGGATGGTGGTTCAAAGCCAGCTTGGGCAGGAATGTCAGTGATCTACAATGGTATTAAAAAAAAAGTCTAGAAATGGAGCTGTGGCTCAAGTGGTAGAGCAATAGCCTTAAGCAAAAAGAAGTCCAGGGACAGTGCCCAGGCCCCTAATAAAGCTCCAACACATGCACACACACACACAATTCAGAAGAGCTATGTACCAGTGACTCACACCTGTAATCCTAACTACTCAGGAGACTGTGAACTGAGGATCACTATTCAAAGCCAGGCTGGGCAGGAAATAGAGCTGTGGCTCCAGTCACTATCCTTGAGCAGAAAAGCTAAAGGATAACATACAGGTCCTGAGTTCAAGTCCCAGTTTTGGCAGAAAAAATTTTTTTCAGGATAAACAAGGAAGAAATAGCAGTGGTTACTTATTAAGGACAGGAGATACACAGGATACACAGATACACAGGAGGGATTTTTTAATGATTGAACCATATGAACATTCTACTCATTCTGAAAGAAAGACAGAAAGAGGAAAGAAAAAAGAAAGAAAAAAGGAAGGAAGGAAGGAAGGGAGGGAGGGAGGAAGGAAGGAAGGAAGGGAGGGAGGGAGGGAGGGAAGGAGGAAGAAAAGAAGGGATTTAAAACTAAATCTACTGGAGGAAGAAGAGGAGAGAAAGAAAACCTGCACACTGTAAATTATTCAGAAAAGGTCCTTTTCTGGCAACCAAACTACAACAAATTCTTTATTTCCTTCCTCCAGAGTGTGCACCATGATGTCTGCTCTGGATAGTGGGGGCTGGGAGAAGAAGAAAAGAGAATGGGGTAAATATGGCCTGACCACAGTCTCAAAGTAGTTCTAGTTTTGAAATTATTGTAAAGTGACACTATGTACAAAACTCTGTGTGTGTGTGCATGCGCACGCATGTATGTGTAGCATCGATTTGCTCAATGGATATTTTGCAAATGTACTAACAGCTTAAAATAAAGGAAGTGGTCTAGCCTCTTTGGATTTCCAAGAAAATCTACCCATTGATCTTGTCTTACCTCCTTTTGTGCTTAAATGTTACCCCATGTTTAACCAATTTCACTGCAACACAAATGGCATGGGAGCAACCTCAGAGGACACATGCTGAACACTGCACTGTCCCCCATTAGGCCTTTTCCCTCTAGTTCCAGATGCTGCTAGTCCTTGGTAGATGTTTCTTAGAGACTAATAGGATACATGTAGTGAGGGATGCAGAATAGGGTTCTGGAGGGTTGTTAGTTGGTTAGTTAGTTAGTTAATTTGTTTGTTTGAGACAAGGTCTTACTCTGGGTCTCTCAGTCTGGCCCCTGAACTCACAATCCTGTCTCAGCCTCCTAAGTGTTGGGCTAAAAGGAAGCACCACATATAGCCGGTATATATACCTTCATTGTAACGGAAATTTGTTAGCAAGGAAATAGGATCCATTATCTTTTAGATAGATAGATAGATAGATAGATAGATAGATAGATAGATAGATAGATAGATAGATAGATAGATAGATAGATAGATAGATAGATAGATGACAGATATGGTGGTACATGTTTGTAAGCTGGGGATGAAGAAGGATGATCAAGAGTTCAAGACCAGGCTACTCATCAAGAGTATTTATTTATATGAAAGAAAAATAATAAAATTAGACTTCAGAGAATTCAGTTCATCTCACATCATAAGCTGTTAATTTAGAATGTCATGCAGAGCAAAGGGGAGAATTGCTACAGAATGACTCTGCTTTCTTTGGCTGGAGAATTGGACATGAGGAACTTTGGACCCACACTTTTGAACAGAAAGAACCATGCCCAGGTACTGATTGGTTTAGAGAGAAGCCAGGCTAAAGAACAGGAGTGAAACAAGTTCTAAGAGAAGTAGGGAGAAGTTGAGAAACAGGTGCCTCACCCTTGGTTCTGAAGACTTGGCAGAAGAGACTTTCTACATACAAATGCACCAAGGCCCCACCAACCAGGTTGCACCATCACTGTATTGTTGCCATATTGCCATGGAGCTTCCAAGGGCTATTACAAGAAAACAGCAATCATCCATACTGATATAGAGCTTGAACCTGGGGAATCACAGAAGTTACAATGAGAGATATAAGACAAAAAAGAAAGAGAGAAAGAAAGAAAGAAAGAAAGAAAGAGAAAGAAAGAAAGAAAGAAAGAAAGAAAGAAAGAAAGAAAAAGAAACCTGTGGGATTCACTCATTATATGGCTAGCCCAAGTTCTGAAGTCTATATAAAAGCAAAAATGGTGGCACCCATTGCCTGGCCCTAGTTATCCTGATGGCCTCTGGGGCAGAAGATAAACATTTAAAAGGGTGAAATTTGCCTGAGGTCAAAGTAGCAGGATACAAAATTTACCCATAAAAAGCAGTAGCCTTGAGAAGTACAAGTTGTCATGTCTAAAACGAACTTTACAACTTTGGTGCAGGGCGGGGGGGGGGGGGGGGGGGGGGGGGGGGGAGAGGCTGGGAAGGGATGTGAAGGGTAAACAAAGGAGGAGGCTGCAATGCTTGATAAGAAATGTACTCATTATCTTGCCCATGTAATTGTAACCCCTCTGTACAGTATGTTCACAAAAAATAAAAATTAAAATTAAAAAAAAAAGCAGTAGCCTTCCTGTATGCCAACAATGTACAAGCAGAAGGGAAAAACCATGAAAACACTCCATTTACAATAGCCTCAAAAAAAAAAAAAACACACACACAAAAACCTAGGAAATAACTTATCCAAAGATGTAAAAAATCTTTATAACAAAAACTATAAAAATCTGAAGAAATCACAGAGGACACCAGGAAATGGAAAGACCTTCCATGTTCATGGATATGTAGAATCAATATTATGAAAATGGCTGTACTGCCAAAAATGATATACAAATTCAGTACAATCCCCATCAAAATCACAATAATATTCTTTATTGACATAGAGAAACAACCCAAAATTCATTTGGAACAGCAAAAACCTAAAATAGCCAAAGAAATTCTAGGCAAAAAATGCAATGCAAGTTTTATCACAATACCAGACTTCAAACTCTACTGCAGAGACATAATAACAAAAACAGCTTGGTATTAGAAAAAATACACACACACACACACACACACACACACACAGAGTCCTGAAGATTAGAAAACCCAGAAATAAAGCCATACACTTAGCTTACCGTTATCTGATATAAGAGAGCCAGTGTGGAGGGGGGGGTGGGGGCATCTTCAACAGTTGGTGTTGGGAAAACTGGATATCCATATGCAGAAAACTAAAAGAGGATCCCTGTTTGTCACCATGCAGTAATATCAATTTAAACTGGATAAAAGACTTCAACATCAGACCCAAAACTTTGAAACTACTGCAAGAAAGAGTAGGAGAAACATTAGAACTTATAGATATAGGCAGAAACTTCTTGAATAGCATACCACGGACACAACAGATAGGAGAGAGGCCTAATAGACCTAATATCCAAAATACACAAGAAGCTCAAGAAACTAACCCCTCCAAACCTAATAAGCCGATCACTAAATGGGCAAAGGAGCTGAGAGACTTCTCAGAAGAACAGGTTAGTATGTCAAAGAAACACATGAGGAAATACTCATCATCCCTGGCCATAAAGGAAATGCAAATCAAAACCCCAGTTAGATTGCCCAACATTGTGAATTCAAACAACAAATGTTGGCAGGGATGTGGGGAAAAAGGAACTCTATTTCACTGTTAGTGGGAATGTAAACTAGTGTAACCACTCTGGAAAACAATCTGGAGATTCCTCAAAACCTAAATATATATCTTCCCTATGACCCAGCCATACCACTCTTAGGCATCTACCATGAACATCAGAAGCCAGGATATGATAAAGATACCTGCGCATCCATGTTCATTGTTGCTCTAAATCACAAGAGCCACAATGAGATGTACAAGTAGTCGTTATGTCGAAAAACGAACTTTACAACTTTGGCAGGGGGGGAAGAGGGGGAAAGGGAAGGGACGGGAAGGGGAAACAAAGGAGGAGGCAACAATGCTTGATAAGAAATGTACTCATTGCCTTGCCCATGTAATTGTAACCCCTCTGTATGGTATTTTCACAATATAAATAAATAAATAAATAAAGTAAAATAAATCACAAGAGCCAAAATATGGAAACAACCCAGATGCCCCACAATAGATGAGTGGATCTGAAAATTGTGGTATCTATAAACAATGGAATTTTACACAGCCATTAGAAAGAATACAATAATATCACTTGCAGATAATAGATGGAAATAGCACAAGTTGTGTTAAGTGAGGTAAGAGAGACAAACAGCACATATTCTCTCTGAGATGCAGAAATTAGATCTAAAACACCCTAAGTTATGACAAATTATACATGACTCTAGACAGTCACATGCAGTGAGACCAAAAGATAATACTCTTAGGAGAAAGTCACAAAGGCACAATGCCTAAGTGCCTCTTCATATTTATATAAAATAATATACACTGAAAGGAACTCCAAGATATGGAAACAAAAGATTTATTATTTTAGTTTTTAGGTTTTGATGGTTCTGTCTTCTTTGCCTTATATATGGTGTATTTATGTGTATATCTTCAGGAGGGTGGGGAGAAGGGCACATAACTTGAGGGGAAAAAAGGTGAAAAAGTGCAGCAGTAGAGCACCAAAAGGATGAAAGTTAACTAGACAGTGGGAGGGAAGGACTGGGAGAGAATGCGCGAACAGATGACACTGTACACATGGAAATGTACTCATTACCTGACTCATGTCATTGTAATCCCTCTGCATATCACCTCTATAATAACAATAAAGTAATTTTTAATTGCCTAATGGGGAAAAGAATTTTAAGTGTCACATTGTGAGATAACAGCAATGAGAGTGACATTGAAAGGAAGTCAGAAAGCTGGTCAGGAGCCAGGAACAAGTAAGGCCTCTTAAACTTGCTAGATTTTTTTCTAATTTCTTTATTTGCTTCTTCAATTCATTTTTCTACTATGCCTCCTAGTAGCACCCCCTTACCCACACACACACACACACCACACAACACACACACACATACACACATACCATACACACACACATACACCTTGAAGCAGAAAGAGTCTATGTGCTTGCTTTGACAGACAGCCACGGTTAATCTCATGGGGTGGAGAGACTTGAATGGGAAGGAAAACCTGAGGAACAGGGAGGAGCAGGCTGAGGAGGGTGGCCCTGCCAGGCAGATGGTTACCCTGAGGAGTAGAGAGAAGTGGTTTAGCTTATGAGCTTATAAACAGTAATAAACAACCGGTTTCTCCAAAGCGTTTATTTTATGTCCTTATTCATTTTTCTATTTATTTCTTTATAAACTACTTTCTTTTGCTTATAACCTACTCTTGTTCCATAAAATATTTAAGAAATATATGCAATCAAGCCAAACAGAGGAACAGGGGGAAAAAAGTAAAAGGTTACAATTCATGTCCACAAAAGGTTCTGTTGTGTTATATAAGCATAGTCTTGGATCCGCCGCTGGCCTCTAGAACACTGAAAAGAACGGGCAACCAAGTAGGCCATCTGATTCTTACTGTCCACAGAAGACAGTGACTGAGCTCATGTTCTGAATCTAAAAGACTTACCTGACCATTTCATACAAACGAAGAAAAGTTAGCACAGCTTCCTTTTGTATATGCTAAGTGAACGGTTTCCAAACAAAACTCAGTCAACTGTTTGCTTTCCACTCCTCCTCACCTAGCCATTTCCTCCTTAAGCCTCACTGCACTGCAGTTCAGTGGCAAAATTCTTCCATCCCTAGAATTCGTGGAGAGAAGGAAAGAGAGAGGGGAAGAGAAGAAAAGAGAGAGGGAGGGAAGGACAGAGAAAGAATGAATGAGAGAAAGAATGAATGAATGAAAGAGAGAAAAAGGACAGAAAGAGAAAAAGAAAAAACACTTCTGAAAAAGCCTTTCTTTGATCCTGGGCCAGGCTAGGTCCTTGTTAGGATCCCAGCATCCTGGGATCTCATGTGATCTGTACATTGCATTTCTTCCTTTCAGTTGTTTAGTGTTTTTAGCAGCAGACCAAAAGCACATGGGAGCAGGGACCACAGGTCATCTCAGTAGATGCTGGAAAAGTATTTTACAACAGTCAACACCCATTCGTGATGAAATCAACCCAGCTCAGCAACTCAGGACTAGAAGTAAATTTCCTCAACCTGACAAACGGCATCTGAGAAAAGGCGGGGGAGGGAGGGGAGGGGGAAGACACATCATACTTGATGCTATCCCAGAGGACCAGAGCTTCTACTCAACATCCTATCAAAGGGCTTTGCCATTAGAACAAGGGAAGAAAGAAAGAAAAAAGAAAAGGTATCCAGATCGGCAAGGAAGAACACTGTCTTCACTGAGAGAGGAAATGGTAATTGATGGAAAAAATGCCAAAATGTCGATTTTTAAGTTATATTAGTTAATGTAGCAAAGACAGAAGATATAGGTCAGTATGTAAAAATAAAGTATTTCTCTAGAATGGCAATGCACAATTGAAATTTTTAAGAATAGAATAAAACAGCATCAAAATGTGAAACAATTATAAATACTTTTTTTTAATCTGTCATGGAACTTAAAGTTAAGGCGTAAGTGCTGTCCTTAAGTTTTTTCCTCAAGGTTATCCCTCAACCTTTTGAGCCACAGTTCCATTTCTGGATTTTTGGTGGTTGATTTGAGAGGAGAGTCTCATGGACTTTCCTGCCTGGGCTGGCTTTGAATCTCAGTCCTCAGATCTCAGCCTCCTAAGTAGCTAGAATTGTAGGTGTGAGCAGCTGGCTTAATGAATACATTTAACAAAATATGCAAAACATGGAAACTGAACATTTCAAAACATTTTGAAACTGAGATTTTAGACCACCAGGCCCCAAATCCAGGAGTCCCAAGTTAAGTTCTGCCAATCATCCTCATGTGCCAAATGAAATGACGTAGTGAAGGGCAGAGTATGGAGCTTTATTACATGGCAGCCATAGGAAGACACTTCAGTGTATCTTCCACTGCTTGTATGGACACAGATATTGAGGTCAGGATAAATATTGGAAATCAGAGGCAAGGAGTGAGAATGGCATTCATAGTTAAAACAGTCTCAAGTCACAGCTATGGCCTAGTTGAGCATTAGCAAAGTCTTTGTCCTTGGAGTTCTGGGAATTGTTGTCATTTACTACTGGGACAAACTGCCTGTTGGGTGATCTCCCAAGTCTTTGGCTGTTTCCTTTTAAGATGATGAGAATACAACATGGCCTGTTTTGAGGGGCAGTCTGCCTTCCACACTACATGCTTAGCAGTGAATCTTCTCTTTGCTCCAGGAGCCCTAGGTGCAGCCGAGAAGAGCTGACATCAAAGGGCACAGATACGAAGTTGGGGACTTCTAGTTAATTCACCAGGCCTAGCAAACGTGTGTGTGTCTGTGTCTGTGTCTGTGTGTATGTGTGTCTGTGTGTGTGTGTCTGTGTGTGTGTGTGTGTCTGTGTAGCTTGAACTTAGGGCCTTGGTGTTGTCCCTGAGCTTTTGTAAAAACATCTCTACTTTTTTCTTTTTTTCTTTTTGTGGGTCGTTGAGCTTTAACTCAGGACCAGAGAGCTGTCTGAGAGCCCTTTGTGCAAGGCTAATAGTGCTTTATCACTCTGAGCCACAGTTTCACTTCCAGTTTTCTGGTGGTTAATGGAGATGAGAGTCTAATGGACTTTCTTACCTGGGATAGCTTCGAACCATGATACTCAGATCTCAGCTCCTAAGTAGCTAGGATTATAAGCATGAGCCGCTGATGCCTTGCTAGTCATATAATCTTGAAAAAACAAAGTTGGAGTTCTTTACTACTTGATCTGACTTACTGTAAAATGACAGTAATCAATATAGTATGATACTGTAGAAGGCCAGATATATAAATCAGGAGTCAGCAAACTTTTTCTTTAAAGGGCATTTGATTTTGTAATCTCTGTTTCAACTTTGTCTTTGTTGCATGAAAGCAGTCACAGAACATGCTTAAAAGAATAAATAGGATTGTTTAAATAGGGATACAGGTGGACCCATTGCAACAATGAGATGTTCAAAACGTTATGTCAAAAAACAAACTTTACAGCTTTGGTGTGGGGGAGGGGGGAGATGAGAAGGGATGGGAAGGGGAAACAAAGGAGGAGGCTACAATGCTTGATAAGAAATGTACTCATTACCTTGCTCATGTAATTGTAACTCCTCTGAATGGTATTTTCACAATAATAAATAAATAATAAAATAATAAGAATAAATAGGCTTAGCTGAATTCCAAGAAACCTTTATTCACAAAAATAGATAACCAGATTTGGCCCTCAGGCCATAGTTTCTCAACCTGATACTGATCTATGAAAGTGAAGAGCACAGATGTGGAATCACAGATGAATGATCTGTGATTAATCTTTGGTTGGTTGGTGGGTTAGTATGAGGGAGGCAGGTTGTTTGCCTTTTGAGACAGGATCTACCTATAGAACCCAGGCTGGCTTCAAACTCACCATCCTTCTGCCTCGGCTTCCAGAGTGCTAGGATTAGGTAAGGGTATATACTTTCCCAATTGCGTTACAACAAAGATGTTAGTATGATTCACCAGGTCTCCAGAGATGGGGCTGGGAAGGTGGCTCAGTGGTAGAGCACTTGCCTTGCATGCCTGAGGCCCTGGGTTCAATTCCTCAGCACCACATAAGCAAAAAGAAAAAAGCCAGAAGTGGCACTGTGGCTCAAGTGGTAGAGTGCTAGCCTTGAGCTGAAGAGCTGAGGGACAGAGCCCAGGCCCAGAGTTCAGGCCCTACGACCAGACTCAAAAAATAATAAATAAAACCAGGTCTCCAGAGAAACATATATGAATGTATAAATATGCACACACATATATGTGTATGTATATGCATGTCTGTGAGAGTGTTTCTGGATGGAACTAACATTTGAACAGATAAGCTCTTGGATGTGAGTTGGTTTCTTGGGATCTATCAAAGGCCTGAACTGAAGAAAATGCAGAGGAGAGAAGAGGTTGCTGTTTGCCTGATGGCCTCTGAACTGGATAATTGGTCCTTCTTTGCCTCCCTACTTGGTTGGTTCTGAAACATATACCATCAGCACTTTTACTCATCAGGCCTTCAGACTGAGACTAGAACTCTAACATTAGCTCCGCAACATCTCTCATTTGTAACAGTGGGTCTTTTAGATTTCTCAGCCTCTAGTCACTCATGGGAATTCCTTATTTTTTTTCTGTTTTCACTGTTAACATATTTTAATATAACAGTAAAATTGAATCTATTTTTCATTTGTTATTGTCATTATAAAGGTGATGTACAGAGGGGTTATAGTTATATTGTTATGCCAAGGTCGCAGGACCCCCCGCAAGAAGACCACCGAGAGTCACACTCTACAGCTGTTTTATTTAAACGAGCTGCAGCTGGAGCCTCATCCTACACTCCGACACAGAGGAGCCTAGGAGGAGAGCCCCGAGCTAAAGATTTGCAGGTCTTATATAGGCACAAAATCAACCAGGTGTTTTGATTACCACCACGTGTAGCTTTGCTAGACAGAAACAAGCAACAAGTGGCCACTGCCTCAAACTTTAACCTTTCAATATAAGTCAAGTAAGGAGTACATTTCTTCTTGGCAATGTCACCCCTTCTTGCTGTCTTCCAGGTTTTCCCTCCCATTCTCACCTATAAGATGTATAGTTCATCTTCAACATAGTGTCTAGTGGGTACCACTGCTGCATTTGTTTACTCTGAATCCAATTTTTACAATCAGATTTTAGAACATAAAGATCAATTTCCAAAATGGTTTCTCTTTCAAAATCTTAAATATGAATTTTAAGAATTTTTTAAGTGCACCGTATGGGATTTTTTTCTCATTTTAATACATCTATACTTGACAAACATGAAAAGTAACTCATTTCCAAACCAAAAGCCTCTAGTAGAAACATCTAAATGAAAAATGAAGTGTGGGTTTTGTTGTTGTAGTTGTTGTTGTTGTTGTTGTCAGTCTTGGGGCTTGAACTCCAGGCCTATGTGCTGTTCCTGAGCTTTTTCACTCAAGGGTAGTGTGCTACCACTTTGAGCTACAGCACCACTGCTAGTTTTCTGGTGGTTAATTTGAGATAAGAGTCTCACAGACTTTCCTGCCTGGGCTGGCTTTGAACTGTGATCCTCAGATCTCAGCCTCTGAGTAGCTAGGATTACAGGTGTGAGTCACCAGCACCTGGTGAAAAATGAAGTATTTTAGTTTACTTATTGGTACTACCTTAACTCTTTATAATACAGATGACATCTACATATGTATATAGAATATAGAGAGAAACTACAAATATGTATATAGAGTGTATGTAGGGTAAATATATATGTATATATATACTTATACCCTACATATATATGTATATAAGTGTATGTGTATATATATATATATTTGTATGTGTGCATATAATATATATAGGTTCTATATAGAGTGTATGTAGGGTAAATATATATGTATATATATATATACTTATACCCTACATATATATGTATATAAGTGTGTGTGTGTATATATATATATATTTGTATGTGTGCATATAATATATATAGGTTCTATTTCTCTGCAGAACTCTAATACACTGACTTACATGTATACAAATCCAATCAACTCAAACAAAATCAAGGGGTAGGATATTCCCTCCCAACCTTTGTAATTCTCCATGCAAAGCTGTGGGATTCAATTGTGCTTTGAATTTTACTTTATTCCCACATCTTCAACAAGAGAGATGCTGAGCAAGAAGCTGAAGGTGTCTGGATGGACTGCACATTCATCACCCCCTCCTCTGTCACAAACCCAGTCCATTGATTGCTCACAGCATAAAATCCTTGTGACACTTCATCTTCTTCAGCCTGAAGAAAACTTCATGAGCCAGATGTAAAACATAGTCTCGTTTTTTTTTCCTTTCTCATTTAATTACCCACTTTGTTTCAGTTTTATTTTTCTCTTTCTTATTGGGTAAAGACAGTTTTGTATATGGGTAAATTAGCCAAATAACAAAGGAAAAACATTTCTGTTTGACATTTATTACTAGGAAGAATATTCCCAAATGTGCCCTAAACCACTAATATTTACTGATTTCCAAACAAGCTCAGATCTTTTCTTTTATGAAGCCCCTAAGGTGATCCTTCTTTCCTGCCTAAATGACGCCTGTTGGTTTTCTGTGTAAGCCATTGCTGAGAGAACCAGTTGCCAGGCCAGACAGGCAACAGCTGGGCTGGGGCAATGTGCACTTAGAGTAGCTGGCTGCTGATTCCCGGGAAATTCAATTGAGTTAGGCTCAAGAGCTGCAAGTTGTAACCATTTCACATTGTTCTCCAGGATATCCTTTCCATTCATTCCTCTTCATTCCAGACTCGGTTGCAACTGGGTTTCCACCAGTGGCCCAGCTCTTCCTGACTGAAAGCATCCACTGGGAGCTTTCCTAATGCATCACTTTCCTAAGGGAAACTCTTAGTGGTTTTCCCTCTCCAGCATTAATTTTCGAATGAAATGAAAGCAGTATTAATGAGACTGAGAAACGATTCAATTTCCAAAGCCCTACACAACTTCCTCTGGCACAGCAGACCTGGCTCTGCCCATATAAAGGAGCAAGTTTCCATTTTTGAATCCCACTGGAATTAAAACTCAGAGGTTTTAATGACCATTCAAAATCAATCACTTCTTTCCTTGTCTTTCTTTTTCTTTCAAATATTTTCTCGCCACTTACAAGTTTAGATAGGAACTTATCCCGTGTGTGTGTGTGTGTGTGTGTGTGTGTGTGTGTGTGTGTGTGTGTGTGTACTTCATAGGCACTGTACTTTGAAAGTGGAAATGTTTTTGTGTAAGGTAGGAATCCACTGAGAATTAATACTTGGCTCTCACCAGACTAATATAGTTAGTGGATTTTGTGTCCTCACAGGAGTATGGAACAATAAATCCTGTCACTCTAAACTGCTTTTCTGGCAAACCTAGACAACTAATGACATTTAGTATATTGTAACTCCCACATGGGCACTTCAGGGATTGCCTCCAGCTTGTGAAATGGTTATAAAATTAAGTTTACCTAGTGCGTCAGTTGCTTTCAATAGCCACTCATTTCCCATTGTTTATATTAGCTCTTAGTTCCTATGTATGATGGAGACAAGGTTGGTGGTCATTAGCAAAATCTGTTAACTGTTTTATATTTCTTGTGCAATATATATGTACACTTGTTATTCCAGTCAAAGAAAGAACAAAACATGTTCTATAAAAGCACAGCCTCTAATGTCCTCATTTACAGAGCACTGAAGAGGTCAGAGGACACTCTAACATTGAATAAACAAATAAACATGGTTCTATAAACTTGCGTGCAGAGTTTTGACACTTCCTTTCATCTCATCTTTCCAAAACTCCCATGGGGATTAAGACAAGCATATTATCATATTATGTGCCCGAGTGCCAGAGTTAAAATGCTGCAACAAAAACTAGCCAGGTAATGGATTCATGAGCAAAGAAGTTTGTTTCTCATTCACATCTTGTGCGGAGGTCCCCACTGGTGGTACCATTCTGCTCCACAGTCATCCGGGGAGTCACTGTACCACTGCCTCAGGCATCGTGACAGTTAACGATGGATGGCCACAGATCTGCCCTTAGAGAAAAGGGGAATGAGGCCTAGGTGAAGTGCCCTCTCCACTCCAGACGCTGATCCAGAGTGGCACATATCACCCATTTGCTTTCCATTGGCAACCACAGCTGTGTGGCCAGAAGGATGGGAAATTCAGCCCAATTTGATAGAGATGCAAAGCGTGGTTTTTAATGGTCAGCTAACAGTTTCTCACTTTACAGATGGAAACTCACAGAGATAGCTCATAAAACAAAATTAAGTAGTTCCACTTACAAAATACCACATCATTCTAAATGATTTTTTAAGAGCACAATTGCTGGTAGCTCACACCTATAATCCTAGCTATCCAGAAGGCTGAGATCTGAGGACTGCAATTTGAAGTCAGGCTGGGCAGGAAAGTCCATAAGTCTCTTACCTCCAATTAAGTACCAAAAAAGTTGGAAGTGGAGCTATGACTCAAGTAGCAAAGTTTTGAGCAAAATTAAGATTGGGAACAGTGCCCAAGACCTAAATTCAAACCCCAGGACTGTCACCCCAAAAAAAAGCACAGTTAATGAGTTAATGTTAGGGTCTTCCATTGAAACAAGCAATAGAATATGTGTATCAACTGAGATCTACCAGCTTAAGGAACTGGCTTACATGATTATGGTGACTAGCAAATCTAAAATGTATATATTTTATGGTGGTACATGACTGAGGCAGAAGAATAGGCTACATAATGAGTTCCAGGCTAGCCTAGGCTACATAGAAAGATGTGTAAAGTGAGCTAGGAGGCTGGGGGAAAAAAAGAGCTGATGCTTCCATTGAAGTTCAAATGCCCTCAGCTGTCAGAGTTTCTTCTGCCATGGGGGATGTAAGTCTGTGTTCTACTGGGGCCTTCAGAAAATTGGACAAGGTCTGCCCACAATATGGACATTAAATGCTTTTACTCAAAATCCACTCACTTAATACCAGTCAAAAGCACCCTGAAAGAAACATCCAGAATAATGTCTGACCAAATAAATCAGAGTGTGGAGGTCCAGCCAAATGCACACATAATGAACCACCATTGCTAGCAACTCATAATCCTTGCCAACCTCCTTTAGCCACGCCCGCCCCAAACTGACACAAAAAGTGTCCACCTAGAGTTACGCCTCCATCTCTGATCCTTAGCAAACCTGACAGTATGAGCAGGACAGCATTATTTCACTCACATTTGGGGGGCCCAGTAGGAAATAAATCAGGGTACTACAAACAGTGCAGTTCCCCCACAGACCACTCAGTTGTCTCTCAGGAGACCTACCCATGTCGCTTTGAAAGAAGGGAAAGTGTAGGGTTGAGAAAGCGACAGGAAAGGTGGAAGAAGTGCTAGAGATCACTCACCTCCCAACCCACCTCTGTCATCACCCAAATGCTCCATGGGAAAGCATTGCCTTTCGCTCACTATTCTTCTCCTCAAACATTTACTAAATGTCTTCTACTATATAAGATGTTATATCCAGCTAAGATACATAGCTAAAGCAGACTTTAAATTAGAGTGCTTGAAAGCCTTCACTTCCAGGTGCTTCTCCAGCCAAACAAACAGGGAAGATTTGAAAATCAATGTCAATTATTTCTAGCCATTGCCCTAAAAAAAAAAAAATTTCCTAGCAAAATGCTGAATCCTGCACCTGCCTCTTTACTGGGGCCATGCACCTTGACATGGATGTGAATATCTTCTTGTGGTTAGGTTTGAACAGTGCTCTTACACCACTACAAGGGCCCTTTGCTCTCTCCCTACCACTGTTTTTTGTAACTAGCCTTTGCTTTTATTCTTTTGTGCCAGTACTGAGGCCTTACACTCTCCTTTAGTGTTGTCACTCAAGGCTGATGCTCTACCACTTGAGCTACAGCTCTACTTCTGGCCTTTTACTGGCTAATTGGACAAAGAGTCTCATTGACTTTTCTGCCTGGGCTGGCTTTGAGCCTTATCCTCAGATCTCAGATTCCTGAGTAACTAGGGTTACAGGTATGAACCATCATCACCCAGCAACACAGTTCATCTTGAAAACACTAAATCTCTAGACATTTGTTTTCTCTCCTATTTTTTACTTTCAAAAATTCTTATCACCTATAAAATGCAAGGTGTTCACCATTTTTTGGGGGGATCCGGTCGTGGGGCCTGAACTCTGGGCCTGGGCGCTGTCCCTCAGCTCTTCAGCTCAAGGCTAGCGCTCTACCACTTGAGCCACAGCACCACTTCCGGCTTTTTTCTTTTTGCTTATGTGGTGCTGAGGAATCGAACCCAGGGCCTCAGGCATGCAAGGTAAGCGCTCTACCACTGAGCCATCTTCCCAGCCCCTCACCATTTTTTAATAATTACTAAATCACAGAATTGGGATAAGAAGGAAGGAAGGAAGAAAGAAAGAAAGGAAGGAAGGAATAAAACTAATACTCCCATGTAATGTTCCTGAATACATATCCAAAGGAAATGAAATCAGTATATTAAAGAGGTGACATCACATTCATACATATTACAGCATTATCCATGATAGTCAAGACATAAAATCAGTGAAGTTGGCTTACAATGAATGAATGGATAAAGAAAAAGTGCATCCACCATGGAATATTATTCACTCATACAAACAATGAAATTCTGTCATCTTCAGGAACATGAAAAAAACTATAAAACTATAGGATGTGGTATTAATGTAAATAAACCATGCCCAGAGACATATTAAATATCCATATCCACACTCATATGTAGAAAGTAAAAATGTTTATCTCATAGCCAAATAGGGCAGAGTGGTGAGCACTGGAGTATGGGAAGGATAGAAGGGGAAGGGGGTTAGACAATGCATACCAGGCCAGGAAGAAAATTATGTGAGATTCTTATCTCCAATTAACCAGCAACAAGCTTGAAACTGAAGTCTGACTCAATGGTAGAATACCATGAGAGGAAAAAGCCAAATCAGAACATGAGCCCTTGAGTTCAAGCCCCAGTCCCAGCACAAAAAAAGAAGAACGGGAAAAACTGAGTCAGGCACCAGTGGTTCACACTACTCAGGAGGCTACTCAGGAGGCTGAGATCTGAGGATCACAGTTAGAAACTAGCTGGGTACAAAAGTCCAAGAGACTTTTATCTCAAATGAAGCTGTAAAAAGCTGGAAGTGGAACTGTACCTCAAATGAGAGCGCTCCAGCCTCAAGTGGAAAAAAGCTAAGGAGCAGCATCCAAGTTCTGCATTTAAGCCCCAGTACTGGCACAAGAAAAAAAAAAAGAAAGAAGATAATTCTGGAAACATTATTTCTTGGCATAAATTATGCAGAAAAAAATTATTCATTAAGGGAGAAAATAGAGCAAAAATTGTAGGCTTGTCTTCCTCTTGTAGAGTCTTCTGTGGTAGAAACGAGGTGCTGTATTTTATTTTTATATTAATTACACTGGCATCTACTTCACAAAGACCACAAATCTCTCATCATTTTTCCTGCCAAGCTAGGCCAGGAGTCCCCACTGAGCTTCCAAGTCTCGCACTTGTTCACCTATTTAATGAGGTGTCATTTAATGGCCTTGGGGAGCCCTGGAATGTGGAATGCCGGGGTTCTTTTTTGTAAACATATCCCTTTGGGATACTATGTGCCACTATTTTTCCTTCTTTTGTACAGGACTGACAAGAAACCCTTCTATCCTGGCATTTATGACTATTTTTTAAATATATTATAACAGAACCTGAGGCATTTTTCTTTCCCCCAGAAAGTATAGTGTCTCTTCCTTCTAAAGATGAAACAAAGGAATTCCCACTCCAGTGTCTCTGGGTTACAGCAGCTTTTTAATGCTTCAGCTGTTTTCCCCATCTTTCCTCAGACACTGCAGTTTTCTAGTTTCTAACTAATCTCATTAGGCCCTTCCCAGCTGTCCTGAGCACACGCGGCCATCTTTTGAGTCAGCTAGTAAGTGCTCGCTATTAAAGGCAAAAATTATACTGGACTGCATGGAGAGAAAGAAAGCGACAAGAAGCAGAGGATGAAGTCTCCTGTGTAAGAGCCAGGTCACGGGACAAGCTCTGAAGTCGGTCACAAAAAACTTAACTTATTTTCTAACATCATTATCTCAGCATAACAACCAGTTCTGAACTCCAAAACTTGTGAGACACATGGAAAATCGAGGAGTGCTGTACATGACAATACTAGAAATAAACATTGCTGGTAAAGAACTGTAATTTTTTGTTTGCCTTGTTCCTTCTTTTACCAGTCTTGGGGCTTGAGCTCAGGGCCTGAGAGCTGTTCCTGAGCTTCTTTTGCTAAAGGCTAGCCCTCTACTACTTGAGCCACAATGCCACTTCTGACTTTTTCTTTATATGGTACTAAGTAATTGAATCCAGGCTTCATGCATGCTAGGCAAGCACTCTACCACTAAGCTACATTCCCAGCCCAAGAACTATAGTTTTTAAAGCCCCTTCACACACACAATTCTATTTGAATCCCAGGACAGGTAGAATTGTGTGAAAACTAAGTCTCAGATAATTTATTTTATTTTTATTTAAATTCATTTATTCTTTTGTGTGTGCCCGTTCTAGAGCTTGAACTCAGGGCCTGGGTGCTACCCCTGAGCTTTTGTGCTCAAAGCTAGTGCTCTAGCACTTGAGCCGCAGTCCACTTCTGGCTTTTGGTAGTTAACTGGAGATAAAAAGTCTCACAAACTTTCTTGCCCAGGCTGACTTTGAACTACAATTCTCAGATCTCAGCCTCCTTGGTATCTAGGATTACAGGCATAAGCCATGAGAACCTAGCTCATTTATTCGTTTTTGTTTTGTTTTGTTTTGTTTTTGGAAAATCCCAAGAATCAAACCCAGAGTCTAATACATGCTAGCTTAATGTTAATACCTTAACACTGAGTACTGAATACACTCCAGCCAAGTATTCCTCTGCTGAGTATTGAATACAACTCCAGCCTAGTATTCTACTACTGAATACTAAGTACACCTCCAGCCCTCATTTATTCATTTTACACCATTTTTACTCCAGATGCACAAGTATACCTTTATATAGACAGAAGAAAACATCCCTCCACTTGACCGCCATTCATCTAGGCTTTCTCCCCAGAAGCAGCTGCTACTTCCTGCCCCCTCACGTCCTCTGGTAGGCACTATATACTTATGCAGACACATAGAGCTACACATGTTGCTCCTTTTTACATAGTTTTATATATTCATTGCTCTGAACCTAGCTTTTTTCTCTTAATGATATATCCCGAAGATCTTTCATAGTAATATATGATCAGCTTCCCCTTTCTTACAGTTTCATATATTTGATGGAAAAACTTATTATTTTTTTTTCAGTCCTAGGTTTTGGACCCAGGGTTGTGAGCATGCAAGAAAAGTGTTCTACTACCAACTTACATCGTTGGCTCCCTTATAGTTTGTTTGAATTGTCTTATATCGATAGGCTCTATTTTTTTTGGGGGGGGGAGCATCAGTCATGGGGCTTGAACTCAGGGCCTAAGCACTGTTCCTGAACTCTTTCTCTCAGGACTAGCACTCTACCACTTTGAGTCATAGTTCCACTTCTGATTTGGAGTGGTTAACTGGCAATAACAGTCTCACAGACTTTCCTGCCCAGGCTGGCTTTGAACTGCAATCCTCAGATCTCAGTCTCCTGAATAGCTAGGATTATGGCTTGATAGATTCTTTATATTGACTCTAAACTTTGTTAAAATGTAATCTTATAGTTTGAGTCAAAAAAGTACACATTTAAATTATTTAGAAGTACCATATAACATTTTCCTTAAGATTAGAGAAAAAATTTCACACAACTTAGGCCAGATTGCATAGCTGATTTTTAATGGTTTTAAAATTAGAAAAAGTCCAAGTACCAGTGAATCACATCTGTAATCCTATGCACTTGAGAGAATAAGAATTGAAGAATCCAGGTTCCACACCAGCCTAACCAGAAAAGTGCACAAAACCTCATCTCAACTAATTGCTGGGTACATGCCTATGGGAGGCTAAGATTAGGAGGATTGTGGGTCTAGACAGGCCCAGGCAGAAAAGTCTATTCTCCATCTCAATGGAAAGAAGCTGGCCATGGTGGCCTATGTCTGTCCTGCCAGCTACAACAGGAAGCTTAAAACAGGCAAATTGAGGCCCAAGTGTGCACACCCGCAGAAAATAAGATCCTATCTTAAAAAACAAAAAAGTGGAGGGAGAGGGGAAGGCTGAAGCTGTAGCTCAACAACAGAACTCCTACCTAGTGAGCACAAGGCTCTGAGTTCAAACACCAGTACCCTCACCCCTAAAAAAGAAGTTAGAACAAATGTTTTCTAGCTATAAAAATTGGAGGTATACAGAATAGCATATAGCTTCCTTGTACATTTAGGGACCACTAATTCTCCATGAAGTACAGTTAAGCAGAACATCTGCAAGAGAAGAGGGGGAGGAGCTACCTGTCTTGTGATTTCATTGTCATTCACTGCCTTTTGAACCCCAGAGCCAAATGATGAATTAACTTCAGTGCTCCTACATGGTTTTACCTCCAGTTAGCCTGAGCCCCTCATCTTCATTCTGAGATGTGGGTTTCTCTGCCTTCTAACCTCACAAATAGAATGCTAGGAAGAAAAGAGGAACAAGTTGATAAAGACTGTCTAGGATACTATATTGGTCATCAGCATACTCTCTTGGCAAGGAGTACCCATACCCAAAGCCACTGTCCATGGTGCTGACAATATCTCTATAGACTGAGGTACCATTGCTTTTCCTCTTCCTGGGGCACAAAAGAATCGTATACAAAACTTTCCAGAGGTTGGCTGGGAATGTGGCTTACTGGTAGAGTGCTTGTCTAGCATTCATGAAGCCTTGGGTTTGATTCCTCAGTACCACATAAATAGAAAAATCAGGAAGTGTTACTGACAATCAAGTGGAAGAGTACTATCATTGAACAAAAGAAGCTTAAGGAAAGTACCCAGGCCCTGAGTTCAAGCCCCAGAATTGGCAAAAGAACAAAACAAACAAACAAACTTTCCAGAAACCCAGGATGTTGTCTTACATCATAATCCTGGTTACTAAGGAGGCTGAAAACAGGAGGATCACATTACCATACCAGCCCTGGTATGATAATGCATTCTAATCATTTCAGCTGCATTGGAGATATAAATAGGAGAATCACTGTCCAGAATTGTCTGGGCAAAAAAAGCAAGACTCTGATTAAAAACATAACTAGAGAGAAAAGGGCTAGGGGCCTGACTCAAGTGGTCAAGTATTCTGCAAGGCCTCAAATAAACATGAAGACCTGAGTTAAAATCCATGTACCACCAGAAAACAAAAAGAAAGAAGCAGAAGAAAAAAACCTAGCCAGGAAGAAACCAAGGAATAAAAAAGACAAAGGACAGAGCAGCACTGATACAGAAAGGTAGAAGATTTGTGAGGCTGGATAGAGAAAAAGGAGGGATTAGTACATGATTTGATATTGCTTACAAATCATGATAGATATTTAAAAATTAATTCTTCCCTCTTCATAATGGGGGCCAAGCACATTGGAGATAATCTTTATTGTATACAAATGTCAGCTCAAAACTTAAGTTATACTGGGCACTGGTGGCTCATGCTTGTATTCTGAGCTACTTGGGAGCATGGAGATCTGAGAATTGTGGTTCAAAGCCAGCCTAGGCAGGAAAGTCTGTGAAGGTCTTATCTCCAATTAACTACCAAAACTCTGGAAATGGAGCTGTGGCTCAAAGTGGTAGAGCATTAGCCATGAGCACAAAAGTTCAGGAACAGTGCCCATGCCCTGAGCTCAAGCTCTAGGACCACCCCCTCCCCAAATATCTTACATTACAACATTTTTAATTATTAAGCAGTTATATAAATGTTTCAGTTCGATAACCTAGGTTATAAGAAACTGCTTCTTGGTCAACGTCACCCTTTCCATTGTTCTCCCCCATCTATTCCCATCCCATCCCTACCTCAGTTCAGTTTTTACATAATGTACACTGAATATGATGACTACGTTTACTCACCCTTCCTCCCTCCATTCCTGTGTCCACCCTACCTCCCAACATGTTTCAGCTTCCTGGCATTCATTTGGTTAAACAGTTCATTAGTGTTCAGAGGAATTACCTTTGGACTCCTTCCCTAAGTATATCACCCTTTTGTCAGTTTGTGTATATATGCATGAAACCCTATATGTTATCATGCATGTTCAACAAATTTCATAAGTGGACAATTTTAGAAACAGCTGGATGACAACAAACCAGACAGGAGCAGCCTGGGTAACCTTCAGCGACTCTCAAGTTTCTCACAGCATTTGAAGCTAGGACTTCAATGGAACCATTCATCTATTCTTGCTCTTATCTCTGTTGGCACTTCAAGGCAGCCTGGATTTTGTTGGTGGTGGTGGTCATGGGCTTGAATTCAGGGCCTGAGTGCTATCCCTAAGAATTTTTGCTCAAGGCTAGAGCTCTGCCACTTTGAGCCACAGTGCCACTTCTAGTTTTCTAGTGACTAATTAGAAATAAGAATCTCATGGACTTTCCTGCCTGGGCTGGCTTCAAATTATGATCCTCAGATCTCAGCCTCCCAAGTAGCTAGGATTACAGGCATGAGCCACCATTGCCCGTACTGATTATTTTTTCTTATCTAAAGTCATCTGCCTTCAGCATTGTTTTAATACACACAGGAGTTAATAACTCAGGAGTTCTCAACTTGTCTCTTCTAGCCTCATAATTCCATAAATTCCATTCATTCCTCCATGCTGCCCCACCACTCAACAGTCTTCCATTCTTATGACTAAGCTGGAGAAACATTTATGTTTTTGGTACAATGAGAAAAAGAAACATTTTAATTTCTATAACGTTTAAGTATAAAAGTATTTTATATTTTACATTAACGTGTTTTACATTTCTATGCTTGTCTCTTTTTTTTGACAGTGGACTTTTAAATTGGAAACAACACAGAATACTGATAATTAAGCCCAGAGATTCCATAAACACTACAACATATTTTCCAATATTTTTAATGGCCTCATTGGCAATGCAGTTGGCTTTGTCTGCCCAGCTGCGATAATAATTATTGCTGTGATGGAGGCACACAGGTTTGAAGCCATCTGGGCTTGGAGTGCTCTTGCCTCTGAGCCATCAAAGCAGCATTCGGATGTTAAGTTACTCAGCAGTCTAAGGACCCCTACCAAGTGACTCATGTCCACCTACTCTGAGATGTCCCCACCACCCTATCCCAGGCCACTGCAATAGTTACCTTTTCTTCCCAAGGACTATCTGATTCTACCAATAAACCCTGACTCAGAGCTCTCTGATCTTCCAGGTTTCACGGTTGGCCTCAAGTTCTACATCAAACTTCTCTCTTCCAGAACAGTGACTCAGCTCCAACTTCAAATCTACTTAAGGGAAATCTGACTGTTCTCAACAATAATGACCACCAGTTCTCAACATTTTCCTTACACACGGCTAATACAATCACCTCGCCACATGGCAGTGGCTCTCAGCTCAAGTGTGGTGGCCCTTCCTGCTCCCACTCACCCACGCTTGCATAAAGCTCCCTACGTTTCCTATATGTTCTCTTTCCTGGATAGCGTCAATGTACCTTTCCATGCGCCATTCCTGAGACTGCCCTGAGGGTCTGGTTGGACTTAGCCAATGAGAACTACCAGAAAGTGATCCAAAGGAATGTAATTTCCCAGACTGTCTGTCGGGTGCTCAGGCTGGATTCATCATTTGACTGAGGGTCATCATTCCTGCTAGAGAGCCTTCTCCATTCAACACCCATCTCCGCATTTTGATGAGTTAATTAATAGTTCCTTTCTCTTACCCCTTTAATCCTAAGAAGGTAATTGTTTCCCCTAGCACTAGCTCCACAGGCAACTACTCTTAACACCCTTTCTCTCTCTCTTTCTTTCTCTCTCTCTCTCTTTCTCTCTCTTTCTCTCTCTCTCTCTCTCTCTCTCTCACACACACACACACACTCCCCATGAAAAATCTCTAGCAACTCAATATATGTTCTCTTCTATAAGGATCCTGATGGTGCATCTCCCATGACCAAAGAAACTTCATGCTGTAAAATTCAAATGAGGGCTGGGAAGGTGGCTCAGTGGTAGAGCACTTGCCTTGCATGCATGAGGCCCTGGGTTCGATTCCTCAGCACCACATAAACAAAAAACGAAAAAAGCCGGAAGTGGTACTGTGGCTCAAGTGGTAGAGCGCTAGCCTTGAGCTGAAGAGCTGAAGGATAGCGACCAGGCCCAGAGTTCAGGCCCCATGGCTGACCCAAAAAAAAAAAAAAATCCAAATGCTATATACTAAGTACAATAGGCTTTTACTGAAGGAAAATATGTTATTTAAATGAGTAATATTTCTCAATCATCTAAAAAACACTTTTAAACATGAGGCTTAATGGTTTTTATATAACTATCCACATGATTTTGTTTTTTGTGCCCATCTGGGGGATTTAACTCAGGACCCTGGGTGCTGTTCATGAGCTTTTTGTTCAAGGCTAGTGTTCTACCATTTAAATCACAGTTCCACTTCCAGGGTTTTTTTGGTGTTTAATTGGAGAAAAGAGTCTCATAGACTTTCCTGTCCAGGCTGGCTTCAAGCTGTGATCCTCAGATCTCAGCTTCCTGAGTAGCTAGGATTACATGTGTGAGCCACCAACATCTGACGTCACATGATTTCCCCCCCCCCCCGCACATGATTATTTTTTAAACTTATCTTCCAATGAAATTTTTCCTCTTTTGTCAGATAATGAGAAGTCTAGAACCTATAGCCTGTAATCTGTGCTTTCTTTTCTGACTACAAGCAGCACATGGCTAAATTCATATGAGTCAGGATAAATGCTTTAGCTTAGATCTTTTACTGTATTTATTTCTCCTTAGTCTTTGGTGGTATATAGAATCTAATGATGCATAATAGTTATTCTCACAGATTTTTCTACCCAGGCTGGCTTCAGTCTGCAATCCTCAGATCCTAGTCTCTTTAGTAGCTAGGATTATAAGCATGAACCACAGGCACCCAGTTGGGGTTTCTCTTCTTTTCTTTTCTTTCTTTCTTTCTTTTTTTTTTCCCTGTGCTAGGAAGAGATCAAATCAGAATTCTGTGCGTGCTGGGCAGGCACTTTATCACTGAGCTGTGTCCCCACACCTACTTATGCAGTTTCGGTCATGCTAAAGGCCAAGGCTTCATTTGCAAAGCAAACTATTAAAGGGAACCACTTATTCAAGTGGCCAGAGGAGAGTTTGCAGCCTTGGCTCAGAAAAATCCGGTTGAGTGATGTTCTCCTGGAACAAAAGTCCCTCTGTAAAGTGAGGGCTGCAATTAGGCGCGCCTGGAAGACTCTGAGCTGGTGTCTCTCCTTTTCTTGTCACCAAGACAACAGCAAGCTTCCATCCTCTGCTGTGGTCTGATGACTTTGCCACTGAAGAACTGGGCTTTCAGCCGGCCGCTTGTGACTCACACTTGTAATCCTAGCTACTCAGGAAGCTGAGATCTGAGGATTGCCGTTCAAAGCCAGCCTGGGCAAGAAAGTCTGTGAGACTCATCTCCAATAAACCACTAGAAAACCGGAAGTGGCGCTGTGGCTCAAGTGGTACAGCACTTGCCTTGAGCTGAAGAGCTCAGGGACAGTGCCCAGGCCCAGAGTCCAAGCCCCACAACCGACCAATCAATCAATCAATCAATAGAACTGGGTTTTCCAGAAACACAGGAGAATTGCAACACTAATCATCACATACACTGAAGAGCATTCTTGATGGAGCACTTTTTTACTTTTCTCGTCATGGGTGACGTGTCTGTATTTTCATATTCTCAGAGTCTTCTTGCAGACCAAAGTCATGGAACTAGCAAGCTCTTATCCCAAGCAATCTCAAATGCTTAGTTGCCAAAAGCAGGAAGCACATATATAACAGTGGAATAAAATTCAGCAATAAAAATGAATAAACCATTAGAATATGCAAAACATGGATGGATGTCCAGAGAATTGTGTTTGCAAATAAACAAGTCCCCAAGGGTTACAGACTCATGATCCCATTTATAAGACATTTGTGTGTGTGTGTGTGTATGAGTGTGTCCACTCACACACGCACATGCACCAATAGTGGGGTCTGAACTTGGGACCTGAGTGTGTCCCTTAGCTTTTTCATTCAAGACGGGTGCTCAACCACTTGAACCACAGCCTTACTTCTGGCTTCTTGCTGGCTAACTAAAGATAAGTCTCACAGATTTTTTTCCACTCTGGATAGCTTGGAATCACCATCTTCAGATCTCAGCCTCCTAAGTAACGAGGATTACAAGTGTAAGCCACTAGCTCCTGGCAAGACATTTTTTTAAGACAAAATGTTAGAAATGGAAAACAAATAAGTAGGTAGTTACCAAGTTAGAAATTGGGACAGGAAAGAGGGAGGTGGGGTTATAAAAGGGACACGAGGTGTGCTAATGATGACAGAAGAATTCTGTATCTTGACTGTAATGGGAGAAGTGCTAACCTACACATCCAACTATGTAAAGGTTCTGGAGATGTCGCTGCTGCGTGGCAGAGGATTTGCATGGAATGCACAAGTTTCTGGGTTCAATAACAGCACCACATATAACTAAATATACAAACTAATTCATGCAAATTAACCTGGGTAAATGTAGATAATTTGGGTGGAATGAAGGGAGTGAGGCAGTGGGAAGTTGTTAATCAAAGGAACAAATCCATGGGACTCTTATCTCTAATTAACTCCAGAAAACCAGAAGTGGTACAGTGCTAGCCTTGAGTGAAAGAGATCAAGGACAGTGCCTGGATCCAACAAAAAAAAGTCAGAAGTAGAGCTGTGACTCACATTTGTGCCTGCCTTGAGTGAAAAAGCTAAAGTATGTATAGGATTTCTCTGGAGTTTTTGTTTAGTTGGTTTGTTTTCTTGTATTATATCTTGCAATGCTGAGAGTGAAACTCCAACCTCCCAGAAGCTTGGCAAGTGTTCTATCACTGAGCTACATCCCAAATCCCTGAAATATTTTGCTTCGTTTTGATGTGTGTGTTTTATTTTGTTTTTGTTTTTCAGTACTGGGGATTGAACCCAGGGCCTCATGTCCCATAAGCAAATGGTCTACCACTCAGCCACATCACCAGTGCTCTGGATTTAATTTCTGTCAGGAATATCTAAACCTCACTTGCCTGAACTAAAAAACAATTCACAAAGTCCAAAGTAGCCACATTGTGTAAGGCAATAAATGTTACTTTTCTGAATTGAGATGAAGTATCCTGCAGAATAAGCAGCCAGCCCTACAAGAATTCCTCCTCCCCTATGTCACACAAAATCCACCAAAATAGTCCTTTAGTAATGACACACACTGGGCTCCTCCAGCCTGCAATACAGCTCTGCAGATGGCTAAGGAGGGACCAGTGTTTGAGTTTGAGGCCAGCCAGGAAATATAGCTAGACTCTGTCTGAAAAAGAAAAGAGAAGGAAAGTTCCATCCTAAATACACATAATTAGGAAAAAACAAAATGAGGGAGAAGGCACCAGCAAGGAGAAAATTAATATAATTGTGGGTGGATACTTTGGGTAGCAAGGTTAACATGCGTAGTACCTGAATGTGTCTCACAATTTTCTAAGAAAACATGAATGAGCAAATGCCACTCCAGATGAATAGCCATGGAATGAATGAAATTTTCTAGCACACATTAAAAAGCTCCAGGTCCAACTGACTCCTCATAAGGATTCCTTGAAATCCTCAAGAAAATAACTCGTATCTGTGTGGATTGAGTCATTCTAGAGTCTAGTGAAAGATGCAAGTTTCCCAAAAATGTTTGACAGCCACATATACTGAAAGCAGATGGGAATACCAACAATGTCACAAGCACACTAGGCAAAAACCCTGATGAAAACGGGCTTTTGGAGGCGTAGAGAGTGGTTAAATGTTTTCTTTAGCATGTTTCAAGGTCCTGAGTTCTATCCCAAAACTGCAAAAAATAAAATTGCCAAGTAGAATACACCATTAAAGTAGCACAATCGTATGCCCAACCAAATAGAGTTTATTTTTTTTAAGTAAAGATGTTTCACATAATAATTCTATTCATATAATTCATCATAAAAATCTGTTTTTGAACCAGGTGCTGAGTGGGTAGAATACTACCCACTCAGGAGACTGAGATCTGAGGATGGCCATTCGAAGCCAGCCTAGACAGAAAAGTAGCCACCAAAAAGCTGGAAGTGGAGCTGTGATTCAAATGGTAGAGTGTTAGCTGTGAGCAAGAAAACTCAGATAAAACACCCAGGCCCTTAGTTCAAGCCCTAGGACTGGCATACACACACACACACACACACACACACACACATTTTTAATTTGTAGCTGGGCACTGATGGCTCATGTCTGTAATTCTCACTATTCAGGAAGTGAAGCTGGGGTCACCAGTTTCAACTTGAAACCAGCCCTGGAAGGAAAGCAGCAGGAAATGGAGCTGTGGCTCAAGTGGTAGAATGCTAGCCTTGAATGCAAATGCTCAGGGACAGTAGCTAGTCCCTGAATTCGAGTCTCAGGACTAGCACACAAAAATAAAATTATTGGATTAAAGCCATTTATCATGCTGATTCCCTTTCCTTGGGTTTTCTGTCCTACTATAGGCATGTAAGGTTGTCACTCAAAGCATTCTACCCTCCTCTAACCAAGGGGGAGACAAGCTTCCCAAGCAAGGGCTACTGATCCATTATCAGAATCTGAAATTCAAGCAAGACACTCCAGGATGGAAAGGCTGTAGAACTGAAGAATGTAATAGCTTTGCATTCATCTGGGTCCAGATCTCAGGCTCCACTTCTCATTCTCACTTCTGGTTCTCCAGCTTTCCCGCACACCCGGGTGATACTCCAAATCCTTTCACAATTCCTTTCTTTTTTCCTCTCAGCTAGTTATCTCGGTCAGTTGGGCTGATGTAACAAGTAACCATACACTAGGTGATGTAAGCAACAGACACTCATTTCTCATAGTTCTGGGAGGCCAAGGCTACGGGGCCTGGCAAGTGCACTGTCTGGTGAGAGCTCTGTTCCTGCTCTTGAGAGCTCCACCCTCATGACCTGATTCAGGACATCTCAAAGGGCCCCATTTCGTAATGCCATCACACCTCAGACTTAGGTGTCAGCCTAGGAATTTGGGAGAAACACAAATGTTTCTGTGGGTTTTTTTTTCTTTTAACCAAAGAACTATCACTAAACCCAACAGAAAGACATAGTGGCTAACTGTGTCAAAATTCATCTACTATTCAGTACAGTACAAGGCAAGATCCTAACCGACCTAGGGCAAAATGGTACTCCACTTTAACACACATTAGTATCATCTGGGGAGCTGTTAAAAACTGTTCGCAGGCTGCACCCCACAGCAATTAAATGGGCACCTCTGGGAGGGGAGGAGGGCGCCAGGCTTTATTAAAGCTCCCTGTGCGATTACCAGGCTACTGCTTTGAAGAATAACTACAGAATAATAACAAGAAATCTGGGGAAAGAAAAACGAGCAGATTAGCAACTGAAAGACATTATTTCTGAAATACAGTGTATAAAGCCATAGTAATTAAAACGAGAACTGACAGACAAATCGAGGACTAAACAAAAGAAAACAAAAACAAAAGTGAAGTATATACAACTTACAAATATAATAGAGGTGACATTTCAAAAAAACAGTAAATGCTGTGCCAACAGCTAACCATTTGGAAATATAAAGCATTAAAGCATTGCAATAAATTCCAAATAAGAAGAGTGTTAAAACAAGAAAATTAAGCCAAATATGTGGTTTTGCTTTTATGCCATCTTTCTTTTAGTAATAATTCCCCAGCTTTCCTTGGGAAAGCCATTCATTTGCAATTTTCAATCTGCTTAACTGAGAATGAGGGAAAGGAATGAAAATGCATTAACCCCACTGCAAATTAAAATGCAAAAGAAAGCCAGGCCAGTGGCTCACGCCTATAATCCTAGCTACTAAGAAAGCTGAGATCTGAGGATCACAGTTCAAAGCCAGCCCGGGCAGGAAAGTCCATGAGACTCTTATCTCCAATTAACCACCAGAAAACAAGAAGTGGGGCTGTGGCTCAAGTGGTAGAGCACTCGCCTTGAGCTGAAGAGCTGAGGGAAGCACCCAAGCCCAGAGTTCAAACCCCATGACTGAAAAAAATATTATATATATATTTATATATATATATACACATACATATATATATATATATATTTGAAAAAGTGAGATAGTGAGGTATCTACCAGATGCTGGCAACTCACTCCTATAATCCTAGCTATTTGGGATGCTGAGATCTGAGAATATTGGTTCATAGCCAGCTCAGGCAGACAGAATTGGTTTGTGGTTCAAGTGGTAGGCCAGCCTTGAGCAGAAAAAACTAACCTAGAGTATGAGGTTCTGAGTTCAAGTCACAGTACTGGCAAAAAGATATCACTTTCGCCAATCATTTTGACAAAATTATGTATGTTATATGTGGGAATTAGAAACTCTTGCAGTGTAAATGGCAGGATTTTTTTTAACAATACATGTACCCTTAATTCAGTAATTCCATCTTTGGTAATATAACACAAGTTGACAAGCAACCAGAATCACTACGATGTACATACAAAGATTTTATTCTTCACAGCTTTCTTTCTGCAATGAAAAACTGAACATAGCACATTTCAAGACAATAATATGTTCATGCATGTGTAGACATTAAAATCTCCCATAACCCTATACCCATTACAATAAAGTAATAAATATTGGTGTGGAGAAAGTGCATATTTATATGGAAAAATTAGAACCCTGATACCTGTTGATAGGAATATATAAAGTGGTTCAGCTACAGAGAAAATGGTATGAAAGCTCCTCAAACACAATTATCATATAATTCTACCATTCCATTTCTGGATATATACACTAAAGAATAGAAAGCAAAGACTCAAACAGATAGCATACCCACAATTGCCAAAAAAAAATAGAAGCAACACCACTATCCATCAGTAACTGAGTAGATCAACAAAATGTGACTCATACATATAATGGAATATTATCCAGCCTTTAAAAGGGATATGGATGTTGTGTGTGGCTATCAAAAATGCCACCAAGCAATTTATTTAAAAAAAAAGAAGAAGAAGTAACTGACTTGTAATTCTGGAGGATAAGTCCAAGATGGATGGACTATATCTGGCGAAGGTTTCTTGGCTGCATATTACCTACCACACAGAAGGTATTGCATGGAGAAAGAGCACACTTGTGAGAGAAGAGAGAGCACTATGCTCCTCCTTTCCTCTGGAGCCCGCTCCTATAAAACTAATCCCTTCCCGGGCTCCCTCCCCCACCTCTTTCTCCCCCCACCCCCACAGGGTATCTGCCCTACCCTAACCATCTCTGACAGGCCCCACCTCCATTAAACCTTGAGAACAATATGTTAAGTGAAATACGCCAGTCACAAAATTATAAACCCTCTATGATTCCATTTATCTACAGAACTAGAGTAGCCAAACCATAGAGTCAGCTAGGTGAAGTGTCACACACCTAAAATTCCAGCACTCAGGAGCTAAAACAGAAGGATGGTGAAATCCAGGCCAGCCTGAGCTACTTACTGTGGCTCTATCTTAAAATTTTTAAAAGTATTAAATAAATAAAAACAGAGAGAAGGCTGGCAAGGTGGCTTAGTGGTAGAGTGCTTGCCTAGCATGCATGAGGCCCTGGGTTCAATTCCTCAGTACCACATAAACATGTGGTACTCATAAACTCATGTGGTAGAGTGCTAACCTTGAGCAAAAGAAACTCAGGGACAGTGTCCAGGTCCTGAGTTTAAGCCCCATTACTGACAAAAAAAAAAAAAAAAACAGAGAGAAAGAAAATAGAATGGGCCTTGCCAGGTGCTAGGTATGAGTGTGTGAAAGGAAATGAGGAGCTCATGTTTAATTGGAGAGCATTTCAGTCTCGTAAGAAGAAGTTCTGGAAATGGATGAGAACAGTTGCAAACTGGTGCAACTGTTAATTAAATGAATTTAATCCCATCCAACTGTACACTTAAAATGGCTTAAGTGATCATTTTTATGTTATGTATATTTATTTTATTTTTTTGGGGGGGGTCCGGTCGTGGGGCCTGAACTCTGGGCCGAGGCACTGTCCCTCAGCTCTTCAGCTCAAGGCTAGCATTCTACCACTTGAGTCACAGCGCCACTTCCAGATTTTTTTTCTTTTTTTGCTTATGTGGTGCTGAGGAATCGAACCCAGGGCCTCAGGCATGCAAGGCAAGTGTTCTACCACTGAGCCAACTTCCCAGCCCCATGTTATGTATATTTTATACCACAATTTTAAAATCCTGTGTGCTGGTTGCTCACATCTGTAATCTTAGCTACTCAGGAGGCTAAAATCTGAGGATCAATGTTCAAAGCCAGCCCAAGTAAGAAAGTCTGCAAGACTCTTATCTCCAGTTAACCACCAGAAAACCGGAAGTGTAGCTATGGCTCAATGTAGTAAAGTGCCAGCCTTGAGCAAAACAAGAACTCAGGGACAGCACCCTGAGTTTAAACCCCATGCCTGACAATAAATAAATAAATAAAGTAAATTGTGGGGAAAAGTATTTTTATTTTTTTTTACTTTAAGATTTCACTTTAGGGGCTGGAAGGTGGCTCAGCAGTAGAGTGCATGCCTTGCAAGCATGAGGTTCTGGGTTCGATTACTCAGCACCACATAAACAGAAAAAGCCAGAAGTGGTGCTGTGGCTCCAGTGGTAGAGCGCTAGCCTTGAGCTGAAGAGCTGAGGGACAGCGCCCAGGCCCAGAGTTCAGGTCCCATGACCGGCAAAAAAAAAAAAAAGATTTCACTTTATTATTGCCTAAAAAAACTTATTCTTTTTTTTTTTGTGAAAATACTGTACAGAGGGGTTACAATTACATGGGCAAGATAATGAGTACATTTCTTATCAATCATTGTAGCCTCCTCCTTTGTTTCCCCTTCATATCCCTTCCCATCCTCCTCCCACCCCCCCACCCAATCCTCCCTGCTCCCCCCTCCCACCCCCCTATCCCTCCATCCCACCTCCCCCCACTTCCCGCACCAAAATTGTAAAGTTCATTTTTCGACATAACGACTTGTACTTCTCATTGTTGCAATGGGTCCACTATTTAAACGATTTAAACGATTTGTTTTTCCCCTTTCCCTCCACAAATTATACCAACATCAAATACAGTGAAAGCAGGGGTTATACTGTGGGGGAGGGACATACAAAGCAACAAAGAAATAATCTTATAAATGTGTTAGAAACAATCACATGAAAGAAAAAAAATTTTGAATACATATCTTAAGGTTCATTTCCCTAACATCACTTTATCTGACCTTTTCTGCTTGACTCAGACGTATACTAGATATTGCAAATAAGGGAAACCATGGGACCTATGTTTCTTTGGGCCTGGCTTACTTCACTTAATATAATTTTTTCCAAGTCTTTCCATTTCCTAACAAATGGGGCAATGTCATTCTTTCTGATGGAGGCATAGAATTCCATTGTGTATATATACCACATTTTCTTGATTCATTCATCTACTGAGGGGTATCTGGGTTGGTTCCATATCTTAGCTATAGTAAATAGTGCTGCAATAAACATAGTCATGCTGATAGCCTTAGTGTGGTCTTGTTTGTGAACATCTGGGTAAATGCCCAAAAGTGGGATTGCTGGGTCATAGGGGAGCTCTATGTGGAGTCTTTGAGGAACCTCCATACTCCTTTCTAAAGTGGTTGAACAAGTCAAAAAACTTATTCTTATCTTTTCTTCATGAGGGGGTATCCCACCCCAGAAATTTGCTCTTATCATGAGTTCCAAGGTTGACTTTTTGCCTGGAGAGATGTTTTACACCTATAATGCTAGCTATTTTCAAGGCTGAGATAAGAAGGATCTCAGTTCAAGGCCAGCCTGGGCAAAAAAGTTCATAAGACTATATCTCAACAATTTTTTTAAGAAAAAGAAGCAGAGCCAGGCATTGGTGGCTCACACCTATAATCCTAGCTACTCAGGAGGCTGAGATCTGAGGATCATGGTTCAAAGCCAGCCTGGGCAGGAAAGTCTGTGAGACTCTTATCTCCTATTAACCACCAGAAAACGGAAATAGTGCTGTGGCTCAAGTAGTAGAGCTCTAACCTTGAGCACTGAGGGACAGTGCCCAGGCCCAGAATTCAAGCTTCATTTCCAACCAAAAAGAAAAAAGAAAAGAAAAGAAAAAGAAGCAAAGTGGTAGTATGGTAGTACACATCATTCATTTCAGCTACACAAGAAATGTCAATAGGAGGATTGATTTCCAGGTACACACAGACAAAAAAGCAAGACCCTCCTTATCTTAAAAAAAATTTTTTTTTGAGGAGCAAATAAGGCTGAGGGTATGGCTCAAATGATAGAGCACCTTGTCCAGCAAAAGCAAAGCCCAATTGAGCCATTCTTTTTTATTTGGAATCATTGTTTATTAAATAGAAAGACTCAGGGAGGGACTTAAAAACATCTCAGAGGATCTTTATACAAAGTCCTTACAAAAGTAATTACAGGAAATCAGTAATGACATCATATTTTCAATTATAAGTCACCGCTTGGTGGTGTAATTTTCCATATTGAAATTTTGCTCCACATTTTCTCAGCAGCCCCATTTCACTCCCAGAAGCTGCTCATAAAGAATCTAGTGGCCCAGTCATGCGTGCCAGGGACCTAAAAAATCTGAGAGGATTCACTTGGCTAGCCAAGAACTCTTTTTTTCTGGGGGGGGGGTCCGGTCATGGGACCTGAACTCTAGGCCTGTATGCTGTCCCTCAGTTCTTCAGCTCAAGGCCAACACTCTACCACTTGAACCACAGTGCCACTTCCGGCTTTTTTCTTTATGTGGTGCTGAGGAATCGAACCCAGGGCCTCAGGCATGCAAGGCAAGCGCTCTACCACTGAGCCACCTTCCCAGCCCCTAGCCAAGAACTCTTAACTAGAGGAGATTCAGTTTCTTTCTCGGGGCTGGAATGATGGAGTGAAAATATTTCCATTCAAAATAGGAAATAAAATCTAAATGAAATCCTACACTTTTTCTTTTAAAATTAGGGATGAAGGTATAGCACAGCGATAGAGCACTTACCTAGGATTTGTTAGGTCCAGGGTTCTACCCACAACAACACAGAAGAAATCAGAGCCTGGTAGGGAGTCAAGAGGAGAAAGAGCAGGTGAATGGAGAGAGGAAAAATATTCAATGTACATATGTGTAAATGGAAGCAGCTCACTTGAGGGGTGGGTGGGGTTGGGAGAGATGAGAGAAGAGGATAGAAAGAGTGACATTGATCGAGATGAATTGTACTCATAAACTGGCTTGTTGAATCAAAACACCTTTGTGCAAGTCCTTAAAGATAATTTTTAAATGGTATAACAATATTTTTTAAAGAAATCAGAACATATGCAGAAATTTGGAATGAGACTTCAGTTTACTGCATATTGTGATTGAAGAAGCTGTACCATATATAAAACAAAATTTTAACGAGTATTAGACAATACTACAGTTGCTTTGTTTTTAAAACTATATCTAACTGGGCACCAGTGGCTCGCACTTCGTAGCTACTCAGGGTGCTGAGATAGGAGGGTCACAATCCAAACCCCTCCCACACAGCAAAATCTGTGAAGAAAGTTTTTAATCTCCCATTAACCACCAAAAAAAATCTTCAAGTTAGAGCTGTGGCTCAGGTGGTAGAATAGTAGCCTGAGGGGTGGAGGGGAAACTCAAGGACAGAACCCTGAGTTCAAGCCCCAGGCCCAGCACAACAAAAATGTAATAATAAGAATAATAACTCCTTAGAGCAACTGGTTAGCATAGAACATGACAGAGATCAAATGCAAATAGTTCTCACTTCTTATCAGAAACCCCAAATACTGAGCCATCTCAAGAGATGTAGCTGCTTGCTTCCCTTCCTGTCTAATTTAATATGTGCTAAGGATTTATAGACATAAAAGTTCCATTGTGGATTCATGATAAGAATATATGTGATTTGAGCTAAGAAACTGGCTGATGGAAGTTCTCATTGACAACCAGACTCAGCAAAGTTGTTCAAAAGTGTTACTCATAGCACAGAAAAATTCTTAGTACAGTACTGAAAACAGTCATGAGCATCTGCTCTCTGACCCCTGGTGCTTTGTTCCAGGGACACCATATTGTCTGTTTCTGAGGTTTGTTTAGACTAGTTTTGGTAATCTTATGCAAAAAGTATAAAGAAGTGTTGATTCACTTGGTCATTTGGTGAGAGGGTTCCTGAATAAATTCAAAGGCATGACACATTCACATTTCTGAGGTTTCTAAGTTGCTTTCAAGTGCTACATCATAAAAATACTATCAATTAAAGGTCTCATCTTTTTTTTTTTTTTTTGCCAGTCATGGGGCTTGAACTCTGGGCCTGGGTGCTGTCCCTCAGCTCTTCAGCTCAGGCTAGCACTCTACCACTTGAGCCACAGCGCCAGTTCTGGATTTTTTCTGCTTATGTGGTGCTGAGGAATCGAACCCAGGGCCTCATGCATGCAAGGCAAGCGCTCTACCACTGAGCCACCTTCCCAGCCCCTAAAGGTCTCATCTTCTGGGACACTTGTTTAAATTGTATGGCACTGGGGCAGGTGTGTGGCTTGCTGAGTCCAGTAATGCCAGTCCTTGCAAAGAAAATTCAGTCAGTAATCCAGCCGGCTGCCAATAAATCAGTTGACTATCTTAATCCCAATCAGATCTTGCCAGCTAGCTTAGCTGAACATGTGGATATTCCCATAACCCAACAGCTTCACATCCAAGTACAAACTGAAACAAATGTGCACAATGAGTCTTGAAAGTGTGTTGTAATACTGTTTATAGAAACATACTTGAGGGTTGGGAAGGTGGCTCAGTGGTAGAGTGCCTGCCTTGCATGCATGAGGCCCTGGGTTCGATTCCTCAGCACCACATAAGCAGAAAAAGCCAGAAGTGGTGCTGTGTCTCAAGTGGTAGAGCGCTAGTCTTGAGCTGAAGAGCTCAGGGACAGTGCCCAGGCTCAGAGTTCAAGCCCCATGACTGACCAAAAACAAAACAAAAACAAGAAACATACTTGAAAAATCTTAAAGTCCATCTGCAAGAATTTAACATGATTTTGTATAATCAAATGTCAAAGAAGTTAAAATAAATGCAGTACTATACATACTAACTTAACACAATTGGATACCTACCAAATTCTTTAAAATAGCTGTTTCGGGAAGTATGGAAGGAGAAGACAAAGAATGGTATGTCAATGTTGAGTAGTATTTCTAAAAGCAAAATGCTATTATTTATTTATTCTAATTATGAAAGTCCAGGTAATTATATAGCCCAAGTATTTATTTTTTTTCTTTTTTCCTTTCTTCCTTCCTTCCTTCTTTCTTTCTTTCTTTTTCTTTCTTTCTTTTCTTTTTTTTTTTTTTTGCCAGTCTTGGGGTTTGAACTCTAGGCCTCCACACTGTCTCTGAGCTCCTTTTGCCCAAGGCTAGCACTCTACCACTTGAGCCACAGCACCACTTCCAGCTTTTTCTGTGATTAATTGCAGATAAGAGTCTCTCGGACTTTCCTGCCTGGGCTAGCTTGGAACAGCAATCCTTAGATATCAGTCTCCTGAGTAGCTAGGATTACAGGTTTGAGCCACTGGTACCCGGCTTTGTGTACTTTATTATATTTGCTTTCTCACCCCACCCCCAAAATAATTCCAGTATTTAGAATGTAAGGGTTTTCAAACTAAGCAACTGAAGGGCAGCGATATAAGGGAGGGAATGAGAAAGAGAGAACAGCTTACACTAGGCAAAAGGAAAGAAATGCACATATCACTCATGTGGAGGAAATAGTTGTATTGTCAAAGCTCATAGAATTCACAAACATTGTAGGCCATGATAATGACAATTTGCCTTGTGAAGGTTAAAATGTGTTTGTGACTTTAAGTATCACTATCTCACAATACTGTGAAATTTATGTAATCAATCTCAATTTTTAAAATTATTCAAAATAAAATAACAAAAATGTAGGGGTTTTCAATGGAAGGGATGACACTGATCAAAATGCATTGAACTGATAAGCTGACTTTTAGAATTGAAACCTCTTTGTAAAACTACTTAATAAAAATTTTAAATGTTTAAGGAGAGAGATTGCCACCGAGCCCCCCACACACACACACCCGCGCCCCCCCCCACACCCGCCCATTGTCATTGCTTTCTTCTGGATTGCAAATCCTCTTGCTTGTGAATCCCTCAGAGGTAGCTCAAGCCTATAATCCTAGTTACTCAGGAGAATGGGAGCTGAGGATAAGTGTTCAAAGCCAGTATGGGCTAGAAAGTCAGTGAAACTCTTATCCCTAATTAACCAGCAAAAGGCCGGAAGTGAAACTGTGGTTCAAGTTGTACAGGGCCAGTTTTGAGCAAAAAAGCTAAGGATCGGCACCTAGTCCCTGAATCAAAGCCCTAGTACCTGCACCAAAAAAAAAAAAAAAAAATATTTTTTCCTCAGTCATGGTAGTACAAGTGTGAAATTTAAGCACTCAAGTGGTCAAGGCAGAAGGTCAAGGCAAGAGGCCTGCCCTGGGTCACATAACAAGAGCCTATTTTGAATTATTTATTTATTTATTTATTTGGATGTGGGGCCTGAACTCTGGGCTTGGGCACTGTCCCTCAGCTCTTCAGCTCAAGGCTAGCGCTCTACCACTTGAGCCACAGAGCCACTTCCGGTTTTCTGAGTGGTTTTTTTGGAGATAAGAGTCTCACGGACTTTTCTTGCCTCGGCTGGCTTTGAACCAGGATCCTCAGATCTCAGCCTCCTAAGTAGCTAGGATTACAGGCATAAGCCACCGGCACTCAGCTAGTTTGAATTTTTTTAATTAATTTACTGTATTATTACAAAGGTGATGTGTGGAGGGATTACAATCACATGAGTCAGGTAATGGGTTTCATACCTTTCATATCGCTCATCTATTCCCTCATTATCTCCCAGTCCCTCCCTACTGTCTCCACCCATGAGTTCTATAGTTCACTTTCATCAGTGTCCAGTGAGTTCCACTGCTGCCCTTTTTTACCCTTTTTCCCTCAAGTTCTGTACCTTCCCCTACACCCTCCCAAAGATATGCACTTGAGTACACCATACATAAAGAAAAGAAGACAGAATCATCAAAAAATAAGAAGTTTGGAGCTGGGAAGGTAGCTCAGTGGTAGAGCGCTTGCCTTGCATGCATGAGGCCCTGGGTTCAATTCCTCAGCACCATATAAGAAAAAAGAAAAAAGTCGAAAGTGGTGCTGTGTGTGTCTCAAGTGGTAGAGCGCTGGCCTTGAGCCGAAGAGCTGAGGGACAGCGCCCAAGCCCAGAGTTCAGGCCCCATGACTGAACCCAAAAAATTTTTTTAAAAAAGTTTTTAAAAGAGAGAGATCTCTTATTTCCATATCTTAGAGTTCATTTATTTATATATATATATATATAAGTTTATATAAATATGAAGAGGCACATAGGCATTGCACCTTTGTATTTTTCTCCTAAGAATATCCTCTTTTGGTCTTGCTGTGTGTGTCAATATCTAGAATCCTATATTGATTATTATAACCCAGTGTATTTTAGATCTAATTTCTGCAATCAAAGAGAACATGCATGATTTGTCTCTCTGAGCTTGGCTTACCTCACTTAACAAGATTTGTTCTAGCTTTATCCAGTTTTCTCATATTTTTTCTAATGTCTGTATAAAATTCCAATGTATATAAATATATAATATATATAAATATATATCATACTGACTTAAAAATCAAAAAAAATTCCAATGTATATAGGGACCACATTTTTTTGGATGCACTCATCTATTGTGGGGCATCTGAGCTGTTTCCTATGTTGGCTATTGTGAATAGTCCAACAGCGAACAAGGATGTGCAAGGGTTCTTACGATGTACATGGTAGAAGCCCAAGACTGGTATGGCTGGGTTGTTGGGAAAATTTTTTGAGGAGCCACCAGACTGGTTTCCAGAGTAGCTATACTAGTTTACATTCCCACCAACAGAGAAATTGAGTTTTTCCCCTACCTCCCCACCATTTGTTGTTGCTTGAATTCACATTGACCAGTCTAACTGGTCAATTTGTTTTTATTTACATTTCCTTTATAGCCAGGGATGATGTGCATTTCCTCTTGTGTTTCTTTGCCATTCTCACCTATTCTTCTTCTTTTATAAATTTTATTTTATTGTAAAGATGCTGTACAGAGGGGTGACAGTTACATGAGTAAGATAATAAACACATTTCTTGTCCAGCATTATTATCCCTCCTTAGTTGTTTTTCTGAGACGTCTCCCCTTAGCTCCTTTGCCTATTTAGTGATAAGTTTATTAGGTTTGGGAGGGTAAGTTTAAAAAAATGCAAAAAATAAATAAAAAATTTAAAAACTTCAATATGAACTTATCATTTAAAGATCCAACTTAAAATCTTTATCAGTTTCTCTTGATCATTTAACATTTTTATTTGATTATTTTAAGAAGTTATTTTAACTCATCAGCATATGAATTTATGTTATATTATTTATGAGGACTTTTTGGATAATAATTAAATTTACCTAAAAGCTTAGCTGCTTTTAAATTAATTAAGCTAAACTGTACAGTGAATTGAAAGCCTGGGTATTCAAGACCATATTTTATGGGCTATTATAGAAAGCATGGTTTTATATGCACCATCTTGGAGAGGACTCAACAGAATTACATTTATAACACTCTCAGACTAAATATGGGCAGGATCCAGCTATGGGCCAGCTAAATCATCATTACTCCAAAAAGGATACTGAGACCCACTAGGAACCTGTCTGTAAAGACAACCTTCATTTGAGACCATTGAAAGCATGCCAGAGTTCAAGAAGGATGAGACAGGATATTGCACAATGGTCAGGTAAAGTGTATGTGACAGTTCACCACCTCTTGTGTTTAACCCTCATCTTCAAAAAAAAATCAGATGTGTGCTCCCTAAAAACAGATAATACACCAAAGGGTTTAACTGAAGACCACTTACTGAAAGAATTACAAAAATGTTAACAAAGTTAGGTGAAGCCTATAGTCTAGCAACAGTGAGAACTTTCACTTCTCTACTTCCTGGCATAACCTGACTTATGTAACTGCATATCACCTCTGTATATCACCTTTATAATAACAATAAATACTTTAAGACCTTAAAAATGTAGTTATTACGAGACATGAAACAGTAACCCCTCTCTATATCACCTTTATAATCACAATAAAATTACTTGTTTTTAAAGAAAGCACAAGTGGCAGAGAAAATACCTAAAGATGGATATTCTAAAACCCCAAATCTATGTTTGGTAGATTTGACAACCCACAGAACAATTCCTGCCCAGGAAACATTTAGAGTAATCTTAGTGCTGGCATTGGTGGCTACTCAGAAGGCTAGCTAAAACAAACTAAAATAAAATAATCTAAGCTTGGAAAGGAGATCACACAGATGAATGGATTCAAAAACTGTGGTACCTATATATAATAGAATATTATGCAGCCATTACGAGGGACAAAATAATGGCATTCACAGGGAAATGAACAGAACTAGAAAAAATCATTTTGAGTAAGGTAAGCTAAGAGCAAAGAGACAAATGGCACATGGTCTCCCTGATCAGTGGATGTTAAATCCAAAACGTAAGGAGATATGACAAGGAACAAAGGACCTCCACAGATCTTCTTGTATCATTACTAAATGATCCCATGCTGCTGACCACATATATGGTATATAAGCACACATCTGAGGGAAGGAGGAGGACATAAAATCAGAGGGAAATGGGAAAACATACAACACAACATCAGCTGCACTGGACATTGATCAAAATGAACTAAGCAACTCAATGGCAGCAATGGGAGGGGGGAATAGAGGGAAAGAGGGAACAGCTGACACTAAGCAAAAGGAAAGAAATGCACATATCACCCAATGTGGAAGAAATAGTTGTATTGTCAAGGCTCACAGAATTCACAAACATTATAGACCATGATAATGACAATGTGCCCCGTGAAGGTTAGAATGTGTTTGTGGCTTTAACTATCACTATCTCACAATACTATGAAATTTGTGAAATTTATGTAATCAATTTAATCACAATAAAAAATAAAAAAGAAGTTTAAAAAAAAGAAAAAGAAAGAAGGCTGGGAAGGTAGCTCAGTGGTAGAGCGCTTGCCTTGCAAGCCTGAGACCCTGGGTTCGATTCCTCAGCACCACATAAGCAAAAAGAAAAAAGCCGGAAGTGGCGCTGTGGCTCAAGTGGTAGAGCGCCAGCCTTGAGCTGAAGAGCTGAGGGACAGCGCCCAAGCCCAGAGTTCAAGCCCCATGACCGGACCCCACAAGAAAGAAAGGAGATCGCATGTTGGGCTAGTGGCACATGCCTGTAATGAAGGGACTGGAGAAGCTAAAATAGGAGGCCCAGGAGTTCCAGTGTCAGCCTGGGATACCTGGTAAAACATTATCTCAAACAAAGAAAAACAAAAACAAAATCAACTTTAAAAAAAAGCCAGCCACTCATGGCTGACATGTGTAATCCAAGCTGCTCAAGAAGCTGAGCTCTGAGAATCGCAATTTGAAGCCATCCTGAGCAAGGAAGTCCACCAGATTCATCTGTGTCATTTGTCTTAATGAAACAAATACAAGAACTTGCTGGAGGACTGTTTGTAGCTGTGATCACTAGCAGGTAGCCGTCAAGGGATGTACAAGGGATCATTCCTCAGAGCTTGGTACTTCTGGTTTCACTTCCTATCTAATCGTGGCTCCTCCCACTTATTAGTTATTCAGGACCCCGCGCAAGCACCTTTAAAGAACAGCCATGCTTTCAAGGCTTTTTCTACACTCATTTATTTTCTATCACAAATGCCTTCTTTACTTGTAACCTGTTCCATTATATGGTATAGTTACAGATAAGTTGATTCAAAACCTTCAAAAACTAGGATAAATAAGTAAATAGAGGTTGAAGGCCCTTAATTCAAACACCCCAAATCTGGAATACATAAAGACTCAAGAGTCTGTTGAGTGACAATGTGATGTCACAAATGAAAACTTCCACAGCTTGCCTCGTGTGACAGTAAGTAGGCGCACTAAAAATATTCTGTAAGATTAGCTTCAGGCTCTTTGTATGGGACATATATAAATTTCATATATGAGACTTAAATCTCATTCCTATGGTAGCTATTATACATATATAAGTATTTCAAAATCCAAGACACTCCTGCTCTCAGACATTTCATATTAGGAATGTTGAGATGTTATCAATAACTACAAAACCAAATATAGTGGCAAACAGTGGTAATGATCCGTCTACACAGGGAAACCCTGGTTCTGTTCCTTTGCCTGTCTCAGTAAGCATTGAGACTCTGCTAGTCTTTCAGAAGCCCTGCTAAATTGTTTAAGCTTGTTTCCATCTCATTTAAGATGGACACCAACTGTTAGCCTAAGTTACTATAAAAAATTTAAAAAAAAAACAACTTTTCCTTGCCCTCATCAAATAAGCAGGGAACAAAAATGACAAGTACCAAAATGAAAGACTATAATGAGTACTGCTATCTCCTAGGGCAAGAAAAATTGATTTGCTTTTTCTTGTGGGCAAAGCTTGGAGTACTAAGCCCAATTTTTCATGGATGAGAGAGCAAGCTCACAAAAGTTTACAGAAAGAAAATGCCAACATGGATCATGGAATTTTTTAAGTGGGATAGGATCTTAGTCTACTAAAATTAGAAAGAGGGACTGGGAATGTGGCTTAGTGGTAGAGTGCCTGCCTAGTATGCATGAAGCCCTGGGTTTGATTCCTCACTACCACATAAACAGAAAAGGCTGGGACCATGTAATTGTAACCCCTCTGTATGGTATTTTCACAATTAAAAAAAAAAAGGCTGGGAGTGGCTCAAGGGATAGAGTGCTAGCCTTGAGCAAAAGAAGCTCAGGGACAGTGCCCAGGCCCTGAGTTCAAGCCCCAGGACTAGCAAAATGTAATTAATGAACATTTTTAATGCACTTACTTTTTACTACTCTCTAACGAGGCCTGGAAGTTTTCATTTGTGGCATCACGTTGTCATTCAATTGTCATTAATCAACTAATTAATTAATTGAAATTAGAAAGAAGCTTCCAAAAGTGTATTCCCCAGGAAGCCCAGACACGCTTTCTGAGGCCACACCCAGGACTCTAGGCAGGAAGAGCTCTGATGGTATCTTAGGCACTAGGCCTGGACATCTCTAGCAAAACCTCATGAATCCATGAGCTTCCACACTTTGCAATCTGTGCTACCGTTTTATCTATCTTTGGTTAAAATTGAATACTTTATCTCACCAACCTAAGAGAACACAGCCTGCCAGAGTGGAGAGAAGGGTGGGCTTCATGGCCTCCATGCCCTCAGGAAGAGCATTCCTGTACACAAAGCAGACACTTTGATGGTCTCCTTTTCTTTTTCTTTTTCTTTTCCTTTTCCATTTTGTTATTTTCTTACTTTTGGGTTTTAGTGGTTTTGTTTGTTTGTTTAATGCCCCTTTGAGAGTTAGGGAAAAATCTAAACCTTGCATGGAAGCAAAGCAAACTTACTTATCTCTTACTTATGTGAATACCTTGCTAAGCACAAGGATTTGAAGCCAAGGGTCAGGACCATATTGGAATCACTTAGCCCTGCCAGCTAGTTAGCTCGAGAGAACAGAATTGCCTTTATGCACTCTCCAAGCTATGCTTCTCAACTAGGCTATAATTTATAAACATCTGAGAATCTTCTAAAAAAAAAACCTACTGGTGACTGAGCTCCACCCAGAACAATTCAATCAGAAGCTCCCAGGTAGGGATAAGAAGCAGATATCACTTTTTTTTTTTTTTGGTACGTTGTTGGGCTTGAACTCTGGGCTTGGGCGCTGTCCCTCAGCTCTTCAGCTCAAGGCGAGCGCTCTACCACTTGAGCCACAGTGCCACTTCCAGTTTTTTTCTTTTTGCTTATGTGGTGCTGAGGAATCGAACCCAGGGCCTCAGGCATGCAAGGCAAGCACTCTACCACTGAGCCATCTTCCCAGCCCCCACTTCCAGTTTTCTAGTGGTTTATTGAAGATGAGTCTCATAGAGTTTCCTGCCTGGTCTGGCTTTGAACCGTGATCCTCAGATCTCAGCCTCCTGTGAGTAGCTAGGATTACAGGCATGAGCTACTGGGCGCCCGGCTGATATCAGTATTTTTTAAAAGGCTTCCCAAGGGACTCTAATATGCCTTGGAACTGAGCACCACGGCTATAGATAAATAAGAAGGCACCTAATTCAAACAGAGCAGCCCTGTAACCCATCTAGTTTAGAAATAGTTCTAATTTCCCCAGGACCTAATAGCATAGCAAAGATCTAGCCTCCTTTTCCCATTACCCTGGTACTAAAGCATTACTCACCCAAAATGAGGTGAAACCTACTCTCTGTCACATGGCAGAAAACAGGAAATGAATAGTGTTAGGTTTTTAAAAAGAGGTGGCCGAGTAAGAACAGCACCCCGCACGTAGTGTTCAGGTAAGGGGTAGGTTTATTCAGTAGATCTGCTGGGACCAGGCCATGTTGGCCCTCCACGCGGCTGGGAAAGGCCTGGGAAAGAGAGAGAAAAGGGCAAGAAAAGAGAGAAAAAGAGAGCATCTGGGAAAGAGGTGGGAAAGAGCAAGCTAGGAAAGAGAAGAGAGCTGGGAAAGAGAAGGAAAGAGTTGAGAAAGAGCTAGAAAAGAGCAGAGAGGGCATCTGGGCCTGGGCTAGGCCTTATCTAGGGTATGGGCGGAGAAAGGTGTGGCCACATCAAATTCAGATGTGACCTCGGAGGATGCAGATGTGAGGTCTTCCAGGTGTTCCAGTTGCCTAGGTAACGCAGGTACTGGGTGGAGACTTTGCTACGAGGAGGGTGGAGTCTGCTAGCCATCCAGGAGCTGACCTTACAAATAGCACTCAGTTCCTGCCTTGAAGGAGCTCACACACAGGTCAAAGAAATGTTTCCTAATAAAATGTAATGTTAGAATCAGGTGCTGGTAGCTCACATCTGTAACCATAACTACTCAGGAGGCTGAGATCTGAAGATCACAGTTTGAAGCCAACTTTTACAGAAAAGTCCATGACACTCTTATCTCCAAAAAGCAGAAAGTGGATGTATGGCTCAAGTGGTAGAGTTCCAGTCTTGAGTGAAAAAGCCAAGCAACAGCACAAAGTCCTGAGTTCAAGCTCCAGTTCCAGTGTGTGCACACATGCACACGTGCAAACACACACACACACACACAATATTGGAGAAGATGAATGTGGTCAAAATAGATTGCCAGCAGTATGAAAACTGAAAGTTGAAAAGTATTGCAATTGCATGAAGAAAGGGAGACAGGGAGAGTGAAAAGAGTGGAGGGAAAAGATGAAATACACACACACAAGTATACATACTCATATATATTCATGGAAATAGAACCATGAAATCACTCCTTATGTAGCTAATATATGTTTATGTCTTAACTACTGTAATTTTCAAAACTATCTTATGAATTAGGCCCTATCACTACCAAGCCCACTTCACCTGGAAAAGTCCATAGCCACAGAGAACTTATGCCTAAAATCCTTTAGCTGGGAGTAGCTGGGCTACAGTCCAACTGAGGCAGCCTGGCTGTTCCACCCAGACACTTCACTAGTACATGACAAGGATAAGCAGATATGTGTAAACTCAGAGTTAAGAACAGACATTGTGGATTCAAAGAATGGTAGGGCTAAAATGGGCTGAAAAGATGGGTTAAAACCTTAAGCATCATGAATAGATACTTCTATTTTTATTTTATTTTTGTCAGACCTGGGGCCTTAACTCTGGGTCTGGGCGCTGTTCCTCAGCTCTTCAGCTCAAGGCTAGCGCTCTACCACTGAGCCACCTTCCCAGCCCTCATACTTCTATTTTTATTTCTTGTAGATAAAGTGTAGCCACCCAAAGTCATTGGGTTTCATTCATCTATTTGTGCTAGTATTGGGGCTTGAACTCAAATTCTAGGCATCCCTTTTTCATACAAGATTATCACTCTACAACTGCCACTCTACTCTGCCACAGCTCCACCTCCAGTTTTTGGCTGATTAATTGGAGATAAGAATTTCACATAAATATGACAGGAATGGATAAGGAAAACACTAAAACTCCTTGGCACAGGTCAAAACTTCCTAAATAAGTATCCAGAATCACAACAAATGAAAAAAAAAAAAAGCTGGATAAATGGGATTGTGTTGAACTGCAGATTTTCTGCATGACAAAGGACATAGTTAGCAAGATAAGTAGAAAGCACACAGAATGGGAAAAGATTTTTACTAGCTATGCATTAGACAATGGCCTCATATCTAAAATATACTTACAGCTCAAAATATTTAACCCCCCAAAAACAAATCCTCAAAGAAAAAACAATCCCATTAGTAAGTGGGCTAAAGACTTAAAAAGAGTCTTCTCCAAAGAAGAAATAAGAATGGCCAATAGACACATGAAGTGATATTCAATATCTCTGTCCATAAAAGAAATGCATCATTGAGATTCCATCTAACCCCAGTTAGAAGCATCGTTGAGATTCCGTCTAACCCCAGTTAGAATTATCAAGAAAGCACAGGTGGGTGTCCCAAGTCAATAAGTCCCAAAGTTGGGATGGGAACCTCCAAACATTAGCCGAATGATAGGTGTGCCTGAGATAAAATGAGTGGTTAATGTGGCCTTTCCCCCTCACTCCCCAAGAGCCCGTTATGGTGATGCCCCTAAATGCCAGGCTGTGGAAGCCATGCGGGGGTGGAGAGAGAAAGTGCTGCACTATGAGGACTTTATCAGTGACGTGCTGCAGCAGGACTTGCAAAAAGTATTGGACCATCAAGACAAGATATATGAGCAGCTGGCCACATACCTTCAGCTGAAAAATGTCATTGAGTAACTCCAGGAAGCTAATCACTCAGAGTTATATATGGAGGTGGATTTGGGCTGTAACTTCTTCATTGACACAGTGGTTTCAGATACTTCACGCATCTACGTAGCCCTGGGATATAGGTTTTTCCTGGAGTTGACACTGGCAGAAGCACTCAATTTCATTGATCTTAAGAGCTCTCTCCTCACAAAGCTCAGCAACAGCCTAACCAAGGACTCCATGAATAGCAAGGCTCATGTCCATATGTTGTTAGAGGGGCTGAAAGAACTACAGGGCATGCTCATCATTGACTACTACTTCCTAACCTCTGACATTAAAGAGCCTGAATGCCTTGGGGAAAAAAATACCAAGAAAACTAACAATAACAGATGCTGGCAGGCATGTGGCCAAAAGAGACCACTACTATACTATATTATTGGTGAGAATGTAAACTTGTTCAACCACTCTGTAAAGCAGTATGAAGATTCCTCAAAAGACTAAACATAGACTTCCCCTATGACCCAGAAATCTCACTCCTGGGAATTTACCCAAATAACCACCAAAGCCACCAGCACAACCATGTTCATTGCAGTATGTTTACCATAGCTAAGATATGGAATCTACCCAGATGCCCCTCAGTGGACAAATGGATCAAGAAAATGTGGTATACATGTACAATGGAATGCTATGCTTCCATCAGAAAGAATGGCATTGCCCCATTCATAAGGCTATGGAAAGACTTGGAAAAAATTATATTAAATGAAGTAAGCCAGGCCTAAAGAAACACAGATCTGAGGATTGCGGTTCAAAGCCAGCCCGGGCAGGAAAGACCGTGAGACTCCTATCTCCAATAAACCACCAGAAAACCGGAAGTGGCGTTGTAGCTCAAGTGGTAGAGCGCTCGCCTTGAGCTGAAGAGCTGAGGGACAGCGCCCAGGCCCAGAGTTCAAGCCCCACG
>NW_012267278.1:3192494-3203300 GCF_000151885.1 Dipodomys ordii | reverse complement strand
AGCGCTCGCCTTGAGCTGAAGAGCTGAGGGACAGCGCCCAGGCCCAGAGTTCAAGCCCCACGACCGACAAAAAAAAAAAGAAACATAGGTCTCATTTCCCTCATTTGTAATAATTAGAATATGCTTGTACGTCTACAAGTAACCCCAATGGATATAAAAAGACTGATAATTACACTTGGACATGATTAATTAAACAGCACTCTAAACATTTACATAATGAGAACAAAAAAGGATATTCTTAGGAGAGGATCACAAGGGCTCAGTTGCTATGTGCGTATAATCATATAAAATGATGCTTATCAAAATGAACTCCAAGAAATAGAAACAAGAGGTTTTTTGTGGTTTGTTGGTTCATTTGTTTGTTTTGCCAGTCCCAGGGCTTGAACTCAGGGCTTGAGCACTGTCCCTGAGCTTCTTTTGCTGAAGGATAGCACTCTACCACATGAGCCACAGTGCCACTTCTGGCTTTTTCTGTTTATGTTGTACTGAGGAATCCAACTCAGGACTTCATGCATGCTAGGCAAGTACTCTACAACTAAGTCTAATTCCCAGCCCTGCTTGCAGTTTTGTTTTTTTGTTTTTTGTTTTTTTGTCCCCGCTTTGGTGTTTTTCCTTTTGTCACTCTTTGTTACTTCTTTACCCTTTGCCTTGTATGTAAGTTCATCTGATTTGGGGAGGGGAAAGGGAAGCATAGAATTGGTAGGATAAAAAGTGAACCAATTCAGCAGTGATACTCACTAGACACTATGTTGGAAATGAACTATACAACTTGGGGATGAGGGGGAGTCAGAAGAGGAAAATCTGGGAGAAAATGAGGGGGAGGGTGACACTATTCAAAAAGAAATGTACTTGTTACCTGACCTATGTAACTGTAACCCCTCTGTACATCACATTTACAATAAAAAATCTTTTTAAGGAAAATAAAAAGAAGACAAGAACTTCACAGAGTTTCTTGCCTGAGCTGGCTTGAAACCTCAATCCTCAGATCTCAGCTTCCTAGTAGCTAGAATTAGTCGTGAACTACCAGCACCCAGCTCAGCCTAAGTTTTTAAACTGAGGCACAAAATAGGCAGATGACATCCACAAAGATAAGGGATGGGACAGGTGCACTTCCCACAGATAATGAGAGTCAGAGAGAACAATGATGGGGGAGAAAAGGGGTAGAATGCCTAGCACCTCTGACTTTGAAATGACAGCGGACTGTGAATGATTGGACCTGGGGAGAGAGGAAGGAGGCAGCTTCCAGGCTTCTAATGAGAGACTTGGCAGGTGGTGCCTTGAACACAGAAGCCGTGAGTCTGTGGAGAGAAGGTAATGAGTTCCTTTCTGGATGTCTTCCATTTTCACAAGCCTTCCTATCTGCAGTTGCTAAAAGGCTTGACAGTTAAACACTTCAGACCTTTCGGGTTCTTGGAGACATTTCTCTGTAAAACCATAAATATGGACACTTCCTAAAAATTCTTCGAAATGCACTGAATTTAGAATCTAGATGTGATTTGAAGAGAAATTGAAAAGCAATCCATGACAGTGATTTTGTTGTTCTAGAAAGTATCATCTTACCAAAATTAGAAAAGAAAAATGCTTTATAACAAACCCAAAAATAACATACCTAACCCCAAATGAGGTCCATGAAAAATATTTTTTAAAACTACATAGTTTCAGCTACCTAAATATTTGAGTTCTATTTTAAGGACAGTGGTGGCAGTTCAGAATATATTTGGTTTTAAATAGATTTTTCTATCTCTAGGGCATAGTGCTTCTACTAACTTCTTCTTCCTAAATTGCTTGCTTTCATCTACTAAATAAACTTTGAAGAGACACTTGTCAATGTGTAATATTACTCGATTTAGCCATAAATTACATTACTAGTATTTAAGTATACCTTGAAACTATGAAAAAAGCTGGAAGTAGAGCTGTGACTCAAGTGGTTGAGCACTAGCCTTGAGCAAAAGAAGCTCAGGGACAGCACCCAGGCCATGAGTTCAAGCCCCAAGACTGGCAAAGAAAAAAACCAAAACACCTTGTCATCTATCTTTTACTCACCATCATGAGTAAAAGAAATACATGGTATTTCTTCTGACCAAAGTGTCCACATCAGAGAAAAGGGGCCCATGTTCCCCAAAATCTTGATACAGCTGGCCTATGGAGAAATGGCACTATATTTAGAAGGCATTCCCTAACTGGATTTTTCCTAACTAATGTTGCACCTTGAAGTTTCAATTTTGAAACATTAGTTAGGGAAAATCCAGTTAGGGAATGCCTTCTAAATATAATGCCACTTCTCCATAATCTCACTTACAGGCTCAGGCCTCAAGGGTTAAAAATGGAAATAGCACAACTTAATATTACACTTAGTGAGTGGAGTCACGAGCAAAAATTTTACTTCCTTTTTGAGACATAACATTGTTCTGGTCTAAAGGTCTGAAATCCAGCTCAGTGGTAATGCACTTATCTAACATGTATGAGGATCTGGATTCCATCCTCAGTGCTGCAAAATAAAATTAATTAATTAATTAATTGCTAAAACAATAGAGTAAAAGATGCTTCTACCAGGAGACAACAATGATTGCATTGAAATAGAAGCTGAGATTGTCACCCAGCCACTTAGGTTTCCTCAAGATTCTACATCAAAGAACAAAGAAAGGAGATGCTATACTCATGCAGTGATTGATCCTGATTACAAAGGAAAAATTAGGTCACTACTACACAATGCAGGCTAGCGAACAGTATGTCTAAAATACAAATATCTTAGAGAATCTGTATTACTACCACTGTGTCTTATGATTAAGGCCAGTGGGAAACTTTGACAAAATTCAGGTGAATTATGGTTTCTACCAGACTAGAAGCCTGATAATGATCTGAGATGCTTACTGACACCAAAGGAAATATAGGCTAATGGAAGAAGGGAGCCATAAACATCAACAACAGCCACTATGACCAGATGCAGAAGCTGGTCATGTGGTTATTACTGATATTTATAGCTATAAATTTTGACTTTCTTCCTTTATTCTTTATCTAAAACTTTTTAAATAATTATTAAATTAGCATCCTGAATTGAGGATAATCAAGAGTAATCTCAGGGCTGGGAATATGGTCTAGCAGTAGAGTGTTGCCTAGCGTGTGTGATGTCCTAGGTTTGATTCCTCGGTACCACATAAACAGAAAAGGCTGGAAATGCACTGTGGCTCAAGTAGTAAAGCTCTAGCTTTGAGCATAGAGAGGCTCAGGGACAGCCTAGGCCCTGAGTTCAAGCCCCAGGACCAGAAAAAAAAAAGAGTAATTTCAATCCAGAGGCCCTCTTCTGAGGAGGTTTTGTTTTGTTTTGTTGATATGGATGATACTTCTATACTTTGACGGAAATAGGATTATCATCATTGTCTTTTATTTGAAGAACAAATTTGGTAATGGAAATGTGGGAGTACCAAGTTGACAAGGGTGAACTGTGGTGATCACTTTACATGTCAATTTACGCAGTCCCCAGTTATTCAAGCAAATACAAACACAGAGTTTCCTGTTGCCATGAAACACTTTGAAAATATGTTTAATGTAAGGAAACTGCGAGATAATCTAGACAGGCCTAACTTCATCCATGGAAAGACTTTAAAGGGAGAACTGAGATTACTGAAATTCCACCAGAGAACTTGCATTTTACTCCTTACCTAGTTGTAGCTTAACCTTCCCAATGGTTCTGAACCACAGTAAAGATACTGGGAATCCAGGAATGCACTTGATGTGGCAAAGGAATTCAGGAGCAACAACTGGGAGAAACAAGTTAGGAAACCAAAGTGACTTATGGGCCTCCAGGAAGATATGGAAAAGGTAGAAGACATAGCCCATGCTGTTACTGACATCAGGGCTAGTGTGTCTTGTCATTCAGAGTTCAGTTCCAATGTTTAAGACCTCTCATAATCTCTCAAGCAGTAGTCCACAACTCCTGCCAGTCTGTTTTCCTTACAGCACTACTTAACAGCATCATTATTTCTATGTCATCAGATACTTTCTCAACTGAAAGCCTTTCTCCAGCAAGCTCAGCACTCGACAAATACCTTGGCATTTGTTGATACACAATAGCTTTTCAGTAAGTTGGTACACAATAGCTTTTCAGTAAGTAGAGCTGATACCTTAAAGATATCAAATTTAGGCCAGGCACTGATGGCTCACACTTATAAACTAGCTACTTAGAAGGCTGAGATCTGAGAATCACAGTTAGAATCCAACCCAGTCAGGAAAGTCCATGAGACTCTTATCTTTAATTAATCACCCAAAAGGCGAAAGTGGAGCTTTTGGCTAAAGTGGTAGAGTGCTAACCTTGAACAAAAAAAAAAAAAAAAAAAGCTCAGAGACAGCACCCAGGCCCTAAAGTCAAGCCCTAGGACCAGCACTTAAAAAAAAAATCAAATTTCTAATGGAATTCCCTGTCAAAACCTGCTACTTGGCAGTGAAAGAAGTAGGCAAACTGTTATATTCTAGTGTACAGGAAAATATTGGCATTTATTCCTAACGGCTTAATTTAACAGACTTAGCCAGATGCCAGTGGCTCACACCTGTAATCCTAGATACTTTAGAGGTCAAAGGTTCAAGGTTGGAAGCTAAGCCAGGCAAGAAAATCCACTGGACTCCATCTCCAATTAACCACCAAAAGGCATGGAACTATAACTCAACTGGTAGAGCACCAGCTTTGAAGTGTTCAGACCCTGGGTTCAAGGTTCAAGTGCCGGTACTGGTGTGTGTACGTGCATGCAAACACACACTCATCACACTCACAAACTAAGCCAGGCACCTGTGACTCATGCCTATAATCCTAGCTACTCAGGAGGCTGAGATCTGAAGATCAAGGTTCAAAAGCCAGCGTGGGCAAGAGCATCCATGACTTTTTTTTTTTTTTGGTTGGTCGTGGGGCTTGAACTCTGGGCTTGGGCACTGTCCCTCAGCTCTTCAGCTCAAGGCAAGCGCTCTACCACTTGAGCCACAGTGCCACTTCCTGTTTTCTAGTGGTTTATTGGAGATAAGAGTCTCACGGACTTTCCAGCCCTGGCTGGCTTTGAACCTTGGTCCTCAGATCTCAGCCTCCTGAGTAGCTAGATTACAGGCGTGAGCCACCGGCACTCGGCCATGAGACTCCTATCTCCAATTAACCACCAGAAAACTAGAAGTGATCCTATGGTTCAAATGGTAGAGTGCTAGCCTTGAACTGAAGAGCTGAAGAGCTAAGGGACTGCACAGAGTTCAAGCCCCACTACCAACTAAAAAAAAAAAAAAAAAGACTTGGACAACTATGATTATCCAGAGTATTTCTTACACTAGAAAAGACATAAAAATTCACAGATTGCTTTCAGCCATCTATTTTTTTTATTTACAGTTTGTGTTCAATGCAAATCAATTCCATAACATGAGAAGTTACTATGAATCAAAGCATAAATACACAAACACAATATACAATCCAAATAGATGTACAGCATTCAGAGTATGAAGCAAAGGGAGTGTTCATTCACACACACCATAGCCTCAGATCGGTATGATCTAGCTGTTCCTGTGTGGTTTCTAAAAATGGGAGGAAAATGACTGGTTATTAGAACTGTGGTGATACTAGATACTGGAACATGTGAGCATCAGTGTGTGACCATGCGAACAAAAATTATTTTTTAGGGAGTTTTTTAAAGGCTTGTGTAGCAATGATGTAAAAGATTTACTGTGGAATCTAGCCCACTTTCAGGGTTAGGACCAGGTTCTAACTATCTAAAAATATTGACTGATAACAGAAAGTATTCCAAATGTAGCTATTCTGATCCATAGTTTTTGTAAAAAAAAAAAAGTATTTACAGAAAGAGTATAAAAGTTTTTGTGAATTTAATGCAAGATAACTTTCAATCTTCACTACCCAACTGCTTGATTTATGGTTTTGGTTCCTTTGCCTATTTTCCTTCTAATTTCAAGCTTTGTGATTTTACCTTCAAAACAGACCAAAATGTTAAATGGTGAAAGGTATTCAACATATTCAGAATTAAAACATAACATTTTTTAAATTAGTTAGTTAGGCTGGGAATTGGTGGCACATGCCTGTAATCCTAGCTACTCAGAATATCAGTTTGAAGCCAGATCAGACAGGAAAGTCCTGGAGACTCTATCTTCAGCAAAAAGCTGGAAGTGGAGCTACGGCTCCAATGGTACAGCACTAGCCTTGAGCAAAAAACTAAGGAACAGCCCCCAGGCTGCGTTTAAGCCCTAGTACTGGCACACACCTGTGCACAAATACACACACACACACACAGAGCGCTAAAGTTAATGCAATTCTACTCTTTGGAGTCTGGTTAGCTAAATGAATCCTGTGTTCTTATTGAATAAAAATATTCTTTGGAATCAATTTAGCTAAATGACGCTGTTGTTGGGTGATGAGAAATGCATACCATTTGACTTTGTAAGGATAAGATTTATTCAGGATGCTTGGACTGGGGATGGATTCCAAGCCATCATTGGCTGGGACATACATACAAGGTGGGATGTAATATCCAATCCAAAGTCATAAAGGGGAAGTAAAACAAAAACAATGACAATAACAACAAAAGAGTTCAGTTCAGAACAGTGACAGCTTAACAATGTGAAATTTTCCTCAAGTGTATGGGTATTAAATTAGTACTGCTGAAACATGACATTGAGGATTCATCATGACACCTGGTAGTTCTTGCTAGTGTACATATAAATAGAATCATGGAAGCCTTCCATATTATCTAATTGATGGACAGCCTATCTAATTGATTTAATGAGCCAAAAAATTAAAATGGTATCTCCATTCCATATTCCATCCTTATCTCTAAACAAAACCTATGGTTGTTTTCAAGGCAGACCTAAGGGTTCAGGTTTCTTAAGCCACACTCAAGGAAATCATCTCAACTTTGGATGTTATCTCTCATCATCTGGTACATGAAACTCCAGCAGATTCAATATTGACATTCATCCTCTGTCAAACCCTTCACATGTTCTTCAAAACAATCAAATTTGGAATTCTCAACCCTTTCTGTGTCCAGGAAATAAGCTGTGGAATCAGTTGATTTGATGCAGACATTTTTCTTCCTTGCCACTTTGGACTTCTAGTTGCCATTTGTGTTGGGTGGAGAAGATGGGGAAGTAGAGACGTTGCTTGGCCTGAGTCTCTAACAGTAGAGATGTAGAAGAGAGAGCGAAACCACAAGAAGACCGGCTGTCGACTGCAGGGTACTACCGCCTCCCCTGGTGGTGGTAATGGTTGAATTTGGGGCAGCCGTGGTACTCTGGGAGGAGTTAGTTGAAAATGGCACCACTGTTTGGTTTGAATAAATCTAAAATACATTAAAAAGAAAGTTACATATAACATGCCCACTGATGTCACAGCTGCCTCCACCTACACTTTAATATGACAGAAGGTAATTTCTTTTTATTTGCAATGATTGCTATGGAACACAGGACTTCGGTCTCACTAAGTACAACCTCTACCAATAGAGCGAAACTTCTCACCCATGACAAATTAGCAAGATCACCTTTTTTCAAACAACAGGATTTTTTTTTCTTTGTTGCTATTTTTGCTTTTTTTTCTTTTTGTCTTCTTTGTTCATTTGTCTCTTTGGGAGGGTAAGGGGACATAGCAATAGTGAAACAAAGAGTGAGCAAATACAGCAGTGGTACTCGCTAGACACTATGTTGAAAATTAACTCTAACTTGTGGGTGGGGATGAAAGGGAAAAAAACTGAGAAAGCCAGGGAAGAGGTGATATTGTCCAAAAGGAAATGTACTCTACCTGATTTATGTAACTGTAAACCCTCTGTACATCTTTATAATAATAAAAATAAAAGTAAAAAAAGATTGCCTTTTTTTCTCCCCTGATCTCTTATATTATTAAATTCCAAATTTTTTGCTCATTCTTACCAAGTTATTCTCTTTAGTTTCCAAACTACCTATAAACTAGGGCCACTGGCTCACACCTATAATCCCAGCTACTCAAGAGGCTGAGATCTCAGGACCTTGGTCCAAAGCCAGCCCCACAGACAAATCCACTAGACTCTCATCTCCTATTAACCAGCAAATGGCCAGAAGTGAAAGCGTGGCTCAAGTGATAGAGCACCAGCTGAGAATGGAAAAGGTCCAGTGAGAGTTCAAAGACCTGAATTCAAGGCCCAGTACTGATGCATGCGTGTGTGTGTGTGTGCACACGTGCGTGCATGCACACACACACACACTAGACATACTTATACAATGCAAAAAGCAACAAAAACAACAAAAAAAGTTCTTCAAGCTATACATCTCCCCTGAGCATGACTATTTTGACTGCCGTGCAGAGGAGCTCAACTTTAAAATATTGCCATTGAAAAGCAGAAGTGGTGCTGTGGCTCCAGTGGTAGAGCGCTAGCCTTGAGCTGAAGAGCTGAGGGACAGTGCCCAGGCCCAGAGTTCAGGCCCCATGACCCTACCGTCCCCCCCCCAAAAAAAAAGAAATAAAAAGAAAATATTGCCATTGAGATTCACTGTGATAGAATTGGGTCATTGTACACTACATGTACACAAACTATTTTCACACAGCCTGGCTAATTCACGTTGGCCTTAAACAGTTGCAGAGAGACACACACAAAAACAACATTGAGTATCTTATTCCCTGCTTTGGAATTATAATCATAGCCCTTCTCAAAATTGGCCACACGATTTGCTTTAAACTGGGCGAGTGGGGGAATTAACCCTTGCCTGAAGGACTTCACAAAAGACAGACACCTAGAGGGTTTGGTGTTCAATTTCACCGGCAGCAGACTCACTGCCAGGTCACTAGCTCAGAGACGTGGCAAAGAACCAACGTTCTCTCAGTGTACCAGCATTGGAGTGGCATAATATTCACTACGGATTTTCCGAGCCACCAAATGCACAGTCCAGTGGGGCACGTGATAATCTCTCCTTTGTCAGGGAACAAAGGCAGATCGGGAGTTTTCGGCTCTCTCTGCCAGGGAGGATTTCCAAGGGCTTCTGATTACGGGCACCAGCGGGAGGGAGGGAGAGAGGGCGACGTGGCACCAAACAAGAGTCTAGGCCACACGTACATTAGGCTGCCTTTTAATCCAAAGATAAAACCCTCTCAATCAGGGCTGGCTCCTTTTGTTGTGACAGCCGAAAGGCCAAGGAGTAAATATTGACCCCACCCCACCCCTCAAAAAGTACTAACTGTAGCTACAGTGAACTAACCACGACAAAATTTTGGATCCAGTTAAATCCGTTTATTGGGCACCTCCTGTGTACCACTCAGCCTGTCTATCAAGAAATCTCACTCTGACCAAAAAGAAAAAAAAAAAGGAGGGGGAGGGGGAAAGCATTAACATGGTAAACTCCTGAACACAGGATCTGTTTGAGATCCCCGCATGCAATCTGCTCTTTCTTCATACAAAGAGATTGAGCACAGTGGGCGAGGTTTTTTTTTTTTTCTTCTTTAAATAGAACCCAGGGCATCAATCTGAACATCTAAGGGTCCTGTTGAGACATTCTGAATAACCACCAAAAAAAAAAAAAAGCTCATCTATTAAATTGACATTAAACGAAAAATTGTCCTACCAAACTAGCTCTATTCACTTCGCTATAATGTCCCCTCTTGCAGTGTTCGGTCGGGGGGGGGGACTCCTGGAGGAGGTGGACGCGGGTTGGGGGGGGGGACGAGTCGGTTTCAGGCGGTCGTGCCCCTCCCCCACGGGGAGTGGAGAGAGGATGGGGAGCGCAGCGCACCCGCAGCCAGACAATAGGGCAGAGTGGCCCGGCCCGCGGTGGAAAGGCAGGCGAAGGGCGCTCCCCGCTCCCGGGTGAGCCTGGAAGCTGGGCGTCTGGAGACCACAGACCCAGAGCGCCCAACTGTTCACAGGAAGCCTCTGGGACGCTCCTAGAAAATGCGATGGGAAGAGGGGTGGCCAGCCCGCCCCCCGGCTTGGCTCCCCTTCGCCTACGCCCGGGTCCCGCTGGGCCCCCCTCGGCTCAGCGCCGGGTCTCCGTCTGGACGTCCCCTCCTGGCTGCGCAATGCTTCTCCGCGTGCCCAGAGCGAGGGGCGAGGCCGGTTCTCCGGACAGAGGACCCGGGGAGGAGGCGCCGGTGGCGGGGACGAGGGACAAAGCCTGGAGGGGTCTCGGGACAGAAACGTCTCCCCACGTCCCACTCAATCTGGGCTAAAGCAGGGGTTCACGGGGCAAGGGTGCAAAAGGTCGCTCCGCGGACAGCGCGGCGCCGCGAGAGGGTCCCTCCTCAGGCTTGAGCCCCGAGTCTCTCGGGACAGGGGTGGGAGGTAGGGCAGACATCTGGGGCTTCCTCGGGACCCCCTCCCCAACCACTTCGACAGTAGAGGATGGGCGTGATCGACGCTCCCCAAAGAGGACCGTCCCCTCTCTTTGTGTGGTGCTGCGCTGGGAGCGCGCAGGCTCTCCGTGGGAGGGGAGGGGGCAGCTCACACGAGGGACTGACACGAGGGGTTCGCGTGGCCCCCCGTGTGGTCAGGTGATACAAATGCCCCCTTCCAGTGCCAGGGCTTGTCTGGAGGTAGGGGCTCACCACCTCCACGCTCCCAAGGGCGCGGCCCCCCGACCCCCAGCCGCCAGGACCTCACCTGCGTGGGTAGGAGCAGTGCCAGAAGCAACAGCCCCAGCCCCAGCCTGGCCACCATCGCTCTGCCCATGTCCGCTCCGTCGGTGCGCGGTGCGTCCCGCTGGCTGCTGAGGTGCGTGCAGATGGCGTGGAGACGGGGTGGCTCGGGCGGGCGCAAACGAGGTGGGGAGCGCGGCGGGCCAGCGGGACTTTATATACCCGGACGGCCACAATAG
>NW_012267278.1:3176255-3192026 GCF_000151885.1 Dipodomys ordii | reverse complement strand
GGGCGCACACGCGGGCCGCACGCGCCGCTCTCGGAGCCGGGCCCAAGTTTCCTTTGTTTCCCCAGGACCTGCCATCTTCCCCCCCAAAAAAAGTCGCAGCTTTAGGGGGGCAGTGAGACAGCCGCCAGCATACACAGCCCCAACCCCGCGGGGGGCGCAGCGCCGGGGCCAGGAGTGGGAGCGGGTCGGGGGGGGGGTATGCGGGGGGCCGTCCCTCGGGTTTGGGGGTTTTCTCCGTCGCAGAGGACGGAGCACTGTCCTGGCTTGGCAGAGCCTGGGGCCCTGGCGCTGCCCCCTTGGCAACCGGACCCAGGCGCCGGCTCGGGCCAGCCCTTCCCGGCTGCGCTGCGGGGGACAGAGGCGGCACCCCGGGCCGGGGGCCAGGCTGGGGGTGTGGGAGAGATCGGAGGCCGTCCCGGCTTCCCACCCCCGCCGCTGGCTTGGTATTCGGAGGTGGTACGAGGCGATGTGTGTGCTCACCCACCCGGGCATCTCCTGCCCCTCCTCCGCCCCCTGGGTGCGGACGCGCGGGGTCCCACACTGCAAAGGGCCGGGGCTGGTGGATTGGGACAAAGAGGAGACCGCCCACCCTGACCAGGTCCCCCTCCCCGTGGGACTCGAGTCGCAGAGCCGCCCTCCCCAGGGACTGAGCCCGGGAAAACCTCGCCGGCGGTCCCACCAAGAATTCCTTGCACCTCTTGAATTCCTGGGGACACACTTCTTCCCTGTCCGTTGCAATGGACTTGTGAAAGCTTCCAGGGTAAAGCCATTTACTTTTCCGCGGTCGCCATCCCCTAATGTCGTGAGCTGGTGGCCGTCCTGCAGATTCTAATGGAATATTTCTTCCAATCACTGTATTGTGAACACTTCAAAGTGAGCGCTGGACTCGTGGTACTGGTGACCTATTTGGGTGTGTTGTTGTTTCAGTTGCAGGAGTTAACCTATTTTATTTAACATTTACTCCAGATGTGTTTAGAGTCTTAAAAGCAAAACAGACCCAACCTAGTAAGAATGTGAATGTGTTTAAATTTCACATTTCCAGAACAGTCGTTAAAAAAAAATCCAGGGTTCATTTTATGAGGCAAAGTGACAATGGAATCCACAGTAGCTGCCTGCGACTGAATGGGCGCAGCCCTCGTGGCCAGCCAGCGTCTGCTGCTGTTACTGGGGCTCAGTAACTTTCCACGTTTGGATGTGGTTGGGGACACAGGAATTTCTGTCCGGCACCGCTGGACTGTCGTGTGGAACAGTTGCCACATTGTATAGAAACGCGACTTTTCTGCGCAGATTCGCCACTCCTCTTTTGAAAAAGAACAGTCCTATGCTTGGCTCAGGAGTGGCTAATTCCAAAGACCCTGCCTTGAGAACGCCCTTCCAGAATCTCCCCATAGGGCTGGGCACTGGTGGCTCACACCTGTGATCCCAGCTACCCAGGAGGCTGGGGTCCAAGCATCCAGCCAGCCCAGGCTGGAAAGTCAATAGAACACTAGTTGGAGGGGGAGGGGGAAGCCAGGGACAACACCCAGTCCCTGAGTTCAAGCCCCAGGATTGGCACGCGTGTGTGTGTGTGCGCACGCACACACACACACACATACACACACACACACCAGAATCTGCTTGCTGGCCAACTGGTGGTCTTTGTAGGCTCCATTTATTTTGTTCTTCATCTTTTTCCCCCATAGCTCTCCTCTTCCTCTCCCTCCTCCTCTTCCTCTTTTCTGTACTAACAAAGAAACAGTGAGTGGTTCAGAGTTAGTCTCTGCCCTGTTGGAATGCTGGCTGTGTGACTTTCACTTGAGGCAGAAAGCCTCAGTTTCTTCATCTGTAAAATGGAGACAATAATACCATTGTGAAGTGTATGAAGTGTGTGTGTATGTGAGACAGAGACAGAGACAGAGACAGAGACAGAGAGAGACTGAGAAATACCCACCTCATATAGTAGCTCTCATTGGGCATTTGCTCCTCCACTGAAGACTCCAAGATCTAGAAGGTTATTTACCATCTCTGAACTATGTGATTCAAGTTGAACATAATCCCCAAGATCTATGCTTTGTGAGCCCTCTCCTCAGCAGCGAACAAAGACAAGGCTTACCTCCTCCCGTCCACCAAGAAACTCACACACTCACTTCCTTACCCTGATGTCCTAACTTGGTCAATTCTGTGCCCTGGGGACTTAGCACAGGCAAAGGAACCCTCTGAACCCATCCCCAACCAGTTCCTACACAGGAACTGTGACTCCAGTGCTGGTGGCTCATGCCTGTAATGGTTCGAAGCCAGCCCACGGAAGAAGGAAGAGGAGGAGGGGGAAGAGGAGGAGGAGGAGGAGGAGGAGGAGGAGGAGGTGGTGGAGGAGGAGGAGGAGAACCTGACTAAAAATTCTCCTTTTGGCTTCTTTTTACTTGTGAGCCCTTCTTCCTATTTTTCCTCCTCCTCTGGTTTTCTATAGTTTTGTTTTTCCCTTAGCTAATAATAACGGGTACCACCGGGTTAAATGGAGAACTTTATCAGTTGCCTTATTGTTGTTCTTTCTTTGAGCAGGTACTGAAGCTTGAATTCAGGGCCTTGAACTCACTTGGCTTACTTGATTACAGCCATGTCTTTCACTTGAGTCATGTCTCCAGTCCAGCATTTTGATGATTACTTAGAAGTAAGAGTTTCTAGCTGGGCACCCTGGGCTCATACTTGTAATTAATCATAGCTAGGAGACTGAAATCTGAGGAGCCCAAATCATAGCCAGTCCAGGCAGGGACATCTATGAGACTTTTATCTCCATTTACCACCAGAAGTAAAGACATGGCTCAAGTAGTAGAGCACTAGCTTTTTTTTTTTTTTTTTTGGTCGGCCGTGGGGCTTGAACTCCGGGCCTGGGCGCTGTCCCTCAGCTCTTCAGCTCAAGGCGAGCGCTCTACCACTTGAGCTACAGCGCCACTTCCGGTTTTCTGGTGGTTTATTGGAGATAGGAGTCTCACGGTCTCTCCTGCCCAGGCTGGCTTTGAACCGCGATCCTCAGATCTCAGCCTCCTGAGTAGCTAGGATTACAGGCGTGAGCCACCAGCACCCGGTAGCACTAGCTTTGAACAAAAATCTTAGGGACGATGTCCAGGTCCTGAGTTCAAGTCCCAGGAGAGTCTGTCCTAAGTAGCTAGGATTACACGTGTGATCCACTGCCCCCCACGGGAGGCTTATTTTAAGACACATGGCGGGTTTCCATTTTATAGAAAGTAGTACATGGGATGATTTTAGAACTGACGAGTTGCATATGTTGATGCATGTGTGAAAAGCCGTAACTCAATTTTTATATTTTTTTCATGAGGTAATATATGACATAATTTTTTCTGTTTTTAAGACATAGTTTTGCTGTGTGTAGCACCGGCTAGCCTCAAACTGGTTCCCCCTCCAAGTGCTAGGATTACAAGCCTTCAACCATACCTGGCTCTGTCACCTAATGTTTTAGTGCTGATTCTCTTCTACAGAACCACACTGAGGAAGCCTAAAGTCATCCAGGGTCACAGCTGAGTTCAAATTCAGATCCATGATTTATTTTTTTATTTTTGTCAGTCGTGGTGCTTGAACTCTGGGCCTGGGCTCTGTCCCTCAGCTCTTCAGCTCAAGGAGAGTGCTCGACCACTTGAGCCACAGCACCACTTCTGGTTTTCTGGTGGTTTATTGGAGATAAGAGTCTCACAGGCTTTCCTGCCGAGGCTGACTTCCAACCACAACCCTTAGATCTCAGCCTCCTGAGTAACTAGGATTACAGGTGTGAGCCACTTGCACTGGGCTGATCCGTGAATTTTTAACAGCCTGATTATAAGGTCCCAACACCCCAAGTACCTCCTCTGTAATGTGGGCTTCACAACACCAATGTGAGTCTGAGGGGGATGATTTGATCTTAGTGGAGTTCATGTTTGCATTTGGCAGAGGGCTGGCCCACAAGTAAGGACACACTAAGATGCTACTTGTTTCACCTGCATGAGTTCTGGCTTTTTAAGTCTTCCACTTGCACAGTGCTTGCTCTTTCCTGGGGCATCATTCAGGTGCTCTTTCATTTGTGAATCCTGAGGCCAGTAAGGCAGAATGAAGGTGTTAGTATATTTTCTTTTCCATTTCAGAGTTACTGAGACATTCACTTCCCTAAAGGCCAGTTCCAGTGTCACAATTAAAACTTTCCTGACCCAAGCCTTTTCTGCTTTGCCAACAAGAACAGAGACCACACATATCCTGTGCACCATTGCTGCACCTCGCACTCCATATACATTTGCTGCCTAAAAGAGCAGGCTAACTTGCTTTTTTAGGGTAAAATAATAAGTCTTCTTTCTAGGTGAACAGAAGATAGAAGATTTAACATTTTCTTCAGTTTTCAGAAAAATAGAAATGAAATATATCAACTCAAAAGAGTATATTCCTTCTGTGTTTTATGGCACCAAGAGTAGCTGGGATAATCCAATGTTTAATTCAAGCTCTCTTCTGCAATGAGATGTTGTGCTCATAATCTCCTTTCCTCTTTAACTCTATGGCACCCTGCATCGGATATTTCAGTTTACCTTCGGCTTTTAGCTAGGCTTTCTTCCCTACTCCAGCCTGCTCCTACCAGGAGATGGCAGAGAAAGTGGCTCAGTGGGCCTGCATAGCTGAGGACATCCCAAATCACTCTGCCAGCCACAGCCTAATTCTCTGTGGGGGTATGCTGCCCCCTGCTGGCCACAGACACTCTCTACTCTTATTGTCCAAAAAAAATCTCTCCCTTACACTATAAAGTCTTTAGCAAGGTGCTGGTGTGGTGGTTCATGCCTATAATCCTAGCACTCAGGAGGTTGAGATCTAAGGATCACAGTTCAAAGCCAGCCTGGGAAGGAAAGTCTCCTATCTCCAATAAACCACCAGAAAACCGGAAGTGGCGCTGTGGCTCAAGTGGTAGAGTGCTCGCCTTGAGCTGAAGAGCTGAGGGACAGCGCCCAGGCCCAGAGTTCAAGCCCCATGACCGACCAAAAAAAAAAAAAGTCCTGAATTTTGAAGCCTAAGGAAGCTAATACACCACACATTCCTTTTACAGTTTGTTCTCCTTTGCACTGTATAGTTAGTTGCTCAGATTATGGTGGGTCTTAAACCTCATCAAACAAGAAAACAAAAGGAAATGGAAAGAATTGTGACTTTTTTTTTGTCAGTCGTGGGGCTTGAACTCTGGGTCTGTCCACTGTCCCTCAGCTCTTCAGTTCAAGGCTAGCACACTCTACCACTTGAGCCACAGCACCACTTCCGGCTTTTTCTGTTTATGTGGTGCTGAGGAATCGAACCCAGGGCCTCATGCATGTGAGGCAAGCACGTTACTGCTGAGCCACCTTCCCAGCCCCTGTGACTTTATTTTTTGTCTCTTCTTTTACAGTGCTGGGGATTGATCCTAGAGCCTCATTTTTACCCCTGAGCTATATCCCAACACTGTGACTATTTTTAAATGCATCTTAGGGCTTATTGCTGTTGTTTTAGAAATGAAGTAAAAAGGAAATTTTAATCTCTTCAGCCAAATTTTCAATCCTTTCTTTACATTGTTTTATAAATGAAGTGAGAAGACAGGCTCTCCAGGAAGCTGATGGGATTAAAGAAAGGACCCTTGACATCTGTCCACACTGATGTTTCATATCTCTTTTTAGGGATTTAGCCTACAGATCAACTCCAGCAAATGCAAAAGGATTTATGTTCGAGGGTTCATTGCAGCATGTTTGTAACAGTAAAGGACTAGAGATCACGTAATTATCTAAAAATAGAGGTATACAGCAATGGCAGCATGTCTGCATGATAAAATATTATGAAGTTATTAAAATGCTACTCGCACAATATGTATCATGGAAGAAGGATATATATAACTGTGTATAATATTGTATTTTAAAATAACAAAAGCTGGGCTGGGAAGGTGGCTCAGTGGTAGAGCGCTTGCCTTGCATGCATGAGGCCCTGCATTTGATTCCTTAGCACCACATAAGCAGAAAAACCCGGAAGTGGCACTGTGGCTCATGTGGTGCTAGCCTTAAGCTGAAATGCTGAGGGATAGCGCCCAGGCCTAGAGTTCAGGCCCCATGACCAACAAAATAAATAAATTAAATTAAATAATAAAAGCTGTGTGCTGGTGGTTCATGCCTCAAATCCTAGCTCTGAGATGTGAGGATCATAGTTCAAAGCCAGCCCAGCAGAAAAGTGTCTGAGACTTTTATCTCCAATGAATCACTGAAAAGTGAAGTTGTAGGCTTGTAGCATAAGTGAAGCTGATGCTCAAGAAGTAGAATGCTAGCCTTGTACAAAAAAATAAAAAGCTCAAGGGCAGCCCTCTGGCCACGTTCAAACTCCAGGATTGGCACAAATAAATAAACAAACAAGTAAATATTTTTTTAAAGTCCAGTGCCAGTAGCTCATGCCTGTAATCCTACTTACCCAGGAGACTGAAATCTAAGGATCCCAGTTCAAAGCCATCCCAGGCAAGAAAGTTCATGAGACTCTTATTTCCAATAAATTATTTAAAAAAGAAAAAAAAGCCAGAAGTGGAGCTGTGGCTCAAATGGTAGACCACTAGCTTTGAGCATAAAAGAAGCTATGGACAGCTCCCAGGGCCTGAGTTCAAGCCCCAGGACTAATAGTAGTAAGTAAATAACAAGAGAGCCAGGGGCTGGTGGCTCACACCTGTAATCCTAGCTACTCAGAAGGCTAAGATCTGAGGATTCCTGTTCCAAGCCAGCAGGCAGATAAGTTATGATACTCTTATCTCCAATTGACTACTGAAAAGTCAGAAGTGGAGCTGTGGGTCAAGTGGTAGAGCACCAGACTGAGCAGAAAAAGCTAAGAGACCTGAGTTCAAGCCCCAGTACTGGCACAAAAATAAATTAAAAAAAAAACAACAGTCAGAGCTGGGCACCAGTGACTCATGCCTAAAATCCTAGCTCCTCAGGAGGATGAGATCTGAGGATCCCAGTTCCAAGCCAGCCCAGGCAGGAAAGTCCCTGTGAGACTCTTATCTTGCTAGGCAAGCACTCTACCACGCAGCCACATTCCCAGCCCTTGTTCATTTGTTTTTATGTGTTTTCAAGACAGGCCTGAGCCTGTCCAAGGCAGACCTTGAACTCTGAATCTCTTAAATGCTGGAATTTCAGGAGTGTTTCATGTCAGGCCTATTTGCAGACTTTGAGAAGTCCCTTCCAAATCCCTTACAATTCTAGAATGCACTAAGTATGGAAAGCAGACACTGGGTCTATCTGGTTTAATACAGTAGTAAGCTGTCACTCTTAGGAAACATTTTGTTCTAGTCACACAGCAAAATATGATCAAATGAATTTAATTAGTTGAGGTAAAGAATGAATCCATAAATCTCTAATTTTAAAAAAAGTTCCCAAAATTCTTTTGTATATTTGTCAGATAAGAGTAAGACAAGCCAGGCACCGCTGGATCACTCCTGGAGGCTGAGATCTGAGGATCACAGTTCAAAGCCAGCCTGGGCAGGAAATTTCGTGAGACTCTTATCTCCAATGAACCACTGGAAACTGGAAGTGGTGCTGTGGCTCAAGTGGTAGAGCACTTGCCTTGAGCTGAAGAGCTGAGGGACAGTACCCAGGCCCAGAGTTCAAGCTCCACAACCGACCAAAAAAATAAAATTTGTGTGTATGTGTGTGTGTGTGTGTGTGTGTGTGTGTGTGTGTGTGTGTAGCTTGAACTCAGGGCCTGGCCCTATCCCTGAGCATTTTTGCTCAAAGTTAGCACCTTGCCACTTGAACCACAGCTTTATTTCTAATTTTTTTGGAAGTTTATTGAAAAAAAGGTTCTCACAGACTTTCTTGCCTTGGCTGGCTTCAAAATGGGATCCTCAATCTCAGTTTCCTTAGTAGCTAGGAGTACAGGCGTGAGACTTCAGCACAGGCTCATTGTCAGAAATCTTTTTTTTTTTTTTTGGGCCTGGGCGCTGTCCCTCAGCTCTTCAGCTCAAGGCTAGCACTCTACCACTTGAGCCACAGCACCACTTCCAGCTTTTTTCTTATGTGGTACTGAGGAATCAAGCCCAGGGCCTTGAGCATGCAAGGCAAGTGCTCTACCGCTGAGCCACCTTCCCAGCCCAAGATTTTTTTTTTTGGGGGGGGGAGGTCCGGTCGTGGTGCCTGAACTCTGGGCCTGGGCGCTGTCCTTCAGCTCTTCAGCTCAAGGCTAGCACTCTACCACTTGAGCCACAGCACCACTTCCAGCTTTTTTCTTTTTTGCTTATGTGGTGCTGAGGAATCGAACCCAGGGCCTCATGCATGCAAGGCAAGCACTCTACCACTGAGCCACCTTCCCAGCCCCTCATTGTCAGAAATCTTAATCATAACAACATAGCGGTTCTGCAGAAAGGTGAGAAAAGTTAATTTACAAATAAGGTGCATGAATTATTTCACCAGCATCCTTCATATATGATCTGTGATTTCCTCACTGTTGAACTTGCTACCACACCCCCCACCCCCACCCCTCAGCAACAAACTGCCTTTGCTCTTTCTGTTCTCAGACCCTAGGGAGCCTGCTGGTCTCTCCCATCTTGAAAATAGCCTGGGTTCAACAGAGAACCACCTCCTCTCCAGGCTCGCCTAACTTCCAATCCATTTTAGGTCCATTATAAAGTTTTAGAATAGTAGCTTCCCTTGTCTCCCCACAAAGTGACCTTCTTCCAGATGGCTCAAACCTGTAATCCTCACTATTTCAGAGGCTGAGATCCGTGAATCCTGGTTCAAAACCAGCCAAGCAAACAAATTTGAGGCTTTTTATCACCAATTAACCTGCACAAAGCTTGAAGTAGATGCATGGCTCAAGTGGTAGAGCATCAGCCTTGAGCAAAAAAAAAGCTAAGTGAATTCTAAGCTGGGAATGCGGCTTACTGGTAGAGTGGTTGCCTAGCATGCATGAAGCCCTGGGTTAGATTCCTCAGTACCACACACACAGAAAAAGCTGGAAGTGGCGCTGTGGCTCAAGAGGTAGAGTGCTAGCCTTGAGCAAAAATGCTCAGGGACAGTGCCCAGACCCTGACTTCAAGCCCCATACCAAAAAAAAAAAAAAAAAATGGGCGCCAGTGGCTCACACCTGAATCCTAGCTACTCAGGAGGTTGAGATCTGAGCATTGAGGTTCAAAGTCAGCCGAGGCAGGAGAGCCCATGAGACTCTTATCTCCAATAAAACACCAGAAAACCAGAAGTGGTATTGTGGCTCAAGTGGCAGAGCACTGGCTTTGAGCTGAAGAGCTCAAGGACAGTGGCCAGCCTAGAGTTCAAGCCCCATGACCGACAAAAAAAAAAAAAAAACAGTCATAATAACAACCCCTAAAAGAGAAGAGGAGAGGGTAAGATTTTTGTAATAGCTAGGAAATAAGAAGCAAAACTGGTTGGACTTACTTAAGAGATTCACCAGGAAGAGAGAGAGAAGCAAGTTAAAGGATAGCAAAGGCACCTGGAAAAGCCAGGGATAATCTTGCTGCGTGCCAGATACATGCCAGCTGGGTGCTAAGTCTGCCCACATGTTCCTGCCACATTCTCCTGCAAAACGCACTGACCAAAGCCGTATAACGGAGATCGTTTAAACGAGGCTCTGATACTGTAAAGATCTCCAAATTCACTAACCAGGAACAAAACTGTTCCTGCCTCTCCCTTACTGACCCTCCCAATCACACCTCCACCTTCTCAGCACAGCCCACTTCTCAGCCTTCTAAGTAGCCAGGATTACAGGAGTGAGTCACCAGCACCTAGACATTATGTTTTATTTTATTTGTGGGGCCTGAACTCTGGGCCTGGGCGCTGTCCCTCAGCTCTTCAGCTCAAGGCTAGCGCCCTACCACTTGAGCCACAGAGCCACTTCCAGCTTTTTCTGCTTATGTAGTGCTGAGGAATTGAACCCAGGGCCTCATGCATGCAAGGCAAGCGCTCTACCACTGAGCCACCTTCCCAGCCCTATTATTTATTTTTGTTGACTATTTTAAGACTTAAACTCGAGGCCTGAGCACTGACCTGAGTTTTTTCACTCAGGGCTGGCATTCCTTCTCTTGAACCACAGCTCTATTTCTAACTTTTCAGTAGTTAATTGATAAGAAAGGTCTCATAGACTTTCCTGCCTTGGCTGGCTTTGAACCACAATCCTAAATCTCAGCCTCCTGAGTAGCTAGGATTACAGGTGCCCAACTCAATGTGTAAGGTTTTGTTTTTGCTAGTTCGGAGGTTTAAACTCAGGGCCTGGACCCTGTCCCTGAGCATTTTTGCTCAAGGTTAGTTCTCTACCACTTGGAGTCACAGGGCCACTTCCTGTTTTCTGGTGGTTAATTGCAGAGAAGAGTCTCACAGACTTTCCTGCCACAGTTGACTTTGAACTATGATCCTCAGACCTCAGCCTCCTGAGTGGCTAGGATTACAAGTGTAAGCCAGATGACTTTGAACTGTGATCCTCAGATCTCAGCCTCCTGAGTAGCTTAGGATTACAAGTGTGAGCCGCCAACATCCAGGTCAATGTGCAAGTTTAAAAAAAAATTGTATATTTCATTACAACACACATCCCAGACAGGCAGATGCTTGGACACCTGAGGAGGTGGTTGCTCCCTATACTAACAAAGCTGTGCTGGGGACAGGCGGCATTCACAGCACTACGCCCTCACACTCTAGCCCCATTCACATCCTAGATTGTACCGACAGAGATAGTCTCAGTTCTACACGTGACAATTAAAACTGCATGGCAGTGGATTTCATTGAGTCCTTTTTTTTTTTTTGTCTGTCATAGGGCCTGACCTCTGGTCCTAGGTGCTGTCCCTCAGCTCTTCAGCTCAAAGCTAGCGCTCTACCACTTAAGCCACAGCGCCACTTCCGGCTTTTTCTGTGTATGTAGTGCTGAGGAATTGAACCCAGGGCCTCATGCATGCAAGGCAAGCGCTCTACCACTGAGCCACCTTCCCAGCCCCTCATTGAGTCCTTTGTGACTGCCTGTTTCCTCATTCTCCCACTGCCAGAGCCATCATTTTCCCTCCCTTGTTTAAAAAAAAAAAAAAACAGTATCGGGCTGGGAAGGTGGCTCAGTGGTAGAGCGCTTGCCTTGCATGCATGAGACCCTGGGTTCGATTCCTCAGCACCACATAAGCAGAAAAAGCTGGAAGTGGCTCTGTGGCTCAAGTGGTAGAGCACTAGCTTTGAGCTGAAGAGCTGAGGGACAGCATCCAGGCCCACAGTTCAGGCCCCATGTCCAGCAAAAAAAAAAAAGAAAGAAAGAAAACAGTATCTTAAAGTTAGCTCAAGCAATCCTCCGTTTAGATGTAAAGCAAAGATGCATTTCTGATCTTACTTTAACGACTTATCCAAAGTTCTACATTTACTTAGTTGTCTTGCATTTTTAGGATTTGTTCATGTATAATACAACTACTCTTCTCCAATTTTTCTTTCCTTTAGAAAAAATGAAGTCTTTATGACCATGACATAAACTTTAATTATATAAATTTGAGTCAAGGGCTGGGAAGGTGGCTCAGTGGTAGAGTGCTTGCCTTGCATGCATGAGACCCTGGGTTCAATTCCTCAGCACCACATAAGCAAAAAGAGAAAAGCCAGAAGTGGCGCTGTGGCTCAAGTGGTAGAGCGCTAGCCTTGAGCTAAAGAGCTGAGGGACAGTGCCCAGGCCCAGAGTTCAGGCCCCACAACCGGACCCAAAAAATAAGTAAATATAAATAAATAAATTTCAGTCAAATGAAATAGCTATTGTTTAATTTTAAAAGATGGTGGTTCACACCTGTAATCCCAGCTACTCAGGAGATTGAGAATTGAAGATCACAGTTGGAAATCAGCCAGGGTAGGAAAGTCTATGAGACTCTGATCTCCCATTCAATAGCAAAAAGTGCGAAGTGGAGCTATGGTAGAGGACCAGCCTTGAGCAAAAAAGCCACAAAAGTGCATGAGGCCAAGTCCGAGCCTCAGTACTAGCACACACACACACACACACACACACACACACACACTCCTCAACAATTTTTATATGGTTCAGCTTTATATAAATCCATATGATATATAAATTATTGCAGTCATCCTTCAATCTTCTGGATTACTGTAACAATTCGAACAATGAAAAGCTCCTGGTTACCTGGACAATAATCACCCAAATACAAAGCTTAGAAGTTGTGCAACAGTGCCAGTTGCTGGTGGCTCACCGTATAATCCTAGTTACACAGTAGTCTGAGATCTGAAGATACAGATCAAAGCCGACTGGGGCAGCAAAGTCCTTGAGATTCTTATCTCCAATTACCCAGCAGAATTGGAGAAGTAGTGCTGTGGCTCAAAGTGGTAGAGCACCGCCATGAGCAAAAGAAACTCAGGGGGGCTGGGAAGGTGGCTCAGTGGTAGAGCACTTACTCTGCATGCTCAAGGCCCTGGGTTCGATTCCTTAGCACCACATAAGCAAAAAGAAAAAAGCCGGAAGTGGCGCTGTGGCTCAAATGGTAGAGCGCTAGCTTTGAGCTGAAGAGCTGAGGGACAGTGCCCAGGCCCAGAGTTCAGGCCCCATGACCGGACCCAAAAAAAAAATAAAAAAAATAAAAAAAAGAAACTCAGGGACAGCACCAGGCCCTGAATTCAAACCCCACAGCCAACAACAACAAGAACAATAAAAAGAGGTTGTGGAATAGAGAAAAGCATGGCTCCAGTGGCAGAGTAAGCATGCCGAGTGAGTGTAAGGCCAAGAGTTCAAATCCAGGTACATCAAAACAATTTTAAGAAAAAAGCTGTAAAATATCAAGAGACTGAATGGAAATTATACAAATTATAGACTCAAGCCTTGAGCATATAGAAAACATGAAACCACATAGTTCAAAGCGCTGAAGAGACTTCTTTCTAGCCACAGAACTTTTCATTTCCATTTTACCTGTGAGCACTAATTTCTGCTTCATCCTTTAGCCTGGGTGGAAGACAAGTGAAAGGTACACTATTTTATTTTATTTTCTGCCAGTCCTGGGGCTTGAACTCAGAGCCTGGGCACTGTCCCTGAGTTTGTTTTGTTCAAGGCTAGCACTCTACCACTTGAGCCACAACACCACGTCCAGATTTTTCTGTTTACTGAGGAATTGAACCCAAGGCTTCATGCATGCTAGGCAAGCACTCTACCACTCAGCCACACTCCCAGCCCCAAAGGTACATTTATAAAGAAAGCTGCCACTTTCCTGACAGAATACTTAAGGAGCTATTTGGAGGCTTCTTGGTCTTGTTCATCTTTTTCTGTTCAAGGCTTCTCTTCTACCACTTGAGCCATTCCTCTACCTCCAGCCCTGGTGGATTAATTAGAGATGGAAAGTTTCAACTTTGTCCTGGCTAGCTCCAAACCATGATCCTCATATCTCAGCCTCCTAAGTAGCTAGGAATTACAGACATATGCCACCAGTGCCCAGGAAATGTATAGTTTCAAATGCTTGTCTTATATTAGAAGGTTAGAAGAAAGAAAACCAGGAAGTTACATTATCTAAACACTCAGCTAAAGACATTAGAAAAATACAACAAAATAAAACCAAAAGAAGTAAATGAAAGCTGGGTGCTGTTGGCTCATGCCTATAATCCTAGAGACTCAGGAAGCTGAGATCCCAGGGTTGCAGTTCAAAGCCAACAGGAAAATCTGTGAACCTCTTATCTCCAATTAACACCAGAAGATTGGAAATGAAGCTGTTGCTCAAAGTGGTAGAACAGTAGCCTTGAGCAGCAAAGTTCAGGGATAGTGCTCAGGCCCTGAGTTCAATGACAAAAAAAAAAAAGTAAAAAGAAATATTAAAGAGGGGGCTGGGAGTGTGGCTTAGTGGTAGAGTGCCTGCCTAGCATGCATGAAGCTCTGGGTTCGATTCCTCAGTATCACATAAACAGAAAAAGCCAGAAGTGGTGCTGTGGCTCAAGTGGTAAAATGCTGTCCTTGAGCAAAATAAAAGCTCAGGGATAGTACACCAGGCCTTGAGTTCAAGCCCCAGGACCGGTAAGCATCTACCTAGCATTTATTTTTTCTTTGGTGACACTGGTGTCTTGATCTTACCCAGGCTAGCCTTGTACTGACAGGTAACAACAAGCCAGAATCGATGGGAAAATGCAAAGGATTTGGTATCTTAAGATTTCTGAGAGGGCTGGGAAGGTGGCTCAGTGGTAAAGTGCTTGCCTTGCATGCATGAGGCCCTGGGTTCGATTCCTCAGCACCACATAAGCAAAAAGAAAAAAGCCGGAAGTGGCACTGTGGCTCAAGTGGTAGAGTGCTAGCCTTGAGCTGAAGAGCTGAGGGACAGCACCCAGGCCCAGAGTTCAGGCCCCACGACCAAAAAAAGAGTCTCCCAGACATTTCTGCTCAGACTAGCTTCAAACCATGATCTCAGCCTCCTGAGTAGCTAGGATTACAGGTGTGAGACTGGCTTACAATTATGTATGTACGTATGTATGTATGTCAGACATGGAGCTGGAACTTAGAGCCTAGGCACTGTCCCTGAGCTCTTTCACTAAGGCTAGTACTCTACCACTTTGAGCCACAACTCTACCTTTGGTTTTCTGGTAGTTAATTGGAGATGAATCTCATGTACTTTCCTGTCAGACTGGTTTTGAAAAGTCATCTTCAGATTTCAGCCTCCTGAGTATCTAGGATTACAGGAGTGAGCAACTGGAGCCCAGCTAGAAATGATTTTCTAACTGCTGTTTCTTGTGGTACAAGTACCACCAAGAAGCCATCGGGTGAAGCTGAACATCAGTGCCTGTGTCAGACTGGTGTGCAGAGCCCAGAATAGAGAATGTTCTGAAAGTAAAAAACAAAATTGCTATTTCTAATTTAGTAGAAATTAGAGCATATAGAAGCATATAGAATGCCTGCGAGCATTCATGTCAACATTTATGAAACTTTATGCCACAGGTTGACCCACAGAAATCCTTCCTTTAGTGTCTGCTTCATCTAATTGCCTCTCAGGTTGCTTACAGAGCCCCCTGTGTTGACCAAACTTCTGGGCTTTTTCTGCTATGCAATCATTTACTGCATCATATATCAATGGGACACGTGTGTGTCACTCTTCTTTAAGTGGCTTTATTTCTTAGAGGATGTTAACTTATTTATTTTTTTTTGAGGAGTAATACAGGTCCCGGGGCTTAACTCCTGGCCTGGGCGCTGTCCCTGAGCTGCTTTTGCTCAAGGCTATCGCTCAACCACTAGAGCCACAGCACCACCTCTGGCTATGAGTAGTTTCTTGGAGAGAAGAGGCTAATGGACTGTCCTGCCCGGGCTGGCTTTGAGCCATGGGCTTCAGATCTCAGCCTCCTGAGTAGTTAGGCTCGCAGGCATGAGCCCCCCGCACCCGGCTAAACTTTTATGTCTTCAGTCCTCTCGGGTTTCCTACATCGTTCATAGTCAGTTTCAAAGACAAGTTCAACCCGGATTTAAACCTACACTTTCAGGAGCCACATGGGAACACCGCAGCCCGGGGTGGGGGAATCCTCCCAGCCCCTCTCCCTGCGCGGTCCTCCGAGACACAGTGTCCAGCAGGGGGCACTGCGCCGCCGCCGCCGCCGCCGTGCTCGTGTGTCCTGCCTCCGTCGCTCTCGCGCACCGCTACCGCCGGAAGGGGCGGGGCAAAGGCCAAGGCTGGGGCCGCGGGGAGGGAGGGGCGGCCCTGATGTCCAGGTGAGTGCGCCCCTACTGGCATGCTGCGCCCCCGGCCCGCGCCCCTCCGTGGCTTCACGGCACGCAGGTCCGCCCCGCCCGTCCCCCGCCCTCGGTCGGGCCGGGGAAGCACGTGAGTGCGGCGTCGTGCGGTGT
>NW_012267278.1:3165622-3176095 GCF_000151885.1 Dipodomys ordii | reverse complement strand
GGATCGGGGCCGGCGGCTGGGGTGTCCGGCTTCACCGACCCTGGGGACCTGGGGCGGGTGGGCTCGGGGACCCCGGAGTCACAGCGCACGCCTCCCCGGGTCCTGCAGGGGGGTCGGGGCCCGGAGCGAGGGCCGAACCCCAGCGCCCCGCGGCTCGGACGGCGTCGCCTTCACAGCTCGTCCAAGATCTCCGCGGAACCCTGCTGAGGGGCCTAACTCGCGTCCACGCCTCCGACACCGATCTCTCCCCGATTCCGGGGCTCCCGTGCTCTCTAGATCCGGCCCCCACTCGGGAGGCGCATCGCCCTGGGGAATCTAAGCCGCCGGCCCACCCATCCGGCGCATCCACGAGATCTTTTCTGGATTTATTCAGATGTAGCAGTCCTACTTGGATTGCAACAGAGATTTTCCTTTGATTTTTTTTTTTTACATTGGTGGTTTTTGGTGTTTTTTTTTTTGTTTTTTTTTTTTTTGGTACAGGTCCTGGGGGCGGAACTCAAAGCCTAGGTCTGCCGCTGAGCTTCCATTTACTCAAGGCTAGCACTCTACCACTTTGAGCCACAGTCTGGCATTTATTTATTTATTTGGTAGTTTAGTGGAGATAAGAGTCTCCGGAATTTTCCTGCCTGGGCTGGCTTTGAACCGTGATCCTCACATCTCAGCCTCTTGAGTAGCTAGGATTACAGGACTCAGCCTCTGGTGCTCAGCTTTGCTTTTGTGTTTTTGAGGCACAGCCTCACATGTAGCCCAGGTTAGTTTACAGCGTGCCCTCCTCCTTCCTTAGCCTCCCCAAGAGCTGGAATTATGCCATTTGGGAGGTGGGGGTCAGTTGTGGGGCTTGAATTCTGGGCCTGGGCCCTTCAGATCAAGGCTAGCGCTCTGCCACTTGACCCACAGCCCCACTCGCGGTTTCCTGGTGGTTTATTGGAAATCAGTCTCACGGACTTTCCTGCCCGGGCTGGCTTTGAGATCTCAGCCTCTTAAGTAGCTAAGATTGTAGACAATAAGCCACTGGCACCCAGCGTGTATCTTTTTTTATTTTGCCAGTCCTGGGACTTGAACTCAGAACCTGGACACTGTCCCTGAAATTCTTTTGCTCAAAGCTAGTACTCTACCACTTGAGCCACAGTGCTACTTCTGGTTTTTTCTGTTTACTTAGTACTGAGGAATCAAAGCCAGGACTTCATGCATGTTAGGCAAACACTTTACCAGTAAGCCACATTTCCAGCCTGAGCAAATTTTTAATTAAGCATTTACCTTGGGGTAGGTATCTGGGTAACTTGGACTTCAGCAGAGGAATCAAATAGTGGTGAAGAATCAAACTTTTGTGGGCATTATATTTTTGTGAGGAACAGTCACTTCAAACAAAAGCATTCTGCACATATTCAAATACATGTGATGGGAGAAAAAAAAAAACTAAAGGTAAGGAGACTGATAGGGCAAGAGAAAAAATAGAATTGAAGTAGGAGAGCCTCACTGAGAGGCCTGTAAGACTAAGAAGGTGAGGAGTTGACATTGCAGGTATCATCTGGTAAGTGTTCTAGGCCCAGCTGGAACAAGTCTAGTATAGTTTGAATGTGATTTCTCCATTTTGTGTGTATGTGGGTGTTGTATACTTTGTCCCCAGTGCTTCAGTGTTGAGAGGTAGGACCTGGGGAGGTGATTGGGGTATGAGGGCTCTGCTGTGATGTACAGATTGGTCCACTCACGGATTAAGGAGTTATTTGGGGAGTGACTTTGTTATAAAGCTTATGGCAAGCTTTCTGAGGCATGCTTGCTCTGTGTCTGGCATATGTCCATGTTCCTGGACTTCCCCAGACTTGAGGACTGTGAGCTGAATAAGCGTCTGTTCTTTGTAAATTGCCCATGCTGTAGCATTCAGTTGTAGCAGCAGAAAACAAAGATAATCGATCCATTGTATGTTATGTGGGGGGTATGAAGGCCAGTGTGAGTGGAGGTAAGTGGCCAAACATAAGAGGAGGAGGAGAGTGAGTGCTCAGTGTTTTTGTAAAGTTTTGAGGAAACAAAGTATGATTTTGAATGCTGTTATAGGTCCAAATGACCTATTTATTTATGCTTGAACTCTTTGGCTTCGCTCATCTAAGCCACGCTCCCAACTTCCAGCTTTTGCTGGTTAGTTGGAAATAAGAATCTTGAGGCTAGGCTGGGCATGGTAGCTCACGCCTCTAATCCTAGCTACTCAGAAGGCTGAGATCTGAAGATCAGGTTCAAAGCCAGCCCAGACAAGAAAGTCTGTGAGACTCTTATCTCCAATAAACCACCAGAACCAGAAGTGGCACTATGGGTCAAGTAATAGAGCGCTAGTCTTGAGCTGAAGAGCAAAGGGACATTGTCTAGGCCCAGAGTTGAAGCCCCACGACCAGCCAGAAAAGAAAAAAAAATCTTCAGGAGAATATGGCTTAGTGGTAGAGTGCTTGCCTAACATGCATGAAGCCCTGGGTTCAGTTCCTCAGTACCACATAAACAGAAAAGGCCAGAAGTGGCACTGTGGCTCAAGTGGTAGAGCGCTTGCTTGAGCTGAAGAGCTGAGGGACAGCGCCCAAGCCCAGAGTTCAGGCCCCACGAAAGGACCCCCCCCCATAAAAAAAGATTGAGAGAACACTGCACTTAAGCTTTCTGACATACTTAAGTGGTCCACAAGAGAGAGAAAGTAGATGGGCTGGGAAGTTGGCTCAGTGGTAGAGCGCTTGCCTTGCATGCATGAGGCCCTGGGTTTGATTCCTCAGCACCACATAAGCAAAAAGAAAAAAAGCCGGAAGTGGCGCTGTGGCTCAAGTGGTAGAGTGCTAGCCTTGAGCTGAAGAGTTGAGGGACAGTGCCCAGGCCCAGAGTTCAGGCCCCATGACCGGACCCCAAAAAAATAAAAAGGAAAGAGAAAGAAGAAAAGAAAATTATCTTGGGGATTTGTTGCCAGAGCTAGCTTTGAATCAAGATCCTCAGGTCTCAGCCTCCTGAGTAGCTAGGATTATAGGTGTGAGCCACAATGCTCAACTAAAGCTAGGACTGTTTCCCAAGATTGCATGCACTCAGGACTGACAGAAGAGGCTTAGCTTCTGCCTCTGGCCATGGCATTTCCTTCCCCTGGGTGTCTCTTATTTTGGGGTGGTCCTCCCTCTCACTCCCCTGCCGCTGAAACACTCCGTTCTTTCTAGTATTACAGCTGATGAAGTTAGCTTTGTTCAAGAAAAAAAAATTACTATGGAAATTAGGAATATTTGTAAAGTCTACAAACTCCCAAAATAGGCCTTTTTTGTTTCTTTTTCACAGCTGAGTATCAAATCCAGGGCCACACACATGCTAAGCCAGCACTCTGCCGCTGAGCTATATTGCTAGCAAGAGATAAGCTCTTTTCTTTGTCCTTGATTCTATAAAATTAAATGATTTCTTTGAATAAATTTTGTTCAGTCTATTGAATTAGAATGTATATATATGTATATATGCGTGCGTATATACATATATGTAACTTGTTGCAGCATTTCTCTTGAACATGATTCAGGTAGCTTCTAGTTATTTTAAAGTACTCTAAATTTTTAAGGCATTTTAAAATTATTTCAACAGCAACACAAAAAGATTTAGACTGGGACCACACAAGAGTTGTAGAATAAGAATTGAGCTGTGTTGTCTGTTCATGTACACAGGAAAATAAGGAAGTAGTGTGTGCAAAACATAATTGTTATCAACTATGTGGTTGATGGAAAGTAGGAAGGGAAAAAATAGTAAAAGTTATTACCAAAGACATCAGTTCTTAAAGTATAATGGACACAGCTGGACGCCAGTGGCTCACACCTGTAATCCTAACTACTCAGGAGGCTGAGATCTCAGGATCACGATTCAAAGCTAGCCTGGGCAGGAAAGGCTGAGAGACTTTTTTTTTGGGGGGGGAGGGTCTGGTCATGGGGCTTGAACTCTGGGCCTGGGCACTGTCCCTCAGCTCTTCAGCTCAAGGCTAGCACTACCACTTGAGCCACAGCACCACTTCCGGCTTTTTTTCTTTTTGCTTATGTGGTGCTGAGGAATCGAACCCAGGGCCTCAGGCATGCAAGGCAAGCTCTCTACCACTGAGCCACCTTCCCAGGCCTGCTGAGAGACTCTTATCTCCAATAAACCACTCAAAAACTGGAAGTGGTGCTGTGAGTCAAGTGGCAGAATGCTAGCCTTGAGCTAAAGAGCTCAGGGACAGCACCAAGGCCCAGAGTTCAAGTCCCACAACCAAAAAAAGAAAAAATAAAAGTTTTAATCAGTGCAGTCATATTAAGGGTACATTATATAAAAGGTGAACTGAGTAACTTGAGGGTGGGGTTGGAATGGGGAAATAGAGAATGATGGAAGGGGTGACATTAAGAAGCAGTATTCTCATAGCCAGACATATGGAATTGAAACCTTTGTACAACCACTATTCATTGGCTTTTGAAATCAGTGCCTTAGTACCTCCAGAAGTGATTGCCTAATTTGTTTATCTTTATTTTTTCCAGTCCTGGCGTTTGAACTCAGCGCCTGGCCACTGTGCCTGAGTTTCTTTTGTTCAAGGCTAGCACTCTAACACGAGCCACAGTGCCACTTCCAGCTTTTTCTGTGTATGTGCTACTGAGGAATCGAACCCAGGGCTTCATGCTTGCTAGCAAGCACTATACCAGTAAGCCTCATTCCCAGCCCTAATTGCCTAAATTTTGTGCCTCAGGTCCCTTCCTCTCTGCTAAAGGCTCTGTTCAGCAGTGGGAAGGAGACTTAAAAGGAGACAAATGATCTGATGGAATTCTTTATTGCTGACTTATTTGCTGGGGTTGGAGGTTGCAAGGACGTTTAGATTCACTGAATTTCTGAAGTCATGATCTGCCATCCTCGGACTGGCAGTGTCACTGTGGCAAGGATAGAGTGTGTTCCAGAAACAATTTTTCTGTCTTTCATCACTGAAATTACTGTTAGCCATTTTTCTTTCAGTAACAATCTGAACTCAGTTAACAGAAGCAAAACCATTTTTTCCACACATACTTGTACCCTCTGGACCCTCATGACAACCCTCTGAGCTAAGCCTTTACATTTGTAGCAAGGAGGCAGCATGGCATGGTGTGAGGCTCTGGCCCTGTATCTTGCTGATACAGCCTGGTATAGGGGAGCATAAAGTCCAGTGTAACAGCAGAGGGCTTGTGGCACGTATGGTTGTAAGGATAATCTGACACTGAATTATTGTCTGTTTCAGGTCTTATGCAGCATGGCTGTGACAGGTGTCCGATTGCTCAGTGGTGCTCTAAGGAAGTCAGACACCTGGATCCGACTGTGGGGTGTGCTTCAAGGAACACCTTCACACAGACTGTATGTTTCCTGGAACCAGCACTTATATCTCTCTAGCACCAAGTTAAATGCACCATATTATAACACACTTTCCCAACATAGTTTTTCTCTCAGACTTCCTGGGCTTTTAGTATCTCCAGAACATATTCCATGTTCTATAAGACTCAAAAGCAATATAAGCTCTAAGAAATCTGCTAAAAAGACTCTGCAAAAAGCAGATGAGGCGGACTCTGATGATGAGGGTGCTCCCAGCGAGAGGAGTGAGCAGGAAGAGGAGCTTGAGGAGGACCCCAGTGTGCCCAAAGACTACAAAGACCTGGACAAAGTCGTGCAGTCTTTTCGGTATGATGTCATCCTGAAGACTGGCCTTGATATTGGGAGAAAGTGAGTATGGTGTGTTTCATTGTGAACTCACTGGTCTGCTTATTTTAATGCATCACTACAAATCATTCAACCCTTATGACAGTAAGGAATAACCACAGATATGAAAGGGCTGTGTGAAAATTTACTTCAGTTATTTCATTGTCTAGATGAAAAAACTGATCCCCATAGGCCATATTTCCTTTGGTTCTAAGACACAGTTGAGTATCTGATGAGTCATTGATTTAGTGTGTGTGTGTGTGTGTGTGTGTGTGTGTGTGTGTTGGATAGAACCAGGACACTAAGAAAAAGAATCACATATTACATATACTACATTTATATATATATATATATATCAGGTGAAAAAGCACTTGGATTTCACAAATACTTCAGTGTGAGAAGGTATCTTCCAAGGTCAACAAGAGAAATAGAAGGTAGTGGTTAAGAAGGCAGATTCTTTTTTCTGGCAGCATTGGACTTTGAATTCAAGGCCTTGCAGTTGCTAGGCAGGCACTCTATCATTTTACTCATACCTCCAGCTCTGTTTGCTTTACACTGTTTTTTTCTTTTCTTTTTCTTGCCAGTCCTGGGGCTTGAACTCAAGGCCTAAATACTATCCCTGAGCTTCTTTGGCTCAAGCCTAGCACTCTCCCACTTGAGCCATAGCTTCACTTCTGGCTTTTTTTGCTTATGTGGTACTGAGGAATCAAATCTAGGGCTTCATGCATGCTAGGTAAAGCACTCTACCACAAAGCCACATTCCCATCCCCAGGGACTGATCATTTGGTCTGTGCTTCCCTCCCTCCTGGGTAGCTGGGATCATAACTATGCACAACCACTGTGCTTGTGCCTGGCCGTTTTTGGTTTTGGTTTTGGTTTTTTTTTTGGTGTCCATATGGGGGCTTGAATTCAGGACTTCATGCTTTTGCTCAGCTTTTCTTTGTTTTTCTAAATTAATTTTACTGTTTTTTTCCTCTTAATTTTCTTCCTTTATGCTTTATTTATTTACTTATTTTTGCCAGTGTTGGAGCTTAAACTCAGGGCCTGGACCCTGTCATTGAATCTCTCTGTGCTCAAGACTAATGATCTACCACTTGAGCCATACAGCCACTTCTGGGTTTTTCTGTTTATGTGGTATTGAGTAATGGAACCCAGGGCTTCATGCATGCTAGGTAAGCATTCTACCACTAAGCCACATTCCCAGTCATTATTTAATTTTTGGTTATATGGTACCAAGGAATCAAACCCTTTTACTGAGGAATCAAACCCAGGGCTTCATGTGTGCTTGGCAAGCATTCTACCACTAAACCACATTCTCAACCTTTTCTTTTTCTGTTTGGTGTTGGTCTCAAGGCTGGTGCTCTACCTTTTAAGCCACAACTCCACTTCTGGCTTCTTTTTATGCTTTTTATTTTTTTGCCAGTCTTGGGGCTTGAACTCAGAACCAGGCGCTGTCCCTCAGCTTCTCTTTTCAAGGCTGGTACTCTACCACTTGAGCCACAGCACACTTGAGCCACAGCACCACTTCTGGCTTTTTCTCTTTATGTGGTACTGAGGAATTGAACCCAGGCTTCATGCATGCTAGGCAAACACTCTACCACTAACCTACATTCCCCGCCCTTCTTTTGCTGCTTAACTGGAGATAAGAGTCTTATTTCATAGACTTTCCTTCCTGGGATGGCTTTGAACCATGATCCTCCAAGACTCACTATCTGATTTTATTGTTCTTTTGCTCTTTTTTATTTTTTCTTTCAATCCTCAGGCTTGCACTCAGGGCCTACGCACTGTCCCTGAGCTTCTTTGCTCAAGGCTAGTGCTCTACCACTTGAGCCACAGCACCACTTCCAGCTTTTTCTGTTTATATGGTACTGAAGAATGCAATCCAGGGCTTCATACAAGCCAGGCAAGCAAACACTCTACCACTAAGCCACATTCCCAGCCTTGAATATATTTCTGTATTGGTTTTGTTTTTGTTTTTTGGTCAGTCATGGGGCTTGAACTGTAGGTCTGGGTGCTGTCCTTGAGCTGTTCAGCTCAAGGCTAGAGCTCTAGCACTTGAGCCACAGTGCCACTCTGGCTTTTTCTGTATATGTGGTACTGAGGGACTCAAACCCAGGGCTTCATGCATGCAAGGCAAGCACTCTACCGCTGAGCCACCTTCCCAGCCCCTATATTCCTGTATTTTAAAATGCTTTTCTTTTTTTTTTTGAATAGCAAAGTAGAAGATGCATTCTACAAAGGTGAACTGAGACTGAATGGGGAAAAGTTATGGAAGAAAAGCAGAACGGTGAGAAATTAAACATATAATGAGAGCCAGATAGTTTTGGTTTCTGTCTGCACTCTGTGGTGCATCAGAAATTCCATTCTCCCTGGCCCTGGCCCATCTGACGGAATCTGACAGCAGGCTTTATCACAGGCCACTTTCTCCTTTGCACCCTTAATGACCCTGTGATGAAGAAGTCTTTGGCATAAGCCACTTTGGGGACTGGCAAAAATCTATTAATGTCCTCCATGGAATCGCAGATTACAAGGAAGTATTTGACATGTACAGGTATTACCGGAGCAGATGTGTGACTCTGTTCATTTCAGCAGTATTCATGAGCACCGGCTGAGGTATTTCTTTGCGTGCAGGGAAACATGCATAAAAATCTACTTTCTGACAGGTCCAGGTCAATAACAATTGAGAAAAATAAGTTTCTTACAAAGAAGTGTATTTCCAGGAAGTGACACTGGCTTAAGTGGTAGAGCACTAGCCTGGAGCACAGAGAGGCTCTGGGACAGAGCCCAGACCCTGAATTCAAGCCCCAGGACCAGGGGGAAAAGAGAGAGAAAGAGAAAGGTATAAAGAAGTTATTTCCAGTATCCACGTATCCACTTTGGCAACACCAAAGGTTGAGGGAAAGTTTTATTGTTTGTAAAAAGAAAACGATATTGGAATGGATATTGGAAGTGCCTTATTTTCTTTTTTTCTGTTGAAGATATTTTTAGCCAGGTGCCATTGACTCATGCGTGTAATCCTAGTTACTCAGGAGGCTGAGAACTGGAGGATTAAAATTTGAGGCCAGGGCTAGGAGTTTGGCTTAGTGGTAGAGTGCTTGCCTAGCATGATGAAGCCCTGGGTTCAATTCCTCAGTCCCACATAAACAAAAAAAAGCCAGAAGTGGCACTATGGTTCAAGTGATAGAATGCTAGCCTAGAGCAAAAAGAAGTTCAGGGACATGCTGGTGCCGGTGGCTCACACCTGTAATCCTAGCTCTCAGGAGGCTAAGATTTGAGGATCATGGTTCAAAGCCAGCCCAGGCAGTAAAGTCTGTAAGACTCTTATCTCCAATAAACTTCCAGAAAACTGAAGTGGCGCTGTGGCTCAAAGTGGTAGAGCATTAGCCTTGAGTGAAAAAGTTCAGAAACAGTACCTAGCCCTGAGTTCAAGCCCCATAACCACCACCAACAACAGAAAGTTTGGCAGCATCAGACTTACGATACTAGAAGGCATTTCTTGATCAGTGTTGTAATAAGCAATGTTCTAGAGAGGCTAGACACCCTTTTTGAGATTTTTTTCTTTAATATTTCAGATTTTCTTTGGGGTTGGAGGACCTGAGCCATCTCTTGTTGCTCTGGTCCATAGACAGTGATGCTGTCCTATGGGGGGGTGGGGGGAGGGAAGGAAGCATTCCTTCAGTTTGCTCCCCTGTTCAAAGGTATTTGCAGCTGGTTTCATGCACAGAAAGAGTGGGACACATTCCCCCCATGATTCTCAGCCCTCAGCCCCCAGGTCCATCCCTCTGGACAGCCTTGAGCTGACAAGCTCAGACTGCTCTGTCAGCCATTGTTCAGTGAGCTGCACAAAACCAGATAGGCCCTTCTCTGCCCTTAATTGCTTTCTCCTGCTTGTAGCCTGGCCCCCTTTCCTCAGCCCCAGTCTTCTAAGGGCAAGATGTGTTCTTAGAATAAGAAATGATTACTCCCAGAACACCTTGCCTCTCTGCTGGGACCTCATTTATAAACCCAAAAGCCCATTTTTCTCCCCCTGCTTTGAGATATTGTTAACTACAGTCTAATTGCTACTGCTTATTCTGCCTTGGGTGTTTTGTTGTCTCGGCTGCCATCCAGATTTCTCCTGAGGGTCAGCAAAGGCAGAGGCCAGCATTAACACGCAGCTGCCTCGTTACTAGGAGGCCCGGTAGCCATAGAAACTGCAGCTAAGGGGAGATTTGAAATGTAGATATTTGGAACAGCCACTAATCCCAGCCAGGTTTGCTTTGTGTCTGCTAAAGGACAGTGTCTCGGAGGGGAATAAAGAACGCCTCGCCTTCCTTGGCCTGCTCCATGGAGCCCGCGCCTGCCTCTGGCCCTGGAGGGTCAGGCACTGTCTGATGCTGCAGCTCCAGCCCTGGCTACCTCCAGCTGTAAAAGCTTTTCTGTGCTCTGTGAACCAGGTGGGGCCCATGCTACCGAAGCTGCCAGCCATTTGTTAACCTCCAGGTGGGGTGAGGAGCCATGTGTGAGCCAGTCCTTCCTGAACTCCCCTCTCCCTGAGCTGAGCTGCGCAAAGGAGGTACCTGCCTAGTACCTGCCCCTTAAACAGCCGAACAGCCCACTCGCTGCCCTTTTAAGGGTGGAACTCTGTCTGTAAAAGGTACACAAGAAGGGTTGCCTTTTCTGCATTGTGTGTGGTATGTGTATGTTACCTATTAGAATGAATTTTACTAAGATTGTGCTCAAAAGTCTCACTTGCTAAGTAGGTACTTTACCTCTTAAGCTGCTCCATGAGCCTTTTTTTGTGTATTACTTTCTTTTTTTTGG
>NW_012267278.1:3138673-3164798 GCF_000151885.1 Dipodomys ordii | reverse complement strand
AATGGTGGGATTCCAGGTGTGCGCCACCAGCCCCAGCAAGTGTTATATTTCTGTACAATGATTTTTTCAAATGTCTATACTAGTCAATTTGGCTATGTTTTTGGATTTAGCCCAGTGGAAGTGCTGCAGAGCAGGGACCCTCCAGATAATACCTGGGTGGGCCCACGCTTTCCACTTAAGGGAGAAAGCAATCTGGGTATGTAGACATGGCATGAGCTTCTTATTTCTCAGCCCAGAGGGGAGCAAGTTACTAGTTTAAAATCTGCCTCTGCATGAATTTTACAGGAGCTACTCTGGGCCTCCAAGACAGAGCAGGTAGTGTCACAGCCAGCAACTATGCATGCCCACAGTACAAACGCAGTCAGTATTGGCCTGCTTGAGTGGGTAGAAGAGCAGATACAGGCTTGCTTTCATGAGATATAAATGTTTTGACACTCTATAAAGTGATAGCTGCCCAGAGAACATACTTGGGAACTAGGTTAAAGTCAGTGCTTGACACCATGCTTCTCAAACGGAATCTCTGCAGTCTTTGCTTGCTACCCTACATTTTTGGTTTGTTTTTTATTTGTTTGGGTATTTGTCTTTTTGTAGGGGCTATATGTGTGTCTGCAGGTCCTGGGGCTTGAATTCAGGGCCTGAGCACTGGCTCACTCTCCCTCTTCTTACCCTTACCCTCTTCTCGCTCCCACACCCTCGCCCTGTCTCCCCCTCCCTCTCTCTCCCCCTTCCTCTTTTTCTCACCCCTTCTCCCCCCTCCCTCTCCTCCCTTTCTTCCCCCCTCCCTTCCTCTCTCTTTCTCCTCTCTCCCGCTCTGTGTATACCAGTATGGAGCTTGAGCTCCGAGATTTGCATTCTTGCTTGGCTCAAGGCTAGCAGCACTCTACCACTTGCGCCACACTTGCAGTTATCTGACTTTTGTTTTAGTGAAGTAATGGCACATGGCACCCAGGTCTGCGTAGGCCTTCCTTGAGTCTCTGGGAAGATCTTCTGACTTCGTGAGTTGCTTCGACTGTCAGTCTGTCCACATGCTTGGCATAGGCCTGATCCTCACTGTTAGTCCTTGGTGTCCACATGAGCAGTCCAAGGCATCCCTTGACTAACTCGGCCCACAACTTCCTTCAGTATGAGAGTGGCTTTCACTTGGAAGCTATCTGACCCATGCGGTCGGCGGGCACGTGACTATCCTCTTTTGGTCCTTTTGTTTTGTATTTGTTCTTAAGATAATCTTACTGTGCAGCCCTGGCTGGTCTCACGCACGATCCTCCTGCCTCAGATTCCTGTGCGCTGGAATTACAGACCACCCAGCTTCCCTTGTCTTCTCTTTTAGTTGCATTCCATCTTCTTTTTTATTTAGTTTTTAGTTGTTTTTTTCCAGATATAGGGCTTGAATTCAGGGTGTGGGTGCTGTGACTGAGCTCTTTTGCTCAAGGTTAGTGCTCTACCACTCAGCCTCCTGAGTAGCTCGGATTACAGGTATGAGCCACTAGTGCCCAGCTTGCATTCCATCTTTGAATTGAGGCTTTGTTGGTCTTAGTGATCATGTAGCTTCCTAGGAGCTAGCCAACACTGGCAAAGCAGCATCCTTGCTTCCATTTCTCAGCAGCTGACCACTGTCTGCAGTGACTGACTTTCCAGCACACGCCCTTCCCTGTTTCACTAGGTCATATAAGTTAAAAATCGATGAAAGGGCCCAATGCCAGTGGCTCACGCCTGTAATCCTAGCTACTCAGGAAGCTGAGATCTGAGGATCATGGTTCAAAAACAAATACCAGGAAGCTGAAACATGTCTTAGAGGAGTGAGGGTTCAAGGGGCGGACAAATAGAGGGGAAGAGTGTGCAAATACAGTCAGGGTGCATATATGAAAATGGAACTGGGAAAGCAGAGGACGGGCAGGTGGGTATAGACGCAGGGAAGAACATGGAAGGGATGACTGATCAAGATGCACTGTACACAGAACCTGAAGTGTTGAGTTGAAACCCTTTTCTTCAACCTTTTTTTTTTTTTTTGGCCAGTCATGGGGCCTGAACTCAGGGCCTGGGCGCTGTCCCTCAGCTCTTCAGCTCAAGGCTAGCACTCTACTACTTGAGCCACAGCGCCACTTCTGGCTTTTTCTGCTTATGTGGTGTTGAGGAATCGAACCCAGAGCCTCATGCATGCAAGACAAGCACTCTACCACTGAGCCACCTTCCCAGCCCCCTTTCTTCAACTTTTTAAAGATAATAAGAAATGAATTTTCAAGATAGAAACAAAGCACCAGATCGTGGAGGGCAGTCAGCGAAGGGACTGCGTGGAGGTCACGCTCCCCGTGGGGACGTACTCACCTTGCACTTACTGCTCTGGGCCCTGTTTTGCGGTTTGCCAGTCTTCCAGAAACAGATGTTCAAGTATTTCCTTCCATAACCCAGTGGATACTGCACGGCCATGCACGGGAATATTTGAAGGGGTCTGGGTTTCCCAACACGTAATAAAAGTCCCACTTTCTTTTCCTTTTCAGGTGAAAGTGGGCGATACTTTGGATCTTCTCATCGGAGAGGATAAGGAAGCAGAAACGGAGGTGGTGATGCGGGTTCTCCTGAAAAGGGTGTCTGAAGAGAAAACAGAAAGTGAAAAATACCGCGTCGTGCTCCGCCGGTGGAAGAAGCTACAGTTGCCAAAGAAGAGCCGGTCTAAATGAGCGCGCTCGCTGGCGGGGCTGGCTCCTCAGAGCCGCTCCCTGGAGCCCGCTCCAGGGCCACAGCCCCCGGGGTCTGTTTCCCCTTGTGCACCAGCCCAGCCGCTGGCCGAGGCTGCGGCTCCCGCCCGCCCACGTCCACGTCCACGTCCGAGGGCCTTTTGAGAGGACTGCATGCCTGAGGGGCTGGGCGGCGGACCTGCCCGACCTGCCCGCCGTTCCCAGACATCTACCTCGGAGTCTGCGCAATAAACTGCCCTGGTTGTCTCCTCATGTTCTCATTCAAACCTCGTCCCTGTCTGGGGCCGGCTTTACCACCTGCAGGCTGCAAGGGCACAGGCCAAGTGGGGGCTGCCATGCAGGTTATGGAGGTCTTCAGGAAAGAGGGAGCCCTTCTCCCCTCTGGTCTGTCTTCAGGAGGCCGGACCAGCGATTCCCTCCCACTCGGAATTACTTGTGGGAGGCAAGGCAGCAGGCAAAAGCATGGAGGCTCTTTTGGGAATGGCCCTCAAGCTAAGAGTGGTTTACCATTTCTGGAACATTCTTTAAAATAGTGGGGGGTGGGGCTGGGAAGGTGGCTCAGTGGTAGAGTGCTTGCCTCACATGCATGTGGCCCTGGGTTTGATTCCTCAGCACCACATAAGCAGAAAAAGCTGGAAGTGGTGCTGTGGCTCAAGTGGTAGAGCAGTAGTGTTGAGCTGAGGGACAGCGCCCACAGCCAGAGTTCAGACCCCACAACTTACCAAAAAAAAAATAAAAATGTGTTTATGTACACATAGTCACAACAATAGAGACTGTGTATGACCTACAAAAGCCTGAAATCTTTACTATTTGACTCCTGATTTAGGATAGAAGCAGAGGGTTTAATTTAAGGTAGAAGTGGGAAGTCCACAGGTCTTACAAAGAGACTAGAGAATCAAATGTTATAAAAGGAATCAGACTGAAAACTTGAGTGTGCCCGCGCATTCTGTGGCATGAGGTGGTCTGCGTGGAACAAGTTGCAGGCTGCAGCACCCGGAAGCTGCCATGCTAAGAAAAGGTGAGCTGGACTTCCTGTCAAACTGGCCCATGCTTTCATGAGCCCCAGTGCTGCTGAGAGCCTAGGCAGATTGAAGGGAAGGGAATCTTCTACAGCTCAACGCAGCTGATGGGGCCAGTGAGTCTGGTCACACACACACACACCCACACACACATACATACCTCTTTTTTTCATAAGACTTTTTTACTTGAAAACATAAAACTCTTAGGTGAAATACAGTGTGGTGTACTTGGGAGCTTTCATGTTTTGCCACTTGTTTTATTGGATTTACTGAGTCAGCAAAAATATGTTGAATTTCTACATGGCGTAGTTGTAGGAGATTATGCCCATCCTTTTTCTACCTTTGCTCTCCTCTTCCCCACTTCCTCTTTTTTTTTTTTGGGGGGGGGGGTCCGGTCGTGGGGCCTGACCTCTGAGCCTGGGCGCTGTCCCTCAGCTCTTCAGCTCAGGGCTAGCTCTCTACCACTTGAGCCACAGCGCCACTTCCGGCTTTTTTTCTTTTTGCTTATGTGGTGCTGGGGAATGGAACCCAGGGCCTCATGCATGCAAGGCAAGCGCTCTACCACTGAGCCACCTTCCCAGCCCCCCACTTCCTCTCTTGACTTGTCTTTGCATTAGGAAAGTGATTAGAAAGCCTATGAAGTGTGGCGGGTGAGGCCACCCAGTCCAGCAGGCCTCTGCTACCGTTAGCAAGGGGGTCACTCAGCCATGGCTTTACCCGCTGTCCTCACTGGACAAGTTAGGGGTCAGGATACTGAATGCTGCCTTGTGTCTCGGAGGAGGAAGAATGTTACACAAGGTAAGGAACAGAAAGGGCAGGACATGAGGGGAGGGTTTGGGAAGAGTGAGGGCTCAATACAGAATCTGTGTGTCCCAGGTTGGCCTCAAACAGTCCAGGCTCAGCTTCCAGAGTGTTGGAACTACAGGCATGTGCCACCACTCTGACTCAGGAAGGGCCATTTGAAAGACTGCTGCGCTGTGGCTCTTGGTAATTAGTACCTCCATGCTACTTGATAGGTTTGATCCATTCCCTATTTCTGTTTTGAAAATCAAACTAAGCAAAGGACTTCAGATAACAGGATGCTGGTTTGGTCATGCATGTGGCAAAACACCTGATCAATGTATCTGTATGCAGTGCAAAGGACTTGTTACACATTCATGAAATGATAAAGGGCTTTAGGAACAACTCGAAGAATTATGGAGCCCTTGCAACGAAGTCATAACGGAGCTGGAGGACAGCATCTTCTAATCTCCGAGCAAGGCAGCCAGCAAAAATGACCAGCAATGCAAGTCAGGAGCCAGTGGCTCATTCCTATAATACTAATCACTCATGAGGCTCAGATCTAGGGATCATGGTTCAAAACTATCCCAGGCAGGAAAGCCTGTGAGATCTTATCTTCACTTAACCAGCAAAAAGCCAGAAGTGGAGCTGTGGTTCAAATGATAGAGCCTGAGTTCAAGCTTCAGGACTGGCACACACACACGGCTAAAGAAACATTTGGACATACTCTATTAGTTCTCGACATGGGGCAAGCGCCCTTTGGGGACATTTAGCAATGTCTGGAGGTATTTTGAGTTGTCACAGGAAGCAGGGTGCTAAAGGCACCAAGGAGGTAGACCTAGGATGATCCTGAGGTGCAGATGGCCCCTACAAGAAGGAGGGTCTAAGCAAAAATATGTCGTGTTGAGTTGACAAGAGAGTGTGGTTTTGGTTTGATTGGCTTAAATGTTTGGGAGAGCCGGGCGCTGGTGGCTCACGCCTGTAATCCTAGCTACTCAGGAGGCTGAGATCTGAGGATCACGGTTCAAAGCCAGCCCGGGCAGGAGAGACCATGAGACTCCTATCTCCAATAAACCACCAGAAAACCGGAAGTGGCGCTGTGGCTCAAGTGGTAGAGCGCTCGCCTAGAGCTGAAGAGCTGTGGGACACCGCCCAGGCCCAGAGTTCAAGCCCCACGACCGACAAAAAAAAAAAAATGTTCGGGAGAGCCTGAAAATGCTTCTGGTATGTGCTGGCAGTTTTAAAAGAACAATTTAAGGTTATGTCTAAAATCGCTCTAGGAGATATGCTGCATTGCATTACCCTGACAGAGATTTACATAGCTGGGAAGGCAACCATTCTGAGAAAACAATGTCTCAGGAAAACTTCTGTTTCTTCCCTTGCTTAGTGATAAGAGGGTGGCCCTGGCTGGCCCAGAACTTGTGATCTTCCTTCCTCTACCTCTGGAGTGATGGGATTACAGATAACCACACCACCAACCTGCAAGGATAAACCTTAATTCTTCCTTTATTTGTGCAATAAAGGCTGGAGAAACAAAAACTTTTTTCAAGAAGCTAACAGAGACCTAGGTGCCAGAGATTCAAACGCCTATGATCCTAGTTACTCAGGAGCCTGAGATCTGAGGATGGTGGTTGGAAGCCAACCCAGGCAGGGAAGTCTATGAGACTCCAATGAACCAGAAAAAAACTGGAAGTGGAGCTGTGACTCAAGTGGTAGAGCTCTAGCCTTGAGCAAAAAAGCTTAGAGACGTGGGCTGGGTTGTAGCTCAGTGGCAAAGCACTTACCTAGCAAGTGCAAAGTCTTCTGTTTGATCCCTAGTATCAAAAAAGAAAAGACAAGCTGGGCACTGGTGGCTCACGCCTGTAATCCCAGCCACTTAGGGAGCTGAGATCTGAGGATCACTGATCAAAGGCAGCCGGGGTGTGAAAAGGCCTTGAGCCCTAGCCTTGAGCAAAAAGGAGCTTAGGGACATCACCCAGGCCTGGAATTCAAGACTCCAGAGGCAGAAAAGAAAAAACAACAAAGAAATTTAAGTAATAAAGGTCTGTCTTACCTTACCAAAGCTCTGTCCTTAAGAAAGGTAAAGCTTACCTGCCACAGCTCTGTCTTACCTTGGTTGTAAAACTCTGGCTTTCAAAAAGCTCCCATTAGACAACCAGTCCCCAGGTCCAGGAGGCTCTCAGAGAGAGAAGGATGTTTGGTGCATCCTTCTCCCTGCCCTCCTTACCTTGAGCCACACCAGTGTTTAACTTAGAAATCATCAAACACTGTAAAACAGGGCCAGGTTACTTTTGGAGAAGCAGTTGTTAAACATTTAACCAACACCCAGTGCAAGAGTTCTCCTATTAGCAAAAACCTTGGCCACTACAGACATTACTCATTCTTGAAGACAGTAGATTAACTTGCTTTCTTGCTTGTTAATCTACCTGCCAGCCATTTGATAGCAGCTACCACACCACTTACTGCTTGAAAATTTTCAGAGAGATCTGAAACAGGATGCAGGGCTGTGTGTGTGTGTGTGAGAGAGAGAGAGAGAGAGATTGATAACTGGGGCTTGAATTTAGGGCCTGGATGCTGTCCCTGAGCTACTTTGCTCAAGGCTAATGCTCTACCACTTGAACTAGTGCTCCAATTCTAGTTTTTTGGTGGTTAATTGGTGATGAGTCTCTTGAGTTTGTCTGCCTTGGCTGGCTTCAAACCTCCGTCCTTGGATCTCACCTTTCTGAATAGCTGGGATTACAGGCCTGAGACATTGGTGCCTGGCTTTTCTTTTCTTTCTTTCTTTTTTTTTTTTGGTTCGGTTGTGGGGCCTGAACTCTGGGCCTGGGCGCTGTCCTTCAGCTCTTCAGCTCAAGGCTAGTGCTCTACCACTTGAGCCACAGCACCACTTCCGGCTTTTTTTTCTTTTTGCTTATGTGGTGCTGAGGAATCGAACCCAGGGCCTCAGGCATGCAAGGCAAGCACTCTACCGCTGAGCCATCTTCCCAGCCCAATGGCTTTTCTTTTTTAAACCTATACCCCTGTGCACAGAGTGTGCTTGTGCTGAGCTCTCAGCTTGTTAAAGCCAAGGAGTTAAGCTTCTTTCTAATCTCTTATGTCAGAAATGGCACAGACTAAATGCCAGACCAGGGCTATTGCCTTCTCCAATCAGCAGTCAGCACTTAGCAAGCACCTTCAGTCTTGAGAGAAACAGAGTCAGGAAATCTTGCAGTCTTGCAGGTGTGCCTTAGGCCACAATCCAGCCCAATTCCCGGTGCAAATGCCTCCACCGGGAAGCCTCTCGTGCACTGAGGGAGAGCCAAGGCCCCCAGTCCAGTTTCTCCCACACATACCTTGAAAATCAGCCTCAGGCAAGAAATGACAGATTTGTGCTTTTTACTACTGCAACCTTCTCTCCCAACTCTAGACTGAGATATCAACAAGAGGGTGGGGGCTTGGTGGAATTATGGAGCACTGCCCAGAGATGGCTGGCCTTACAAATACATTTGTTGAATAAATGAATATCCTTTAAAGGCAGACGATTCCTACTGCATTCCTTATTCTATTTTCTGTTTCTGCTTTCTTCAGCCTTTTTCTGTCTATAAAACCAACCTCCTAGAAATCTACTTATTACCTGACATTTAATTGCACCCCTCTGTATATCACCTTTATAATAACAGTTTAAATTTTTTAATTCATGCCCACTCCCCCCCCAAAAAAAATAACCTAACCTCCTCTGTTCAGCTCACTAGAAGACTTATTCTATTTTATGGAATGATATGTTCTCCAACTCTAAAAATGAAAATACTCAAGCCAGATGCCAGTGGCTCATGCCTATAATCCTAGCTAACTTGGTAGGCTGAGATGGTTCGAAGACAGTCCCCGCAAAAAAAAAAAAAAATCTGTGTCAGATCCACTCCTGGATGGTGAGCAGACTCCACCTTCCTCACAGCAAAGTCTCCACCCAGTACCTGCGTTACCTAGGCAACTGGGACACCTGGAAGAGGTCACATCTGCATCCGCTGAGGTCACATCTGAATTTGATGTGGCCACATACCCTAGATGTGGCGCCCATACCCTAGATAAGGCCTAGCCCAGGCCCAGACGCCCTCTTTCCCAGCTCTCTCCCTTTCCCAGCTTTCCTAGCTTCTTTCCCAGCTTCTTTCTTTCCCAGCTCTTTCCCAGGCCTTTCCCAGCTGCATGAAGGGCCAACATGGCCTACTGCCAGCCAGAACGATGAATAAACCTACTCCTTACCTGAATACCACGTGCGTGGTATGGTTCTTACTCAGCAACCTCTTTTTAAAAGCTAACAATCTGAAACTCTTATCTCCAATTAATCAGCCCAAGTGGTAGAGCACTGACTTTGAGCAAAAAAGTTAAGGGGGAACATGAGGTCCTGAGCTCAAGCCTCAGTATCAGCACACACACAAAAGTAATATGTCAGTTAAGATCATTGACTAGGTCAGGCATGGTGTGCATCCCTGGAATCCCAACTTCTAGGATGGCAGAAGTAGGAGGATGGATGTCTAAAACCTGTCTGCATATGCCCATGTGAAAAACAGACTAAGGCAAAAAGGGCTTCTGGGGAGCATGGTTCAATCGGTAGTACACCATGCCCTGATTTCAAATACCACTATCACCAACCAAGAAGAAAAAGGCAATTATTAGACTAAAAAAACAAATGTACAAACTGAAAGGTTTCCTAAGTCAAAAACATTTACTAGGGCAGCCCCAGAAGTCTAGAAATAGTGGACACCAGCAAACTCCAAGTTAAATTCCTGGATAGCAGGCGACAGAGATGGACTTCCTCTGCACAGCTACACCTCAGCAGCACGGAAACCAAGAGCATCATCCTGGGATGCTGACCTCCAGTCTGCCAGCTAACTACCGTTGCTAAGTTATCTAATTTATAGAGCGGCATCCATTTCCCCATGTGTAGCATGGGCTCTGTGAGGGTTAAATGAAATAACACACGTTCAGCCCTCAGCACATCCCAGACCCATTACAAGTAGTGGACAATAGGAGCTGTTTCTGGAAACAGATCCTTTGTAACCCATGGGTCACATCTGAATCTCCAGCTGTGGCACTGCAGGGGCTGCTGGGAAATGGCTGTGGTACTCACTGCTTGCTCTCCGCCTCTCCAGGACACTATTCACCATCTGAGACCCGAAGGCTCTACTTAGGAGAACAAATGAATTATTCTTTTTCTTTTTTCTTTTTTTTAATCAGTCATGGGGCTTGAACTCTGGGCCTGGGCACTGTCCCTCAGCTCTTCAGCTCAAAGCAAGCGCTCTACTGCTTGAGCCACAGAGCCACTTCCAGTTTTCTGGTGGTTTATTGGAGATGAGTCTCACAGACTTTCCTTGCCTGGGCTGGCTTTGAACCTCGATCCTCAGATCTCAGCCTCCTCAGTAGCTAGGATTATAGGCATGAGCCACCAGCACCCTGCTAAATGAATTATTCTTGAAATAAACTCCATAGCCTTCCCCCTGCAGAAATGGTCTTATCAAATACCATCGAATCTGTTCACTGAGCGGGAAACCTTGATGCAGAAGCATTTGTAAACCTGCATCTTCCCACTCACTGGTCTGAAAGTTTATCTACTTGTCTAAGCTAAGCTCCAGCTAAGCAACAGTCAAGTTTATACACTTATTTCAGCTCATATTTATTTCTAGTGAAACCTTAGCATTCAATGTGGGCTACACATGCAGTGCACAGTTGGCTATGTGCTTCTCTCACTGTGCCCCTGTGCCCCAGGCGCCTGTGGATCACACCTGTAATCCTAACTGCTCAGGAGGCGGAGGGCAGGAAAGTCCTTAGACTCTATAAACTCCAATTAACCACTCAACAACAACAACAACAAAATAGAAGCCAGAATGGAGTTGTGGTTCAAGTGGTACATTGCCAACCTTGAGTGAAAAAAGCTAAAGACAGTGCTTAAGTCCTGAGTTAAAGCCCCAGGACCGCACCAAAAAAAGAAAAAAGAAACGTAGCAGGGCTGGTGGCTCACAGCTATAATCCTAGCTACTCAGGAGAATGAGATCTGAGGATTGCAGTTCAAAGCCAGGAGCCCGGCAGGGAAAAAAGTTCGTGAGACTCTTATCTCCACTAAACCACTCAGAAAACAGGAAGTGGTGCTGTGGCTTAAGTGGTAGAGTGCTATAGCCTTGAGCTAAAGAGCTGAGGGACTGCGCCCAGGCTGACTTCAAGCCCCACAGCCAACAACAACAACAACACACTTTCCTGCCTAGGCTGGCTTTGAACTGTGAGCCTCAGATCTTAGCCTCTGAATAGCTGGGATTACAGGTGTGAACCACCAATGTCCCACCCTGAGACTTTCATCTCCAACCAATCACTAAGAAGCTAGAAGTAGAGCTAAAGCTCAAGTGCGAGAGCAGTAGCCTTGAGAAAAAAAAAAAAAGGAAACAGCTGCTGGGCACCAGTGGCTCAAGCCTGTAATCCTAGCTCTTCAGGAGGCTGAAACCTTCGGATCGAGGTTCAAAGCCAGCGGGGGCAGGAAAGGCCGTGAGACTCTTATCTCCAATAAACCACTAGAAAACCGGAAGTGGTGCTGTAGCTTGAGCTGAAGAGCTGAGGGACAGCGTTCAGGCCCAGTTCAAGCCCCATGACCAAAAAAAGAAAAAAAAAAACTCAAGGATAGCCCTCAGGCACTGAATTCAAGCTCCAGGCACAGAAAAATAAATAAATAAAAGCAAACTCATGACTCTCGGGTAGAATATTACCCTGGAATTCTCACTCAATAAACCTGGAGACTCAAGGCTGTAGTGGATGCTGTTACCACCCAGATTCCTTTACCTGCACAGGGATGTCCTAACTGCTGAGAGCCCCCTGGGGCCCTGATCCTGACCAAAGGGAGTCAACCTTACCAGAAACCCATCTGCCCCAGGCAAGACCAACCGGTCCCTTTGCTCCATCTGGGCCTGGGTCTGCCATATATTGCACTCCACCAAGCCTGCACTCCTGGCTCCCCCGACATGTGGGCCTCAGCCAGCCTGCCGGGCAATAAATACCCTGCTCTGCCTGTGCTCTCAGGGTGCCTGGAGACAGAAGCTACTCAGAACTAAAAATGTCCTCTCATAGTTGCACAATTTGTTAGTCACTGGTCCCTACAATATCTTGCCCTGGGCAGGTCTAAAACCAGCACATGTATATCTAAGATCAGAGAAGCAGAGGCTTAAAGGATGTGTGACAAAGATCACAACTGTTTGTGGATCTGAATATGAACATAAGTATGTTCAATTCCTGGCACTATTTGCAAATTACATAAACTTGAGCAAGAAACCTATTTCTCTCTGCTTCCTTACCATAAGCCAGAAGTAGCTCACTCTTGTAATCCTAGCTACTTGGGATCAGAGTGAGAATGGGAGGTTTACAGTTTAAGGCCAAGGCAGCCACCCCTCCCCTCAAAAAAGACTAGCTTCATAGAAGGGAAGATGGACGCAGTGGCTCATGCCTGTGATCCCGGCAAGCGCAAGAAGCCCAATGTAGCAGGTCCCAGAAACAAGGCCCTATTCTAAAAATAACCAGTGAAAAAATAGGGATGTCGTCACAGCTCAGCAGTAGACCACAGCTCAGCAAGTGCAAGACCTGAATTCAAATCCCAAATACCATCCGATAAAAAGTTTAAAAAAATATATCTAAAACTAAGAGTGTTCAAGATACTGGGTATTACGCCTGTAATCCTAGCTACTCAGGAGGCTGAGATCTGTGGATCGAGGTTCAAAGCCAGCCTGGGCAGGAAAGTCTGTGAGACTCTTATCTCCAATAAACCACCTGAAAACCGAAGTACTGTGGCTCAAGTGGTAGAGCGCTAGCTTTGAACTGAAGAGCTGAGGGACAGCGCTCTGGCCCAGAGTTCAAGGCCCACAACCGACAAAAGAAAAATAAAAAAGATCCTGGGTTCCTATGAGTCAGGTGAGACAGCTATGTGCCTTTGGAACACTGACTTTCTCTCTGGTTTTCACAGTTATAAACGTACCTCAGGTTGGAGAAAGATGAGAAATCCTGCCAGGATGGTACTGCTCACAGCAGCTCTGCGCCTTGGCGCCATTTCACCAGCAGACAGCAACTGTTCCCTCCCCTCCTCACCTGGCGCCAAGGATTTGGGATTTCCTGGGAGTTCTAAAGATGACTCTGTGATCACATGTAACCTGCCGTGGAGTTATTTCTGAGAACGAATAAATATGCTTTCACATAACAAAATACCATGAACTTCCCTTTTATTTTTTTACGATGAAAAGACCTGTTGCCAGAATTTAGTCTATCTCCAATCCTTGCTGAAACTGCTTAGTAGACTTAGTATCGGAGACCCAGCCTCTAGTGAGAGCTGACCTGCTAATAAGGCTCAGAGCACAGGCATGTCAATCTTGTGGTTTGAGGCTATCAAATTGGAAATAGGGAGCTGGACACTGGGTGTGATACACAGTTCCAGCACTTAGGAAGGGGAGGCAGGTTGCAAGTTCAAGGACAGCCTAGGTTATGTAATGAGTCATAGTCTGCTCCCATCCCCCCACCCAAAAAAAAGGAGAGGGAGAAAATAAATTAGTGGACTGGGTGAGACCCTGGGTTCAACTCCTCACCCTTCACCCTCCCCCCCAAAAAAAGGTAAATGGCTGGGAATGTGGCTCAAAATGGAGACCCAAGGCTGAGCAAGCCTGAGTCCTCAGATCAATCAATTCCTAATACAGCAACAATAAATCAGACACAAAATTCAGAAATAAACCAACACCGGCTTTAACAAAATGTTCCAATTTAGCCAAGCACTGGTGGCTCACAGCTGTAATCTTAGCTGCTGTTAGCTAATCTTTCCTCTCTGAGCTGGCTTAAAGTCCATGAGATTCATCTCCCCAATTAGCCAGCAAAAGGCCAGAAATGCGCGCACGTGCACACACGCACGCGCACACACACACACATGCACACACACACACACACAAGCTCCAATTAGAACTCACATCCCACTTTCTATGATCCCGGGCCAAAACCCTTCTCTGACAGCTGCACACACAATTTTTACTTTGAAACATCACTGTTACTTATTTAATAGTTAGCCCGGGAGAAGAAGTGGTTTAGAGAAAGCACTCATCTTTTTGTTATCAGCAAACTCTGCAGCTCTGAAAACTATATCCCATTTCACCCAAAGTGAAAAAATAAAGGGCCAAAGCCTGCTAGTTTGGCACTGGACCAAGAAAGGTAAAAGGTCAAATGAGCTTCCCAATGCATGGCCGGAAGTAACTGTGTAGAAAGAGGATTGGAGGATTTATTTAGTGACTTTGTAGTCACTCAGCTATAGCCAAATTGAAACCCTGTGAACTGCTCCCAACACCCAGCGTGGAAGTCCAGAGGCCGAGTCCCCAGAACATCCACACACTCTCCTGGGACGGACGGACGGACAGACCAAGCCGCGTTCTGACAGACCAGTGGCCTGAGGAAATAAGAGGTTAAGAGACCATTGTTTTTCTATTTTTATAATATTTTATATAACTCATAAAACAGTGCTTGTATAAAAATTCACACAGGGTTGCTAGAGAGCATACAATTTCCAAAAATGTCCTGGGTTTTTGTTACATTCAGTTTTCTAAGGATGCACTCAAATAAACGGTGAAATGCAGACATTATGTGGTATTATCTTTGGTAAAACTATTCTCATTATTTTGTCTCCTCACAGTATTAACTCTGATATCCACTTTGTGCAGGGTCTGCTCTTACTAGGATGTCAGAAAAACATTAAGGCTGGACCTACAACAGGCAAAGGTTTCCAAACCACAGCCACAGCCCTGAGCCCTGCCCCCCACTTCAAGCCTGTCCATCTCCAGACAAGCAGGGTAAGAGCTTGATGACCTCCAACCTCCCTCCCAACAGGACAGGAAGTGAAACTTTAAAGAAGTGGGAATGGGGACTGAGGCCATCTTTACAGGACCAAAGTGGCCATGCTGTGGTCAAGCCAGTGGCTAATAGAGCCACCACTAAGTAGATCCCATTGGTTGATGATTGCTGCTGACCACCCTCCCCCCCACCCCAAACTTAAAAGGAAAGATGGGTTTGGGCTGACATTGAAGGGGGAGGGCACACTAGTGCTAATGACACTAGACGTGACTTATTCCCTGTCAAAGTTAGTCATCATGTAGACACGGCCACGTGAACTGAAGCAGGATTCGAACAGCTTGTACATTCATGTCTATTTTCATACATTCTTTAACAATTTACTAACAGGAAACCATGACCACTACCCACCTACTGTGACTATTTTACTTAACATCAGAATGTGTCTGTGCTAATTCGTTAAGAGTCCTCAGGATAGAGGTAAAAAAAATAATCATCCAAAACACAAACAAGTAAAAACCAAAGAAACAATTTGAGGGTAGAGACAGGAGGAGGAAAAATGGGAAAGAACCAAGGAAGGGGTGACATTGACCAAGAAGCATTGTACGCATAACTTGACTTACAGAATTGTAACCCCTTTGTACAACTACTTAATAAAAAATAAAAATAAAAACCAAACAACCTAGACGGGGGGAAGTAAAGAGGTTGCCAACAGATCTTACGGAACATTAGATTCTGAAAAAAAAGTAAGACTTTTGTACTTCTATTGCTTCATGTTAAAACAAACAAACAAACAAACAACATGCCCACTGGAGCCACCTGTATGGATGGAGAGTGAGGACGCCATACAGACAGAACACAGCCCAGGGGACAGGAAGTGGCTCCCAGAGTGCATCTGCCTCTTTACGGAAAGGAACTGTAGGATTTTTTGGGGGGTGGGGGTGGGAGGAGAGGAGAGGCCCTACATGGGAAACACCAAAATAGTTTCCAAAATTTTAACATGTTCTAGGCTACAAAAAGACATTTAATTCCTTGAACCTGTTGATTTCTCTAATATGAGTAGACAGGAATTACGAAGTAAAATGATTGTGCTTCTGAAGCTACAAGGTCACAGTCCACCCTCTAGAAAACAGGAGCTTTCACATGGCTTGGAATCCTAGAAACCGGGACAAACTCCACGGGGCCCCCACCAGCCATCTTTGGGTAGGGCACGTGCATGTGTGCATGCGTCTATGGTGAAGAACTAAGGCATAGAGAAAGGTCCAAGTAAGGGAGGAAATGAGTCTCCTGACTGCCATCATTTCTTTCCAGGCACAAAGTCTAGCTTGTTATTCATACAGCACTGGCCTTCTTTCTTGCTGAAGGTTTTAAGGAGAGACGTGTGTGTGTGTGTGTATGTGTGTGCGTGCACACACATGGGTGTACCTGTGTACACATGGGAATAGGCATGGAGTAAGGGGTGGGGGGTTGAGGTGATTATGAGACTCATGAAGTCACCGCAAATTTCTTAACTTCAATAATTCAGGTTTACAGTTGCAGTCAAAATCATCTGCCAAGGTCACTGAACAGCAGCTTCACATGGTTCAAATTTCTGTGTTTTATCTGTCTTTTAAAAATGCCCCATCGATTCAGGCAAACTTGTCATATAGCCACTGGAGCTAAAGTTCTTAGGTATGTGAAGAAAGTTCACAGATCATCTCTATTATTTCTGCATTTTCAGGTAGCAAAATATTAAACAATTAGGTTATTAACTCTGTAGCCTCACACATAGGCTTTGTGATTCTCATGGGTGAGACAAGTCGTTTTCTGGTGAGATGCACTGTTTGCAGTACACTGCTTCTTTTTCCTCTTGGACACTAGGTCCTCGTGCAGACTAGGTAAAAGGACTGGGCCTGGTGGGGAGTTTCCCAGTTAGTGGTCCTGGAGCGCAAGCAGCAGGGAGAAAGAGATGTGCACCTAGTTGCCAGGAGAGGGGCCAAGGTAGGACAGGAGAACCTTTTAGGGGGTCTGAGGCGGGGCAGAAAGGAGACACAAGAGCCTGGTGTGAGATGACTTATATCCTTCCAATACTAGGTGTCCTCAAGAGGGCTCCAGGCCTGGGCCCACCCCAGGGGAGTAAGGAGCCAACAGTGAAGTCTGAGGGACTCACCACACAGCTCCCAGAACCCCAATTGTGTACAAATACCCACACGGAAAGTAAACAGTTCTCAGTGGACCCAAAGGGGCCCAGCTTTAAATCAAACAGAAAACCCAATGCCCACACACATTGCTTTCCAAGGAAATGTGTCTGCCCCTCTAAACCCAAATCCACGCATAGAGGGGCTTGGGGGGGGGGGGGTCATGGGAAGATACCATGACAGGAAAACACTGTGCACGCGTGCTTCCACGTCTATCTACATTCATCTCATCATCCAGTGTTCTCGTCTACAGACTGAGCACATTCTACCTGAGGCAAGGGCGCACAGGCCACACTGCCCACAATCCTCCTGGGGCCATGGTGGAAGGGAAAACTGGCCCCTGGTAGGGCAGGCCTTTATGCTGTGGCTCCTCCCTCTCCTACCACCCAAAGGGCACCCTGACTCTTCCCACGTCAGATGTGAACTCTACGGTGAGAAGCACCAGCACTCTGTGTGCCACTGGAAGCTACCATTATCTACCATGTTGGAACACGGCACTGAAAAATATTTTTTTGATAAAACTGAAATTTTTTTTAAAAATCACAGCAAGTGAAGTCATCTCACAGTACTTCATCTCAAATACTTAAAAAAAATTTTTTTCCCTAAAATGGCCCCCAAGAGCTCAATGATACTTTTTTTTTTTTTAAGGGAGGAGTAAAAAATGGAAGATGCAAAAATGGAAGGAGGAACAGGTTGCCTGGTGTGCCTTCTGAATGGTGAGCACTGGCGAGGGCTGGCCAGGCCAGAGGAGAGGCGGCCACTGGACCGGGCCCTTGCTCACAGCTTGACATCCCCCCCTCCAACCCGGCCTGCGCCACCCAGGGAACACAGCACAAAGAATACAAGAGACCAAACTCAAGGCTTCTTTCTTGTGGTTGGGTGGGTGTTTAGGTGTGCAAATGGAGGAAGCCACTCCCCACTGACATAAGGTGCCTGCCCGTGGATGCCATGCGTGTGCTCCAAAGTGACACTCCAGTCCCCAGGGCGCCCAGGCTCAGCCTCCAGGGCCCCACGTCTCTGGGCAGCCCCTCCCCGGGGCCGGTCACTTCTCGACTTTCTTGGCCTTCTTGAGGATGTCGCACTTTTTCCGGTTGGGGCGGCGACACCGCTCGTCGATGCTGGGGATACATTCGTAATGCCACACCTCCTCCATCTTCTCCACGGGGTAGACGGCCTCCACGTAGTGGCGGATGAGGCGCAGCCGCGTGGGGTCCAGCTGCTTCTTGTTGCAGGCTCCGGAATGGTTGTACTGCAGCCGCAGGTTCTCGGCGGTGAAGAGTTCGGGGAAGAGCCTGACCAGGAGGCGGGCGGCGAAGTTGCCCACGGACAGGCTCTGCTGCACGATCTCGCGCACCTCCTTGTCGGACAGCAGGTAGGGGGAAGGCACGGGGAAGTCGGGCGAGGGCACCACCAGCTCCTCCAGGGGGATCTTACAGAAGTCTTTGCTGCTCCTTTCCGGGGGCAGCGGGGGCCCCTCGAACTCCTCCCGGAACTTCTCGGGCTTGACCGGATATCCGGCCAGGTCGGCGCCCTCGGGGCCCGGCACGTGCACCTTGCGCTGCTGCTGGTAGGAGCGCCGCTGCTCCGTGTCGCGCCGGCGGCAGCGCTCGTCCAGCTTGCCCACGAACTCCAGCGTCCACACGCGGTCGTTCTTGGCCCGCGGGTAGAGCAGCTGCACGTAGTGGCGGATCAGCTTGATGCGGGTGGGGTCCAGCTGCTTCTTGCCCAGGGAGCCGCTGCAGTTGTACTGCTTGCGCAGGTTCTCGTGGGTGAAGAGCTCGGGGAACAGGTGCACCAGGAGGCGGGAGGCGAAGTTGCCGATGGACAGGCTGCTCTCGTAGATGCTGCGCAGCTGCTCCTTGCTCAGCAGGCAGTCGGCGCCCGGCACCTCGAAGTCCGGCTGCGGGATGTCCAGCTTGTCGAAGTCGATGGGCACCAGCCAGATCTTCTTGGAGCGCCGTCCGGGTCGCTCGCCCTCGAAGCTGTCCTCCACCTTGACCACGGAGATGTCGGGCAGGCCGAAGGAGTCGTAGCAGTCGTCTCTGGCGGCGTCGCCGTCGCTGCCCGCCTCCAGCCCCAGCCCCTCCAGCTCGTCGTTGAGGCGCTGGGCGCACTGCTGCCGCCAGGCCTCCTCTTCCTGCATGTCGGGGAAGTAGATCTCCGTGTAGTTGCGGATGATCTGCAGCCGCTGCGGGTCCAGCTCCTGCTTGCCGCCCTCCCCGTAGCAGCTGTACTGCTCGCCCAGCTTGCGGTGGTCAAAGAGCTCCGGGAAGAGCCGGTGCAGGAGGAACACGGCAAACTCCCCCGGGGAGGACACTTCGTCCAGGAATTCCGTGAGGTCCTGCGTGTCCACCACGTGGTCGGAGGCGATGGTGCTGCTGCGGTCCAGAGACAGGGCCTCCTCCTGGTCCTTGTTGTCCAGGAAGTGGCCGCCGTCCACCTGTTCCACTTCAAAGAAGTTGGGGACCTGGCCGCTGGGCTTGCTGTCCTCCATCTCCCGCTGGGCCCAGAAGCGGCTGAAGAAGTCGTTGAGCTGCGGCAGGCACTCGGCCTGCCACACGGCCGTGTCCTTCACCGACGGGTAGTACACTTCCACGTAGTTGCGGATCAGCTGCAGGTGCAGCGACTCCAGCTTCCGCTTGGTGGCAAAGCCGCAGGCGCTGCAGCCCCGGGAGAAGTCCACGTCGCTGAAGAGCTCCGGGAAGAGCTGCACCAGCAGGCGGCAGGCCAGGTCGCCCCCCGACAGGCTCTGGTCCACGATCTGCTTGAGCTCGGCGGCGGTGAGCTGGTACTCCGGGGGTGGCTGGAATTTCGCCACCAGCTCGGTGGGGCTCACCTGCTTCTTGATGCGGCTCACCTCCAGGGAGAGCAGGTCCACCTTGCTGTGCAGCTGGGACATGTTGGACGTGAGCGTGTTGAGCATGTAGAACATCTTCTGGATGAGGAAGTAGATGTTGGGCTCGCCATCCGCGGCCGCCCCGGAGCCGCCACCGTCCCGCTTGGGGGCCTCGCTGGGCAGCCGCAGCGGGGAGGGGCTGCTGCTGGAGTTGGCCTTCTCCAAGAGCTCGTAGGTGCTGAGCAGGTCCGCCGTGGGGGGGTTCTTCTTCTCCATGATCTTGTGAGAGATGCTGTACAGGGGCTTCTTGTAGGAAGGGGCGGTGGCATCGCTGCAGGGCTCCTCCTCGCCGGGCCACGCAGGGGCGCTGCTCCTGCTCCTAGCAGCTTGCTCTCCGTTGCTCTGGCAGGGCGAGCTGCTCTCCCGGGTCTGCATGCCCGCCAGGAGAGCCTGCAAAACAACGTTCCCCCAGCGTTAGTGGCTATGCGGACGTAACTACGCTAATATGCTGAGGGCCAGGCCCCGCCCAGGGTCGGTGCTTCCCTCATCCCAAACACCCAGGAATGGATCACTAATACGCATGCGCAGCATGGTGCCAAACCCCAAGGAAGGGCTCCAGCTGGACCCAGAAGGCACACCTTCCTAGAGAACACCATGGCTGGACTTCCTGCACCACAGCCTGGCAGGAGGCAGGGCACAGATGCTGGCAAGGCCAAGGAAGAACTGGTCCAATGACAGGAGAGAGGCCACAGAAACACATGGGGCCCCTGTGGCGGCTGGCCATGGGCAGGTCAGCTCACTCCTGTCTCTAGAAGCCCACGAAGACAGCCAGAGGGTCGTTTTAGTTTCCATGCCTCTGGGACAGCAGGGAGGCCTACGGGGAAGATTTCTCGACAGTGCACCCGGCCATGCACAGAACTAGGGTCTGCTGCCGACTCTGTGCTGCCCAGACTCACTCTTACCTCAAGTCAGAAATGGGCTGGCCCAGAGCACTACAGCTTGTGCACTGTGACATTCTGTAAGCCACAGGGCTTCTGGGGCTTATAGGTCTGTCTCCTTGCTGAGTCAGCAGCCTTCCTTAGCCAAAATGCTCCAAACCTCCTTAGACCAGGTTCTGGGAGAGACTGAAACTCTACCTTCTCAATTCACCCAAGATGACACATCCAGAAGCCCATTCTTGGAGGCTCAAGCTACCCTTCAAAGCTTCAGCTGCGAAGCCAAGCTCCATCATCACCTGGGAACCAGAGCTTGCACAGCTTTCCTTAACCCCTCGGCAGACTCCGCCGGGAGGTGGGGGAGGTGCACCGACTGCTACTGGGGCTTAGACTCAGGGCCTCCAGCTCTCTCTTAGCGCTATGGCTTAAGGTTAGGGTTTTTACCAGCTGATCTGCACCTCTACTTCTTGGCTTTTGGCTAGCTAACTGGAGATAAAAAGTCTTGCATTTGACTGTCCGGGCTGGCTTCAAAGATGGATTCTTATATTTCAGCTTCCTAAGTACCTAAGATTACCACCACTGTATGGTTTAATAGATTTAATGTCTCTGTATATGGAGGACAGGTGATGTGTGACAGAAGTTCAGAACAATTTGGTAGAGAAGGCTGGGTAGAGTGAATGCTTGCATGTACAAGTTCAATGCCCAGTACCACAAAATAAACAAAAAACCACAAACTTCAAAATCAATTTTTGTGAATAAGGATAGTTTTAAGTGATTCTGAACAGCCTATCTATATGCAAAATGAGTATCAGTTATAGTCCAAACTTTACACTTTATACAAAATTAACTTAAAATGGACCATAGACTTAATCCAAAGGGAAGAGGAGACATTATCCAAAAAGAAATGTACTTGCCAGGCACCGATAGCTTATGCCCGTATTCCTAGGTACTCAGGAGGCTGAAATCTGAGGATCACAGTTTCACACCAGCCGGGGCAGAAAAAGTGCCCTTAAGATTCTTATCTCCAACTAGAAAACTGGTAGTGCCATGGCTTAAAGCAATAGAATGCCAGCCTTGAGCAAAAACCTCAGGGCCAGTGCCCAGGCCCTAAGTTCAAGCCCCACAACCAACAACAAAAAAAGGAATGGTTCAAAGCCAGCCTAGTCTGGGCAGGAAAGTCCATGTGACTCTTATCTCCAACTAACTAAAAGCCAGAAGTAGAGATATGGCTCAAGTGGTAGAGCACCAGCCTTGAGCAGAAAAGCTAAGAGACAACACCCAGGCAAGGGGACTGGGGGAGGGAGAGGGAAAATATAAACATATAAAAAAGATGCTCAGTAGTAGTTTCATGCAAATCAAAGCCACATCACTCCCACCAGGATGAATGTAACCAAAAAGACAGATGATACTGATGCCGGAGAAACAAGACTCACACACCCTGCTGGAGGCAATGCAAAATGGGGCAAACACTTTGGGACACAGTTTTGCAAAATGTCTTTAAAAGTATACATGGATCATATGATGTAGTTATATTGTGTCTCAGATTTTATTTACCAAGCACAACAGAAGACTGTGCACACAAGTGTTTATGGAGGCCATATTTGCAAATAGCTCCAAACTGGAAAGAAATGAAGCTTTTATCAAAATAAATAATATAAATTATTAGATTCATGCAATATAACTGTACTCAGAAATTTAAAAAAAAAAAAAGAGTCAGGCCTGGGAAAGTGACTTAGTGGTAGAGTGCTTGCCTCGCATGCATGAAGCCCTGGGGTTGATTCCTCAATACCACATAAACAGAAAAAGCCCGAAGAGGCTCAAGTGGTAGAGTGCTAAGCTTGAGCACAAAGAAGCTCAGGGACAATGCCCAGGTCCTGAATACAAACCCCAGGCCTGGCAAAAAAAAAAGTCATAGGTGACAGATTGCAAAAATAACTATACTGAGTGAAAGAAGCCACAAGAGGATCACAAGGCTGGTGCTGTGGCTTAGTGGAGGAGCACTTTCCTAGCATGTACAAGCCACAGAGTTTAATCCTCAGCATGCCCCTTGTGAAGAAGCCATGCTATAGGATATGTATAAAATTCTACATTATGTAAATATAACTATAGTACAGAAAACAGAGTAGCCTGGGGGTGGCCAAGAGGATACAAGGGGAAAGGGATGTGAGAGCTTTAGTAGTTAATCTATCTATAACTGCTGATTGGTACACACATCAGAGCTCATCGATGTGTGTACTTTAAATTGTACTCGTCACGGTACTTCAGTTATACCCTGATAAACCTGTTTTTGACAAGTTGAATTTGACACAGAAACCATACTGGAATATATTTTGGTAAGGTTTATTAAGCAGTCAGGCTAATTAGTGAGCACTGGCAGCATCGGGGGAGCATGGAGACTTGAAGCTCAAAGCCTTTGCTTCCACTGATACATGTATGCCTCGGGTAAACAGAGACAAGACTGGAACAAGAACCAAGTGCAGCTTGGGATGCTTCTTCCACACCTGGGTATATATGCACTCTTTCTGTCTTTTTCTCCCTCCCTCCCTCCCTCCCTCCCTCTCTCTCTCTCTCTCTCTCACACACACACACACACACACCCTGAGAAACAGGAAGAGGAGTGGGCAGAGCAGAAAACCTTGATCCCCTAATGCAATGTGCTTTGAACTATAGGTTATTAGAAGACAAAATGGTCCACTGGTCATTATCACTGTAAGAAAAAAAGAGAGAAGGAAAGAAGTAAAAAATCAAAGAGAAGGAAAAAAAAAGAAACAGCACTCAAGCAGAGCATGCTGAACAAAGTAAATAAATCCTGGCACACCTTGCCTTATTTCCATCTGAGCGTCTACGTACCTAGACTGTGCAGGTATCCCACGGCGGAGCAGCTGCACTGCTCTGTGAGGTGGGCTCAGACCTGTGATCCTGCTGCCAGAACTGCCCTAACAAACCCACAACGCCTCACTGGCTCATGCCGCACACTGCATTCTCCTCTTAGCAATTTCTCCACCATACAGTTGTATTACTTCAAAATAATGCTGAAGGTGCCAGGGATCATGGGATTACTATGAGGCTTTACCAATACTTAACCACCTTAGGAGCTATTTTAGAAAAGGACGCTTACAAGCAGTCCCTTTGGTATTTAAAGTAGAATTTTGTACAGTAAGTCACATACTCTGCAGCAAGAGTATGTGTTCTGAGTTGGCTGTGTACAGCACCAGCCTTGATCAAAAAAGCTAAGGGACAGTACCCGGGCCCCAAGTTCAAGCCCTAGTAGCAGCGCGTGCGCGCGCGCGCGCACACACACACACACACACACACACACACACACACACACACACACACAAGTATAGGGAAAAGTTACAAGGGAACTGGCTGAATACTAACAACTGCACTGACCACATCCCACAGAGGCAGGAGAGGCAACTAGAAATGGCTTTGGCAGCTGTCAGCCTCCTTAATACAAAATATTCCATTTCCAAGGCATGTGAGGAGCATTGCTGTCAACAGAAACTCTGACTCTACTGCTTGAACAAAAGCTGGAACAACAGTAGAGGGCAACATTTCCCACCCCCAGAAACCTCTACTACACAACCCAACATCCAAACAACACAAGCCTCAGAGAACAGCTTCTTCCACATCCCCACACTGACGTCCTGTCAGCTCAGAGCTCTGATTCATTCCACAAACGCTGCCAAGGCGACGATGGGCTGGCTGCACTCGCTGCCAATGATAAAATCTCAGCTCAGCTGTCTAGGAGTATCAAGAAATCTTTAAATCTGGGCTACTTGGCACCAGGTATCTGGTTGACTCTGTTCCCAATTCTCCGAGGCTCCTCTTCCAACCATATGGGGACTCTGCGGCACAGCTCAGCTCTGCAATGCCAGCAGCTCGCTTAGATCTTGATTGAACACCTGTAGCCTCACCAAGGAATGCCCCAATTTCTCAGCTGGAAAATGGAGTGGAATGAAGAGAGGCTGATGCTTCGATCTAGTCAGGGGTAAGCAGATCATCAAAGAAGGATCCAGGCCTCCTTGACAGTCTCATCCTAGAGTCTGGACCACCACAGAGATGTTGTAAGTATCAGACATCTCTGTCAGGCCTCCAGAACCAAGAGCTGTCACTGAATGCAGTTCAAGGAATGACTAAATGGTGCCCAGACAGTCAGCAAAGTGGAACACCAAGAAAGCAGCATGCCTTTGAGAAGCGGAAGAGTGGAGAATGAATGTGATCTCAAGGGCAGGCCACGCGCAACAGCAGCGAGGGGCTGCCACCACCTTCCTGGGAGAATCTTTGAATTTTCAAAACAATTTCCCACTTTCAACACAATCCTCCTTTTCTTCCTCCTTGTCAGTGACCAGAGCTACCTAGTAATATGTCTGGAAGAGTTATATGCCCCCAGTCCTAGAAAAAAAAAACTATTCCCATTGCCCAGACACTGAACGAGGTCCTGGGCACACAGGAATGAGACATGCTTCTTCTCTTATGGCCCTTCTTCTTAGGCCACCCCTCTGCTGCCAACAGCAAGTGGTGAGGGTTAAAAAAGTGCTAAGGAACCCCCAAAAGCAAAAACCTGGTAAGACAGCAACTACAATGAAAGGCGAAGAGGAAGACCAGAAGAGACAACAAAATAGTAGTGCACGAGGCCCCTGAAAAACTTAAGCAGCCTTCAGGGCCACTAGCACAGTAATTAAGTGCATCTGGTCCAGAATGGAACAGGCTTGAGTGTGAACTTCTCTGAGTCTCCTGGCTGGGAACAGGGCCAGCACCTCTCTGCTCCTTACAGCCCCCTGGCTTGTCCCACAGATGCTCAGATAGATCTGTATTGCAGGAGTGAGACAGCATGTCTTGTTATCCGACCTCGATGATGTTGTAGAATCAAAACAAACCAACCACTGGGTGCTGGTGGCTCACACCTGTAATCCTAGCTACTCAGGAGGTTGAGATCTGAAGATCACAGTTCAAAGCCAGTCCGAGCAAGAAAGTCTGAGACTCTTATTTCCAATTAACTATCAAAAACCAGAAGTGGTGCTGTGGCTCAAGTGTTAAGAGTGCTAGCCTTGAGCTGAAGAGCTCAGAGACAGTGCCCAGGCCCAGAGTTCAAGACCCACCACTGACCAAAAACAAAACAAAACAAAAAAACCCACAAGCAACCCAGGAGAGCAAACCTGGAGTCTCTGCCTGGCATACAGCTCTGAGTATCACGATCACAATTGTGAAGGAAACACGATTACCAATAAAAACTTGGGTACTCACTTCCCACATCGGCTATGCTTGCTGGGTCTGCAGCCCTTTGGTGAAGGTGCCAAGTTGAGTCTTTTTTTGGTCGGGCTTGGGCTTGAACTCTGGGCTTGGGCGCTGTCCCTGTGCTCTTCAGCTCAAGGCGAGCGCTCTACCACTTGAGCCACAGCACCACTTCCGGTTTTCTAGTGGTTTATTGGAGTCTCACGAACTTTCCTGCCAGGTCTGGCTTTGAACCATGATCCTCAGATCTCAGCCTCCTGAGTAGCTAGGATTACAGGCGTGAGCCACCAGTGCCCGGCTTCTTTCTAAACTTTCATAAGACGCAGGTGACAATGGAGCCGTATATATTAAAGGCATTACCTTTTTGTAAATAGTAAGGACTGGGTAATAGATGTTCCATAGTGTTACTTTTCTCTCCTGTGTATTACACCAGGGTGAGAATGAGGGTGGTAGAAATCATTGCTACTCCAGTGTCTGCAGCCTAGTAGAAGACTCCCAACAGGCCATTTTCATATGCAGATGACTCGTAAACGCAGTGACAATGCAGTGAGGCTTCTCTGCAAAGACTGTGTAGATGTAAGAGCTAGTGCTAACCAACCTAGCAAGAAGAAGAAAAGAACACAAA
>NW_012267278.1:3121171-3138623 GCF_000151885.1 Dipodomys ordii | reverse complement strand
GTTCGATTCCCCAGCACCACATAAGCAAAAAGAAAAAAAGCTGGAAGTGGTGCTGTGGCTCAAGTGGTAGAGTGCTAGCCTTGAGCTGAAGAGCTAAAGGACAGCGCCCAGGCCCAGAGTTCAGGCCCTTATGACCGGACCCCTACTCCTCCCCTCCCCCCCCAAAAGGAAGATCTCAGCCTCCTGAGTAGCTAGGATTACAGGCGTGAGCCACCAGCACCCGGCTGTCCTTTTATTTTTTGTATTAGCTTACATTAGTTATAGTCCTACATTAGACTTTTCCATTCTGTCCTCTCTTCCTGAAGTGGAAGGCAAGGACAAAGGTGGTCTATGGGAGGGACTCGGGTAGAGGTGTCCAGGCTGGCATCCAGCAGCCTCCCTCAGAACTCACACAGTGGCCTGGCTCTGAAGGATGTGGAGAAGGGGGCTGAACACTGGACATGGGAATGGGAGTCAAAGCGGGTTCTGGGAAGGCAACCCATTTGTGAAGGCTGATGGGGTGGGCCCCAGGCCAGACCTTCCCAGGGGCAAGCTCAGTGATTCCATAAGAAGCCTGAGCAGTGAGTGGGGCGAGCCACCAGTATCTTCTCAGCAACATTTGACATTTGCCACACATGGGGAATGAACGAGGTGACAGAGAGCAGAAAGCTGGGCTTCCCTCCTGACTCCTCACACCAGGAGCAAGGCTGCCCCACTTGCATGCCGGAGTTGGCTCCTCTGCCTGGAGAAGACACTAACTCCTTCCTCACTGGATTGTTACATGGATTAAACCAAGTAAAATATGGAGCAGGCTGCTACTTGTAGACTGGAGCTAAAAACTGCCTTTGTTTTCTATTTTCTGAGGTGCTGGGGATTGAGGCCAAGATTGAGTTTCACCCCTACCTTGATAACTGCTAAAATCTGATGTTCCATTCTTTTTCTTTTTTATCGGTCATGGGGCCTGAACTCTGGGCCTGGGTGCTGTCCCTCAGCTCTTCAGTTCAAGGCGAGCACTCTACTACTTGAGCCATAGCGCTACTTCCGGCATTTTCTGCTTATGTGGTGCTGGGGAATCGAACCCAGGGCCTCATGCATGCAAGGCAACACTCTACCCCTGAGCCACCTTCCCAGCCCCTGATCTTCCATTCTTTGATGACAACTCTTTCCAGGCTCCAGGTTCCTCGTGACTCAGTACAGAGGGCAAATGCTAAGAAGCCTGCATATTCCCTGCCATCACACACAGCAGGTTCAGAAAACAGGCAAGTTCGCATGGTGGCTGGCTTATGTCAGTAATCCCTACACTTAGAAACTGGACACAGGAGATGATGAGTTCAAAGTCTAGGTACTGTGAGCTCTCAAAAGAACATTGCAAAGAAAACTCAGGGAGAAGGACAAAAGACAATCCCATCTGAACCAAGACGGGGACTATATGAGAATATAAATACATACTATAATTTCATAATCGATGAGCTATTTACAACTTCATAGAGTTGGGAAAGTATTGACTTACTAACACAATGAGTTAAACTTTTTTTTGTTCAGTTGTGGGGCTTGAACTCTGGGCCTGGGCACTCTCCCTGAGCTCATTAGCTCAAGGCTAGTGCTCTACCACTTTAAGCCACAGTACCACTTCTGGTTTTTGAGTGGTTAACTGTTGATAAGAGTCTCATGGCCGGGCGCTGGTGGCTCACGCCTGTAATCCTAGCTACTCAGGAGGCTGAGATGTGAGGATCGAGGTTCAAAGCCAGCCTGGGCAGGAGAGACCGGGCAGGAGAGACCGTGAGACTCCTATCTCCAATAAACCACCAGAAAACCGGAAGTGGCGCTGTAGCTCAAGTGGTAGAGCGCTTGCCTTGAGCTGAAGAGCTGAGGGACAGCGCCCAGGCCCAGAGTTCAAGTCCCACGACCGACAAAAAAAAAAGTCTCATGGACTTTCCTGCCCGGGCTAGCTTTGAAAAGATCCTCAAATCTCAGCCTCCTGAGTAACTAGGATTACAGATGTGAGCCACCAGTACCCAGCTGACTTACATAAACTTTGAAAAGAAAATACTGCCTTAAGTTCACATGAAAACTTTCTACAAGCAGTTCAAAGAATTTCAAAAAGTAAGTTTATACTTATATTATTTTTATAGAATAGAAAGGAGGATAGGGACATTCCCTTACATACACCAAATAATATTTAACGAAGTGATAAAACATCCAAATAGCCAGGTGCCAGTAACTCACACCTGTAATCTTAGCTACCAGGGAGGCTGAGATCTGAGGATTCCAGTTCAAAGCCAGCCCTGGCCTAGTTACTCACGAGCCCAAGATCTGAGGATCTCAAGACAGGAAAGTCTGTAATATTCTTATTTCCAATTAACCATCAAAAAGCTGGTAGTAGAGCTGTGGCTCAACTTGTAGAGCGCTAGTCTGGAGCAAAAGAGCTCAAGACAGGGCCAAGACCCTGAGTTTAAGCCTCAGGATGAGCACAAAACATAAAACAAAGAATCCTTACCCAAAGTCAGGACTCAACATATATTTTTCTATTCCCCAACCTAAAGGTGTTGGAGTAGATTGAATGTCTTCTGCATCCAACCCACTGAAAAACATTTTCAGTGCCATTTTAGTATATGAAGCTCAGACAAGTCACATTAGAAATACTCAAAGGCATTTTTGCTCATTCTTCTCCAAACATTTCAGTGCCCAAATCTCCAAGTTCAAGGTTACTACCTCATCTCGATACCCACCAGCCTTCATGTGACACCCAAGACAACTGCTCAACCATAAACATACTAGACTTCTAGCCTACTGTGAGATCTGTTCTGAATGGCTATGCGCTACTGAAGGATTCAGTTACAACATAATCCATAGCAACTTTCTCTTTTCCTTTCTGCTAAAGAAGAAACTTCCTTCTTCATCATCACATTGTGACAACAAAAATGTATTGAAAAATATATATATATATGGGCTGGGAAGGTGGCTCAGTGGTAGAGCGCTTGCCTTGCATGCATAGGCCCTGGGTTTGATTCCTCAGCACCACATAAGCAAAAAGAAAAAAGCCAGAAGTGGCGCTGTGGCTCAAGTGGTAGAGCGCTAGCCTTGAGCTGAAGAGCTGAGGGAAAGTGCCCAGGCCCAGAGTTCAGGCCCCACGACCAGACTAAAAAACAAAACAAAACAAACAAAAAAAATGTATTGAAAGAATAGAGAAGCCGGATACTGGCTCACTCCTGTAATCCTAGCTACTCAGAAGGCTGAGATCTGAGGATCATAGTTCAAAACCAGCCCAGGCAGAAAAGTCCATGAAACTCTGCTCTCCAATCAAGCAGCAAAAAGTCTGTGGCTCAAGTGGTAGAGCACTAGTCTTGAGGGGGAAAAAAAAAAAAACCTCAGGGATAGTACCAAGGCCATTAGTTCAAGCCCCAGGACTGGAGGGAAAAACAATCTACTTTCTAGACACTGCAGCTGAGATGGAAGACCGTATATGAAACTCTTCTCAAGCCCAAGGAATTGTCAGTTGCACAGATGCCTTATTAATCAAGAGATTTAGCCTTGGATCAGGGTAGCTTAGAGCCCAAACAGAGTGAAGGGTCTAGGCTCTCACCTCAGGTATCAGCCGCCTCCTCTTCACGCTGGGCACCGCGTCTGGATGACCATCACTGCCCAGTTGCCTTCTCTTGCTGGAGTCATGGAGGGCAATGAAGACACTGTCCAGAGGGTTTTTCTCAGAAATCCTGGAATTCAATGAGCAGTCCAATGCTGCATCTTCAGCCTCTGTTTCCACCTTCACAATGTTATTTTTTAAAACTGTAACAGAGACAAAATAGAGCTGAGCAGGAGAGTCAGGCCCACCTGGAAAACCAGGGTTCCCTGAGCAACTAGGGCTGCCCTAATCACTAAATAATCCTGTGCTTTCCAATGATGTGATCTTTATCTTATGACACTAGTGCTGCTAGTGTCATTCAGAATGAGTTCTGAATGTCTCTTTTGGAGAGACATGATAAGGTAAATAATTAAGTATTTCCTAGTTTCTCAGAAAACTGAGATCTGGAGGATCACTGTTCCAAACTAGTCTAGGCAGAAAAGCCCACAATGCTCCATCTCTAAGATATCCAGCAAAAAGCTGGCTAGGTGGTATAGTACAGCTAAGCAAAGTGTGAGGCCCTGAGTTCAAACCCCAGTAAGATCATAAAGAAGCAAGTAACTCTGAAAAAATACATATGATGTGCTGGGTGCCAGTGGCTCACACCTGTAATCCTAGCTACTCAGGAGGATGAGATCTAAAGATCACGGTTAGAAGCCAGCTTGGGCAGAAAAGTTCCTAGTGAGACTCTTATCTCCAATTAACCACTTAAAAACCAGAAGTGGTACTGTGGCTCAAGTGGAAGAGTGCTAGCGATGAGCACAAAGAGGCTCAGGGACAGTGCTCAGCCCCTGAGTTCAAGCCCCACAACTGAAATACATATGATGCTTTTAACAAGAACAAAAAAAGTTCAACTGCAACTTAAGAAAAAAAAAGCTGGCTGGGAATGTAGCTTAGTGGTAGAATGCTTGCCTAGCACGAAGCCTGGGTTTGACTCCTCAGTACCACATAAATAGAAAAAGCCAGAAGCACTGTGGCTCAAATGGTAGAACGCCAGCTTGAGCACAAAGAGGCTCAGGGATAGAGCCCAGGCCCTAAGTTCAAGCCCTAAAACCAGCAAAACAGCGATGTCCCTGGGCTTCATTTGCTTAAGGCTAGTATTCTACCACTTGAGCCACAGTGCTACTTCCTGTTTTTTCCGTGATTAACTGGAGATGAGTCTCATGGACTTTCCTGCCTGGGCTGGCTTTGAACCATGGTCCTTAGATTCCAGCCTCCTGAGTAGCTAGGATTATAAGCATCAGCCACCGGCACCTGGCTGGGGAAAGGACTTTTCATCATATAACTTTAAAATATTTTGAACTGTGTGACTGTGACCTATTCAAAAATATTAAAAATATAGTTTACCTTCATCTACATCTTCACTGAAATCAGTTGAGTTCATCTTCTATTCCACTATGAAAAGATAAAGACAAAGTTTTTGTTTATTGCATGAATTATTTAATGTTCTCAACATTCCCTAAGCCCAGCCTGGCATGGAGCTTCGAAGCAAAGGTAAAAGGTGATGAGCAACAGCATGGTGGAGGGACAGGCCCTCATGTCTTACACAGACTCAGGAGCCACGCTGGGCCCCTTCCCCCGAGAATCTACAAGACTTCTCATGACTCAGAATATGGCCAGCCCAAGTGGAGATGTGCTGTGAGAGGAAAACACACCAGATTCAGACCTAGCAAGGCAAGGCAGCTCTGTGAGAAATGTTCTAGATTAATCACACATGAATATTATATCCTTTAGGACTTACTGGGGTACATAAAATGCTTCATTAAAATTAATAGAAATTTCAAATGTGGCCTGGGGTGCTTACACCTATAATCCTAGCTACTCAGGAGCCTGAAACCTGGAAGACTACAGTTTGAGGCCAACCTGGGCACAATGTTTTCAGGATCCCAGTGCAACAGAAAAGTATATACACCTGTCATCCAAGCTATGGCAGGATGCAGAAATAAACAAAAGGATGACAGCCCAGGCTGACCTTACCTTAAAAAAGCAGAGTGAAAAAGGGCCAGCAGCATGGTTCAAGTTGGCCTGCCTGGTAAGCACGAGGCCCTAAATTCAAACTCCAGTACCATGTTTTGTTTTGACAAGGGAAGGAAGGAAGGGAGGGAGGGAGGGAGGGAGGGAGGGAGGGAAATTTAAAATTACATGGCTGCACTAGTCTTCTTCGTAACCAACGAGGAGGGAGAGGCACTGTGGTGGTCCGGCGAAGGCTTTCAGAGCGCTCTACAACTGGGCCTAACAAACCAGGTAGGAGTGAAGCAGGAAGCAGGAGGTGCAGTTCTCTTTCCCAGACGGGGGGGGGGGGGGGAGCTGACATTGAAGTACTATTAAGCCTTTGGGGTTCCCAAAATTCCATGAACATGTCCATCAATAGCATAAGGTACAATCAGATACAAGCATTCCGGTACATTCTAGGAGAGGCCTCAGAGTCTTACAGAGGTGAATGGAAGCTCAGGAAGATAAAGAACTTGCGGAGACTCCCCGGGGGCCTGCAGTGTGGTGTGATAGACAGCTGTGGGGGCCAATGGGGTAGGGAAGTGGTCCTTTCCTCCTGCAGGATCAGCATGGAACTGAGAACACAGAAAGTCCCAGGGTGTGAGACGAGAAGGAACCCTGGGAAGTACTTCAGGAGTAGAGGGTGGGGAAGCGGCAGCACATAAAAGCAGCAGGAAGGAAAGGGTGGTCAGAAGCCCAAGTTTACTGGCAAGAACTCGGGGGTTTCTATAAAAATTACAACTCATAGCTAGTTCCCAAAGCTTGGAAATTTTCTTCTCTCTCTTTTTTTTTTTTTGGTCGGTCAAGGGGCTTGAACTCTGGGCTTGGGCACTATCCCTCAACTCTTCAGCTCAAGGCGAGCGCTCTACCACACCACTTCTAGTTTTCTAGTGGTTTATTGGAGATAAGAGTCTCATGAACTTTCCAGCCTGGCTGGCTTTGAACCGTGATCCTCAGACCTCAGCTTCTTGAGTAGCTAGGATTAAAGGTGTGAGCCACTGGCGCCCGGGTTCTTCTTCTTTTTTGGCGGGGGTCCGGTCGTGGGGCCTGAACTCTGGGCCTAGGCGCTGTCCCTCAGCTCTTCAGCTCAAGGCTAGCGAACTACCACTTGAGCCACAGTGCCACTTCCAGCTTTTTTCTTTTTGCTTATGTGGTGCTGAAGAGTCGAACCCAGGGCCTCATGCATGCAAGGCAAGCGCTCTACCACTGAGCCACCTTCCCAGCCCCCCCCCCTTTTTTAACGTGGTGTAGGTCTTGAATTCAGGACCTTGTGCTGTCCCTGAGCAATTTTGCTCAAGGCTAGCTAGCACTTTACCACTTTGCCACAGCTCCACTTCTGGTTTTATTTTTTGTTTGTTGTTTTGTGGGTTGTGGAGCTTAAACTCAGGGCCTGGCCACTGTCCTGAGATCTTTTTACTCCACTTTCGTCTTCTTGGGTTTTTAGTGGTGGTAGTGGTGGTTGTGGGGCTTGAACTCAGGGACTTGGGCACTATCCCTGAGCTTTTTGCTCAAGGCAAGCATTCTACCACTTTGAGCCGCTGGTGCTACTTTCGGTTTTCTGGGTTAACTGGAGATAAAGAGTCCTATGGACTTTCCTGCCCAGCCTGACTTTGAACCCCTGACCTTTAGATCTCAGACTCCTGAGTAGCTAGGATTAAGGGTGTGAGCCACCAGCAGTGTACACTATGTGTGAACTACTAACTTGAAGGGAGGGGTGGGTGGGGAAAGGAGAATGATGGAAGGGGTGACACTGACCAAGATGCATTGTACCTATAATCAGATCCTAGAATTGCAACCCTTTCGTTCAACTACTTGATCATAATTTTAAAAAATAAATAAAAGACACTCGGGCCAACTTGTGAGGGTGGGAAGCATGGTGTGGAAAGCGCATAGCCATTACTAATTACTGACAAACCCAACTGGACTTGAAATAGGGGGACCTTTAATCACTCGGGTTTTTTCCATTATACAAAGCTAGGGGCTAGGAAGGTGGCTCAGTGGTAGAGCGCTTGCCTTACATGCATGCGGCCCTGGGTTCGATTCCTCAGCACTACATAAGCAGAAAAAGCCAGAAGTGGTGCTGTGGCTCAAGTGGTAGAGCGCTAGCCTTGAGCTGAAGCGCTGAGGGACAGCGCCCAGGTCCAGAGTTCAGGCCCCATGACCGACCAAAAAAAAAAAAAAAAGCTACGAAGTCAACTTCTACATGTTTTCTCAACAGACTTCTGAAAGGGCTGAGCATCAAATTATGTGTAGAGATTCAAACTCAATTGTTCAGGCTACCTCATCAATAATAACATCCTTCAACGTTGACTGGGGATATCTCAACTATGTAGTTAAAAATGCCATGAAGCAACTGGAAGGAAATATGCCAAAATGTTCATTACTTCCAATTAGATTTTCCTCTATTTCCAAATCTTTGATGTGATCATGCAAGTCTGGCTTTGGGTGTCTGTACTGAGACTTGAACTCAAGGCCTTGAGCTCTCTCACTTGGCTTTTTCCCTCAAGGCTACTACAGAGCCATACCTCCATTTCTGGCTTTTTGCAGGTTAACTGGAGATAAGAGTCTCAGGGGCTTTTCTGCAACCCTCAAAAATGTCAGCCTCCTGAGTGCTAGGATTACAGGCACCTACCACCAGGCCAATCTTCATTTAAGTGTTAAATATTTAAAATATTCTGGATAATAACTATAGAGGGCTCTAGATATTCACACACATATCCCTTCAGGGGAGGGGCCCAAAAGTATAACTCCCCAAACATGTAAAATACTACTTTATCAAAACACATTCCAAGCAGGGCCACACTGGCTCACACCTATAATCCTAGCTACTCAGGAGGCTGAGATCTGAGGATCACAGTTTGAAACCAGACCGGGTAGAAAAGTCCCTGTGAGACTCTTACCTCCCAATAACCACTCAAAAGCCAGAAGTGGTGCTGTGGCTCAAAGTGGAAGGGCATAGCCTTGACTAAGAGCTCAGAGACAGTGCCGAGGCCCTGAGTTCAAACCCCAGGACCAACAAAAAATAACAATGAATTGTAGGAAATGGAAATATATTGTTGTTGTTATTTTGTTTTCCTTTTAGGGGGCAGAAATGGTGGAAGGGTGAACAAATGCAGTTATGGTACTTAATATACACTACATTAAAAAAATGAACTATGCAACTTGCGGGCAGGGACAGGAGGGGAAAACTATTGTACTCATTCCCTGACTTAAGAAATTATAACTCCCAGGCCAGGCACCGGTGGCTCATGCCTGTAATCCTAGCTACTCAGGAGGCTGAGATCTGGGGATCACGGTTCAATGCCAGCCTGAGTAGGAAAAGTGTGTGAGATTCTCATCTCCAATAAACCACTCAGAAATCTGGAAGTGGCGCTGTGGCACAAGAGCTCAAGGACAGCATCTCAAGTCCTGAGTTCAAGCCCCAGGAACAGCACAAAATAATAATATCGATGCTGGGGGCTGGTAGTATAGAAGAGTGGCACTGCACATGTTTATCATGCATAAGGCCTAGCCAAATCCCCAGCACTAAGAAAATAAAATATACAGGGATGGGAATGTGGCTTAGTGGTAGAGTACTTTCCTAGCAAGCATGAAGCCCTGGGTTCAATTCCTCAGTACCACATAAACAGAAAAAGCCAGAAGAGGTGTTGTGGCTCAAGTAGTAGAGTGCAAGCCTTGAGCAAAAGAAGCTCAGGGACAGTGCCCGGGCCCTGAGTTCAAGCCCCAGAACTGGGCGGGGGAGGGACGGACCTGTCCCATTAGGAGATATGCCTCAGGGGCCAGGAATGGAGAGAGATGAGTACAGAAGAGGCCAGGCTCCGAGAGTGGCTCTGTGGCTCAAGCTGTAGAGCGCTCACCTTGAGCAGAAGAGCCCAGGCTGAGGAAGAACCCTTTTCTGGGTTGCAAAAAAAGGAAGGAGTCTACAAGGGCAGCTGTGAAGTGAGTAAGTATGGAATCATGCAGGGACCCAACTCTGGGAAACTCTCTTTAAGAAGTGGGGAGGGAAATGAAACCCTTCTCAAGCAGGGGCAGAGAGTGTGGTGATTTCTGGCAAAGCCCTTGGCCCACAGGATCCCTGTCCCTTTGGTTCCAGAGGAACACATTCTCTAGAGCTGCCCAAGGGCCACAGAATGGCCCAGGGCCCCCTTCGGAGAAGACACACAGCTCAGGAGGCTAATCAGAGCTGCCAGAAGCTTGTGGCTGCCCCTAGTCACAAAGGACAAGCATCAGGCCCAGAAATGGGAAGTACTTGGGTTTCCTGAAACTTCAAGGTTCAATCCCAGCCAACTGACTCAGGTTTCTGTCCAGTAGAATCAGATACAGTGGCCTGCCAGGTTGGAACTCACCAGGGGCCCAAGGTGGAGGTCAGAGAAGCTGTGACTACCCCCATCCCATTCCTGACCTCAAGCCCCTTGGGACAACTGTTCCTTACCCCTCCCCCACAGTTGTAACGTGAAGGATTGCTCACTACCAGATTCCTTTTGAGAATGTGAGACTCAGAGTAGAAAAGTGACTTGAATCCAAACAGTGGGGACATACAAAGGGAATGGGCTAAGATCATTTTAAGGATGAAACACCTCACACTTGTAATCCTAGCCACTCAGGAGGCTGAGATGTGAGGATCAGTTTGAAGCTAGCCTGAGAAGAAAAGTCTATGAGACTCTATGTCCAAAAAACCAGCAAAAAGCTGGAAATGGAAATGTGGCTCAAGTGGTACAGTGCCAGTTTTGTATGGAAAAAGCAAAGGGATAGCACCCAGGCCCTGAGTTCAAGTCCCAAAATGGCTCCCATCCCATTCCATGGCACCTGTGGGCAAGAAGCCAGGTGAGCCCTCAGAGGATCGAAGCAGGGACGATGTGCAGCAGCCTTGAAGAATTCCTTGCTGGGACTGGGAAGGTGGCTCAGTGGTAGAGTGCTTGTCTTGCATGTATGAGGCCCTGGGTTCGATTCCTCAGCACCACATAAGCAGAAAAAGCCAGAAGTGGTGCTGTGGCTCAAGTGGTAGAGTGCTAACCTTGAGCTGAAGAGCTGAGGGACAGCACCCAAGCCCAGAGTTCAAGCCCCAGGACAGACAAAAAAAAAATTCTTTACTGAATGTCAGTCAAAAAATGCTGGCTTAAGATCAAAGAGACAAATGGCACGTGGTCTCCCTGGTATGTGGATGTTAAATCCAAAATGCAAGGAGATATGGCAAAGTAAACAGGTCTCAAGAAACAAAGAACATCTGCTTAATTTGTCATATAATTTCTAAATGACTCCATGTTCTTGACCTCATATATGGTCTGTACGTGTGTGTGTGCGCGCGCACGCACGCGTGCACAATCTGAAGTAAGTTAGGAGGAAGGCACAGAATCGGAGGGAAACGGGGAAAATATACAACAGAGAGGCCCATCAGCAGCACTGCACATTGATGAAAACGAACTAAGCAACTCAAGGGTAGCGATAGGAGGGAGGGAATGAGAGGAAAAGAGGGAGCAGCTGACACTAAGCAAAAGGAAAGAAATGTATATATCATCTGATATAGAAGAAATAGTTGTATTATCAAAGCTTATAGAATTCACAAACTTTATAGACCATGATAATGATAATCTGCCTCGTGGTTAAAATTTGTATGTGACTTTAAGTATCACTATCCCAAAATACTGGGAAATCTGTGAAATTTGTGTGTAATCACCTAATCTCAATTTAAAAATTTTTTTTTAAAAAAAGCTGGCTTTGTCAGGCTCATGCCTGTAATCCTAGCTACTCAGGAGGCTGAGATATTCGGATCATGGTTCTAAGCCAGCCCAGGCAGGAATGTCCGTGAGACTCTTACCTCCAATTAACCACCAGAAAACAAGTGGTGCTGTGGCTCAAGTGGTAGAGCACTAGCCTTGAGCTGAGGGACAAGGCCCAGGTCCAGAATTCAAGCTCCACCACCAACCAAAAACATTAAATAAATAAAATGCTGGCTTTTAATATATTCATTTAAGAGCTTTCAGCTCAGTTAGAACATCTAACAGATGCCTTGCTTAGCCCTCCATCTCAGCCTTGGTTTTTTCTTCTGTGCAACAGAGCTGACCACATCTATCTCATCATGGTTGTAAAAAGTAGAAAGAAAATGCCTGAAAAACACCACTCAGTGTGACTTATTGTCAAGTTTGAAGGAAAAAAAATTTTAAGTGGATTTTAATGATATAACTTTTAAATAACTGCAAAATTAAAATGGCTTAAAGGTTTATAAAAGTTTATTAACTTTTCTTCAAGTGAAAGAAACAAACGTGGTGGGGGGAGGGGATCAACTGAATTCTCTCCCTGTGGACAAGAAGAATGTTCCCATGCCACAGGCTCTTGAGGCGTGGCTTCGCGGGGCTCACAGGTCAGCTGAGCCTCGGAGATCTCAGCTCCTCGTCCACAGCAGTGGCATCTTGCCCTGGGGCCTTGCAGGACATGTCTGCAATTTGCTTTTATTTTTAGACACATCTGCAAATGCAGTTTGAAAAATACCAGTCCTCACAAGACCAGGACGATTTTCCCGAGTTTTCCTAAAGCTACAATTGTTGCTACCTCTCGTATTCAGCCAGAGCCATAACCTTATCCTCCAGAAGGCAGTGAAGCCCAGCCACGATGCAGCTACTGCCCACCTGCAATCTGGTGTCCAACTCTTGGCCAGTGATTTCTGGATCTGACTAAATGCCACATCTCCCTCGACTAATAGGTTCTTCTTGCAGCCTTGACTACCTCTTCACACTTGGTGTCCAGTATGGGAAGGAGAGCACATTCCTGCTTGTACCAGGAACTGAGTAACTTTCATGTTCTTAGGAGGTACAGGGCTCCTAAGAACTACTCACTTGACTCACTATTCACTTGACTTCATCTTGTGACCCATGAGCTAATAAATTCTGGACAAAGTCTGGTATAACTTGTACTTACTGAGCACCAGGCTTGCGTGTGTCATCACTTTGCTAGCTCCTTGCACACGCTAACAGATCCTTGCATAAGTGTGCTTTGTAAGCCAGGTACTGGTGGCTCACACTAGTAATCTACTCAGGAGGCTGAGATCTGAGGATTGTGGTTCAAAGCCAGCCCAGGTAGGGAAATCTATGAGGCCCTTATCTCCAATTAACTACCAAAAACACTGGAAGTAGAGCTGTGGCTCAAAGTGGTAGAGTGTTAGTCTTGAGTTAAAGAGCTCAGGGACAGTGCCCAGGCCCTGAGTTCAAGCCCTATGACTGACAAAAAAAAAAGAGTAATTTGTTCAATGAAGCAATTCATGTTAGCTAGGCACTGGTAAATTATTGCCTATAATCCTACCTAATCAGAAAGTTGAGATCTGAGATATCAGTTTGAAGCCAGCCTGAGCAGAAAAGTCTGTGAGAGTCTTATCTCCAATTTACCAGCAAAAAGTTAGAAACTGGGGTGTGGCTAACTTAGTACACAACTTTTTTTTTTTTTTTGGAGAGGGGTTCGGTCGTGGGTCATGGGGTCTGAACTCTGGGCCTGGGCATTGTCCCTCAGCTCAAGGTTAGCGCTCTACCACTTGAGCCATAGCGTCACTTCCAGCTTTTTCTTTTTGCTGATGTGGTGCTGAGGAATCGAACCCAGGGCCTCAGGCATGCAAGCGCTCTACCACTGAGCCACCTTCCCAGCCCCAGTACTCAACTTCTAAAAAAAAAAAAAAAAAAAGCCTATGAGTTTGAGGCCCTGAATTCAAGTCCCAGTGCTAGAACAAAAACAAATAAAAATACTAAAACAACTAACTTTAAATAGAATAAAAACAGAGGGAGTTATTGAGAAAACTTTTGTTATAAAGCAACTGTTTGACAAAGTCTGGTTTTTAGACAAAATTCAGACTAACATGCCAAGCAGCAATTACCCCTCAGGGCCAATATAGCCCTGCCTTGTTTAACTTGCTAGAGACAGGATGCTAGCCTCTCTGCGTGGCCTGGGCGGGGCTGTAGCAGCTACTTCCAGGAATGACACAAGTAATGAAATATGGACTGAAATCATGATACTCAGAGACACTGGAGAAAGAAACTGAGAACAAGTTGATGCTCCTCCCAAAGCACATAAATACTCGTTTTTGGTATGTGTGTTTTTACTTTGAATTTTGTTTTCAAGCCAGGTGTAATCGTTCAACAATTCAGAACTTGAAAGGCTGAGACAGAAGGACAGCCAGTAAGGCCAGTCTATGCTATGTAAGTAAGAGTCTGTCTCAAAAATATTTTTTTGCCAGGTGCCGGTGGATCACGCCTGTAATCGTAGTTACTCAGGAGACTGAGATCTGAGGATCACAGTTCAAAGCCAGCCTGGGCAGGAAAGTCCGAAGACTCATCTCCAATAAACCACTAGAAAACCAGAAGTGGCGCTGTGGCTGTGGCTCAAGCCGTAGAGCTCTAGCCTTGAGCTGAAGAGCTTAGGGACAATGCCCAGGCCCAGAGTTCAAGCCCTACGACCCACAACAACAACAAAAGTCTCTCAGACTTTCCTTCCAGGGCTGGCTTTGAACCGCGATCCTCAGATCTCAGCCTCCTGAGTAGCTAGGATTACAGGCGTGAGCACTGGTGCCCGGCATGACACTGTCATCTCCAATTAACCACCAAAAAGCTGGAAGTGGAGTTGTAGCTCAAGTGGTAGAGCTCTGGCCTTGAGCACAAAAGTTCAGAGACAGCACCCAGGCTCTGAGATCAAGCCCCCAGACTGGCAATAAATAAATAGATAAATAACTCTAAGTAAATTCTACTTAGTTCAGGAGTGCACTCACATGCATGCATACACACACACACACACACACACACACACACACACACATTCTCTCTCTCTCTCTGCAGAAATTCTTGTTTGGGTATATACAGTTCTATAAAAGTTGAACTAAAAAAAAAAAAAGTTAGCCGGGCACTGGTGGCTCACGCCTGTAATCCTAGCTACTCAGGAGGCTGAGATCTGAGGATCGCGGTTCAAAGCCAGCTCAGGCAGGGGAGAGACCGTGAGATTCCTATCTCCAATAAACCACCAGAAAACCGGAAGTGGCGCTGTAGCTCAAGTGATAGAGCGCTTGCCTTGAGCTGAAGAGCTGAGGGACAGCGCCCAGGCCCAGAGTTCAAGCCCTACGACCGACAAAAAAAAAAAAAAAATTGAACTGTAAGGCTGGGAATGTGGCTTAGTGGTAGAGTGGGTAGCTAGCATGCATGAAGCTCTGGGTTCGATTCCTCAGTACCACATAAACAGAAAAAGCCAGAAGTGGCACTGTGGCTCAAGTTGTGGAGTGCTAGCCTTGAGCAAAAGGAGCTCAGGGACAGTGCCCAGTCCGTGAGTTCAAGCCCTAGGACTGGCCAAAATAAAAGATGAACTGTAAGGGGCTGGGAAGGTGGCTCAGTGGTAGAGCGCTTGCCTTGCATGCCTGAGGCCCTGGGTTCGATTCCTCAGCATCACATAAGCAAAAAGAAAAAAAAAGATGAACTGTAAATACAATTAAGTGGATAAAGTTCCACCATCACAGAGAAACTCTACAAAATAATTACCCCAAATAAGCTACCCAATAATGAATACAATATAATTACTATTGATGACATCATAGATGTCAAAAGTAAGGGCCACAGAAAGTACTGACCTATACACGAACATCAAATTCGTTTCACTAGTTAGCCATCAACCTTCATGTGTTTCTACACTGTATAAAGTATTTAAATTCTCATTGTGGTGGAATTTCTAAACAGCTCTAAAAAGTGCCAACTGGGACATTCCTGCACAGCATTAATTTCTCAAATTTGTGAGGGTGGCACCCAACATTACTTACCCTGCCACGCCTTAGCCAATGTAAGAGATGATTAGTTACCAAGAAGAGACCCCCAAATGGGGCATGGTTGGTGTGGCATGCCTATAATCCCAGCACTGGAGTGGGGAGGGGATGGGGCTGAAGCAGGAGGATTACAGGCTAGCTTGGGATACATAGTGAGACCTTGTTTCAAAGAAAAAAGAATGGAGATGGGTGTCAGTGGCTCCCGCCTGTAATCCTACTTACTCAGGAGGCTGAGATCTGAGGATCTTGATTCTAAACTAGGCTGGGCAGGAACGTCAGAGAACTCTTCAATTAACCACCAGAAAACCGGAAGTGGTGCTGTGGCTGGAGTAGTAGAGCGCTAGCCTTGAGCTGAAGATCTGAGGGACAGCGCCCGGGCCCTGAGTTCAAGCCCCACAACCACCACCACCACCACCAACAACAAAGGAATGCTTCTCTTCTTGTTATGTGACAAAAAAGGGGAGGTAGGGGGGGAGGAGGGAGGAACACTTCTGCTTCTGGTTAAATATTTTTTCAATAAAGAAACGATTGCAGGCTGGGAAGGTGGCTCAGTGGTAGAGTGCTTGCCTTGCATGCCTGAGGCCCTGGGTTCGATTCCTCAGCACCACATAAGCAGAAAAAGCTGGAAGTGGCCCTGTGGCTCAAGTGGTAGAGCTCTAGCCTTGAGCGGAAGAGCTGAGGGACAGCGCCCAGGTCCAGAGTTCAGGCCCCATGACCGACAAAAACAAAAAACAAAGCACGAAACGATTCATCAAAGCCCACGTTGGATGACAGGTTTTCTATGACAGATGGGGTGGGGGCAGAGGGTCCGGGAGCTTGAACTCTGGGTCTGGGCGCTGTCCCTGAGTTTCTTTTGCTCAGGGCTAGTGCTCTACCACTCGTTCCACTTCCGGCTTTCTGAGTAGTTCCTTGCGATAGAGTCTCAGGGACTTTCCTGCCTGGGCTGGCTTTGAACTGAGATCCTCAGACCTCAGCTTCCTAGGCAGAGCCAGAGCCCAGCTACCTTGACAAATCTAAAAGGCTATTTTGTCGTGTGTCCCCGTCTCCGCCCCACCCCGACCCAGTGGGTTTGAGTGCCAGGTACACACCTGCGTGAACCCATTCGGAGGAAGAACAGCGCCTCGGACCCCATCTTTTGCAATCCTAGAGGCTCTCCCGACTTACTTAGCAAAACTTTATTTAAGTGATCACCTAACAAGTTATCAGACTTGAGAATGCCAGACTATGAAGAAGAAGGCTCGCGTGGACGCCGGGAGGCTCACGGGGCCCCGGAGGTGGGACCCAGGGCCGGAGACACCTTCTCCAGCCCCGTCACAAGGCGGCCGCGGGGCTCGCCGCGTTCCTCGGCTGCCCGCAGCTCCGGCTTTCACCCGACCTGCTGCCCCGGGCCACTCGGCACATTTGTAGAAACACCTCCAAAAGTTACTTTAAGAAAGTGCAACTGCGTCCAACGTGCTTCACCTTAAGCCCTGCAGATAACCAGCATCCTTGCCTGCCCGGCCCGCTTCCAAACTCCTTCCAGACCGGCCATCGGACCGACTCCACGGACCTCGCTCACAACGCCTTGTTTACTAGATGAAAAGTGCACGCAAGACCTCGGAGCCATGCCTGTGCCTGCACGGCACCGTCCAGTCCGCGCGCCAAGTCTGCGTGGGACCTCACGCCAAGCGCGGTCACGAGGGGCGTCGAGCGCCCCGGGCTCCGGTTCCCCCGCCGGCCGGCCGGGAAGGCCTTGCGCCAGGCCGGGTGCACACCCGAAGCGCCGGGCCCGCCTCCAGCTACGGGGCAGCGGGAACCACGCACCGCCGTGGGTCCGCCGGGATGGCGCCGCGCCCCCTGGCGGCGGGGTCCGACCTTTCCGCTCCCGGCCGCCGCCGCCGCCGCCGGTCTGCCTCGCTCCATTTGCAGACACCGGGGGTAGCGTCCCTCCGAGCGGCGGCTGTCCGGCCTCCCGCTCCCCGCTCCCCGCTCGGCAGAGCCCCGAAGTCCCCGCCCCCTGCTCCGGCTCTGACACCCCCCCCTCCTTCCACACGCGGCGCCGTCCCTCCCCGCCGCAGCCCGGCGGAGCTCGGGCACCCAAG
>NW_012267278.1:3104554-3120086 GCF_000151885.1 Dipodomys ordii | reverse complement strand
GGCCCGCGCTAGCGAACAATGTGTCCGGGCACGCCGAGTGCTGTGCCCCGCGTCCTGCCTCTGGAAACGTGCTTCCCAGACCCTAGACCACGGCCCGGAACGCCGCTTTTTCCACTTTTACCCCCCTGTGGGACGGCGATCGTGCGGGGCGTCTTCTCGCCTGGCGCCTGCACCTCTCCAATCCCTCACCCTTTTTTTTTTTTTGGACATTTTGGCTGTGGTCCCCGGACCCCACGGCCGGTCTTCCCGCGCCGGGCCAGGCACAAAGGCGTCGGGGCGCAGTGGCCCCGCGGAGCGGGCATGGAGTCCGGCGGGACGCTGGAGAGCGACCGGGCGCTGGCCCCTCCCCCGGCGCGCTGGCTGCCCTTCCCGGGAGCCCGGCCGCTGCAAGTCTTTCTACTCGCGACTCCCAAGTTTGGGGATTTGAAGCTGCAGAGTAGGAGCTTCCGAAGCGCGCGTGGCCACCGAGCCCCATGCCGCAAATGCAAACTCGCCGGGTGTCCTCGGCGAGCGCTGAAAATAGAAAACTCCAATCAATCACCACTCCAGCGAGGGCGGCGAGTCTGCTTCCAACTCCCAGGCTGTAGATCCCCCCCAGTTGACTAAACAGGGAACCTATCCCGCGGAAACTTCCCCAAACCTCGGGGTTGGGGGTGTGGGGAGGAAGAAGGCAGGGAAATCCAACTCAACAATTATACCACGCTCGTGTTTTAACGTAAACAACGAAGATCTAATTCTCTTAAATAAAAAAATACTAATAACGCTTCAGTTTGTAGGTGGAAGAGAGTATAAAGAGAAACATGCAAATGACCCCATCTGCTGCTCACAGCTGACTGGCTGCCAGGAAGGGCCATGTGGCCCGGCCCGGCCCGGCCAGTGAATAGGTAGAATGGATTTTAAAAAGGATATGCTGAGTCCCAGCGGCGAGGGTTTGAATTAACCTATAGTTTCGGATTACCGTTTTCTTCTCCAAACCACTCCAGTAGGGAACTTAGTAACTTATTAAATTTAATTCAGGTTGGAAATAAATGGGGGGGGGAGCGAACCTCCAGGATTGTCTTATTGAAAACTTTGAGCAGCTCGGTGGAACATTCTCCAGCTTGTTTTTGGATTTCAAGCTTGGGAAAGTCACGACTGATTGCTATGCAAAATTAGCTAGCAGCCCGCAGAACTATACCCTGAATCCTGGGGGTGCTTTTCTGAAAGAATCAATATGTGCCTACTGTCATTCAAAACAGGATGATGAAAAGAATAGGGCCAAGATAGCCGCTCTTCACATTCAAAAGACTCCAGTCACCTATCTACATTTAAAATAGGGCGGAGGGAGGAAGGGCGGAGGACCGCCGGAGGGGGAATGGTTAAACATTCCTGCCAGACTGCCGAGGAGGTACTTAGTTTCTGCCAGGAACTTGACTTTTACACTTGCTAAGTAAGAATATGACAGTGTATGACAGTAACAGTATATCTCTTGACTTAGTTAACAGACTAAACAGTTTTATTCCCACCTTCAATGTAATGTGAAAGTTGTCATTATGAGTTTAAAAGAAGTTGCATTTTCATTTGTTCAGTTTTCTAGGATTTCCCAGTTGAGTCTTAACAGTTAAGTCGCATTTTTCATTAAAATTCCTTTATTGCTGTAAGAATATAAAATGAGGGGCTGGGAAGGTGGCTCAGTGGTAGAGTGTTTGCCTTGCATGCATGAGGCCCTGGGTTCGATTCCTCAGCACCACATAAGCAGAAAAAGCCAGTAGTGGAGCTGTGGCTCAAGTGGTGAGCGCTAGCCTTGAGCTGAAGAGCTGAGGGACAGCGCCCAGGCCCAGAGTTCAGGCCCCACCACTGACAAAAAAAAATATATATATATATATATATATAATGAGGGTTGGGAAGTGGCTTGGTGGTAGAGTGCTTGCCTTGCATCTATGAGGCCCTTGGTTCGATTCCTCAGTACCACATAAACAGAAAAGCCAGAAGTGGTGCTGTGGCTCAAGTGGTAGAGTGCTAGCCTTGAGCAAAAGCTCAGGGGCAGTGCACAAGCCCTGATGTCAAGCCCCAGGACTGCCAGTATATATATATATAGAGAGAGAGAGAGAATGCAATTGTGCTACTCCATATACACTTTGTGAAAAATGACCAACTCAACTTGTGGGCAGGGATGAGAGGACGAGACTGGGGAAAGTAAAAGAAGGGGTGACATTATCCAAAAAAAAGAAATATTACTTGATCTGTGAAATGGCAACCCAACTCTACAATGCCTTATATATATATATATGTATATATATATATATATATGCATACATATATATTATAAGGTCTGCCCGGGCCTTGCAGGCCCTGTGCAGACACCTCCCTACCTCTTGGCTAAATTTCCACCCATACTGTTACCTAGGTAATTGGCACAGCTGGAAGCAGTCACCCTCTGGCTACTTACACCCTGGGCTGCCTCAAGTCACAGGCCTCCCATCTGACCTTAGGAGGGTCCCAGACCCTGAGGTAATCCATCGCCAGTGAGTCCACACCTTTCCCCTACCTGGCCACACCTCTTCCTGTCCCTGGCCTAGATAAGTCCTGGGCCAGGGGTGGGTCAGCTGTTGGGTAAACAAACTTCTTTTCTACCTGAATAGTGTGTGGTGATCTCTTCAGCTACCTACTTAATATACCTTACATATATGAATACATATAAATGTTTTTTTTGGTCAATTGTGGGGCTTGAACTCAGGGTCTGGGTGCTGCCCCTGAGATTTTTGCGCTGAGACTAGTGCTCTAGGGCTGGGAAGGCGGCTCAGGGGTAGAGTGCTTGCCTTGCATGCATGAGGCCCTGGGCACGGTTCCTCAGCACCAAATAAGCAGAAAAAGCCGAAAGTGGTGCTATGGCTCAAGTGGTAGAGCACTATCCTTGAACTGAAGAGCTGAGGGATATCGCCCAGTCCCAGAGTTCAGGCCCCACAGCTGAAAAAAAAAAAAAAGAAGAAGACGTGTTCTACCACTTGGTTCCACAGCACTGTGTTTGCAGTGGTTTTTGGAGATATCTCACTTGTACTTTTCTGCCTGGGCTGACTTTGAACTGTGATCCTCATATCTCAGCCTCCTGAACAGCTAGGATTACTGGCATGAGCCACTGGTGCCCAGCTATAAAATTGTATTTTAGGGGCAAAAAAATACATGGATATTTTTTTAAGAATGTAGGAGCTGGGGTGGGGGAAGTAGTTGTGGAGGTGGGAGGGAAGGGATAGTAGGGGAAAAACAAAGGAGGAGGCAACAATGCTCAATAGGAAATGTACTCATTAACCCCTCTGTAAAGTATTTTTACAATAAAATGTACAAAAAAATGTAGGAGCTGGGAATTTGGCTTGGTAGAGTGCTTGCCTAGCATTCCTGAAGCCCTGGGTTCAATTACTCAGTACTACAAGTGGTAGAATGCTTGCCTTGAACTGAAGAGCTCAGGGACTGTACCTAGGCCCAGAGTTCATAACAGATAAATAAATAGAATAGAATATGACCTTGCTAAAATTTTAGAACTAGGTGATTAATTATCCATGTGACAGTATTTTAAAGAGAAATTAAACAAATTATTATTTGTGTTCATATTGTTAGAAACCAAAGCTTTTTTCTAATAGTTGAATGATGATTAATAGTATTCAAAGCAACCACCCATACCTGACAGCTCACTTTTCAAAGCATCTCCATGGGCTGGGAAGGTGGCTCAGTGGTAGAGCGCTTGCCTTGCATGTATGAGGCCCTGGGTTCGATTCCTCAGCACCACATAAGAAAAAAGCCAGAAGTAGCGCTGTGGCTCCAGTGGCAGAGCGCTAGCCTTGAGCTGAAGAGCTCAGGGACAGTGCCCAGGCCCAGAGTTCAGGCCCCACGACCGGACCCCCCAAAAAAAACCCAAACAAACAAAGTATCTCCACACTGACACTGATCTTCAGTGCTATTGTAAAGATACAGTTTACAGTAAAGTTTTTTCCAACTAAGTTAGTAACATATAGGATCCTAGCCTTAGGAAAAGTGCCTGGCCAAGTTTCAAGCCCCAGGACCAGCACAAAAGAAAAAAGTCATTGCTACCTTGATTAGAAAATGAACTGTCTTAGGAGGGCGCTGGTGGCTCATGCCTGTAGTTCTAGCTATTCAGGAGGCTGAGATCTGAGGATCGCAGTTCAAAGCCAGCCCGGGCAGGAAAGACTGTAAGACTCCTATCTCCAATAAACCACCAGAAAACCGGAAGTGGCGCTGTGTCTCAAGTGGTAGAGCGCTTGCCTTGAGCTGAAGAGCTGAGGGACAGCGCCCAGGCCCAGAGTTCAAGCCCCACATTGACAAAAAAAAAAGAAAGAAAATGAGCTATCTTGAAGTGTTTTGCTAATATGAGGGGTTTGGGGTTTGTTTGGGATTGTTTTTTTTTTATCAGTAAGAAGTGGAAATAGTACAGACAAGTTTCAATGTATTTAAACAGTTTGTATCTAATTTTAGAATTGTCAAAAGAGTTCTAGCTGCTCCCTGGTGGCTCATGCTTGCAATTCTATCTATTCTGGAGGCTGAGACTGAGGATGGGGTTGAAAACCAGTCTGGGCAGGAAAGTCTGGGAGACTTTTATCTCCAGTTAACCACCCAAAGAAGTAGAACTGTGGCTCAAAGTGGTAGAGCACTAGTCTTGAGTGCAAAATCTCAGGGGCAGCACCCAGGGCCTGGGTTATAATCCGGGAATTTTTTTTTTTTTAAATCAGGCCTAGCTGGAAAGTCTATGAGACCCTGATTTTCAATTAACTACCAGAAAACTGGAATTGGAGCTGTGGCTCAAAGTGATAGATCACTAGCCTTGACCAAAAGAGTTCAAGGACAGCGTCCAGGCCCTGAGTTCAAGCGCCACATCTAGTGCTGGGTGTGGTAATGCATTTCTGTAATCCAGTACTGGGGAAGACAGGGTAGAGGCAAGTGTTGGGAAAATTCAAGGCCAGAGGCCCAATGTCACAATGAGACTAGGTACAGAAAATAAAAAATAGGGGGAAAAAATTTAAGATCTCTGCCCAGCTAGCTGACAGTGGCTCACACCTCTAATCCTAGCCATCAGGAAGTTGAGATATGGGTTTGCAGTTCAAAGCAAACCGGGCCAGGAAAGTCCATGAAATTTATTTTCTTTCCTTTTTTTTTTTTTTTTGTCAGTTGTGGGGCTTGAACTCAGGGTCTGGGCCCTGTCCCTGAGCTTTTTTTGGCTCCAGGCTAGCCTTCTACCACTTTGAGCTATAGCACTTCTTCCAGGTTTCTGGTAGTCAATTGAAGATAAAAATCTAATGAACTTTCTTACCCATGGTTGGCTTTGAACTGCAATCCTCAGATCACAGGAATGAGCCACCAAAAAAGCAAAAGTGGAGCTGAAGCTCAGGGACAGTGCCCAAGCCTTGAATTCAAGCCCTGTGATGGACCAAAAAAAAAAAAAAATCTCTGCTACACCTTTAGAAAGGCAATAATAGGGGCTGGGAAGGTGGCTCAGTGGTAGAGCGCTTGCCTTGCATGCATGAGGCCCTGGGTTCCATTCCTCAGCACCACATAAGCAGAAAAAAACAAAAGCTGGAAGTGGAGCTGTGGCTCAAGTGGTAGAGTGCTAGCCTTGAGCTGAAGAGCTGAGGGACAGTGCCCAGGCCCAGAGGTCAGGCCCCACAACGGACCCCCCCCTCAAAAAAATAGATTGATTATTATGGTTGTACAAAGAGGTTTCAATTCCATATGTCAGGTCATGAGTATCTTATCTTTTTTTTTTTTTTTTTGGTCGGTCATGGGGCTTGAACTCTAGGCCTGGGAGCTGTCCCTCAGCTCTTCAGCTCAAGGCGAGCACTCTACTGCTTGAGCCACAGTGCCACTTCCAGTTTTCTGGTGGTTTATTGGAGATAAGAGTCTCATGGACTTTCCTGCCCAGGATGGCTTTGACCGCTATCCTCAGATCTCAGCCTCCTGAGTAGCTAGGAATACAGGCATGAGCCACCAGCACCTGGCATGAGCATCTTATCTTGACCAATGCCAACCCTTCCATTGTTTTCCCATTTTAGATATCCTTTAATTGGTACTCTAAAGATTTATTTTTACTTTTGTAGGTTGTAGGTCTTGAACTCAGGGCCTGGGTGCTGTCTGGCCCTGAGCTTTTTCACTCAAGGCTGGCACTCTACCACTTTGAGCCACAGCTCCATGTCCCATTTTGTGGTAGTTAATTGTAGAAAACAGCCTCTTGCCTGGGCTGGCTTCAAACCACAATCCTCAGATCTTAGCCTCTTTTTTTTTTTTGCCAGTCCTGCTTGAACTCAGGGCCTGGCCACTGTCCCTGAGGTTCTTTTGTTCAAGGCTAGTACTCTACCACTTGAGCCACAGTGCCACTTGCAGCATTTTGTTTATGTGGCACTGAAGAATCAAACCTAGGGCTTCAGGAATGCTAGGTTAGCACTCTACCACTAAGCCACAGTACCAGCTCTGCCTCTGGAGTAGATAGGATTACAGGTGTGATCCAGCAGAGCCCAGCTACTCTAAATTTTTTTTTTTTTTTTTGCTGGTCCTGAGGCTTGAAGTCAGGGCCTGGGCACTGTCCCTGAGCCTCTTTGTGTTCAAGGTTAGCTTTCTATTGCTTGAGTCACAGAACCACTTCTGGCTTTTTCTGAGTGTTTTTTTTGGAGTCTCTTGGACTTTTGGAACTTTCCTGTCCTTCTTGGAGTAGCTTTGAACCATGATCCTCAGATCTCAGCCTCCCAAGTAGCTAGGATTACAGGTGTGAGCCACCAGCTTTCAATGATCTTTCTTCATGGCTAAAATATATTTGTAGTTGCTGCAACAGTATTTAGAAGGAATTCTTTTTTAGTAGTTAAGTTCTAACAGATTTTTACTGTTACTTGTGAGATATTTCTACTTTGTATCTTGCCTGTTGGATGTATAATTTTGCCAAGTCTCAACTTCAAGCAGAGTAGCTGGCAGATCGAGATGAATCTGAGAATACCCACAAGAGAAAAGAAAGGGAAAAGAGGGTGATATTTATTGAAGAATAGGGCACTTCTAGATTTAATTCCTCCATGCTGGAAAAATTAAGCAAAAAAACAAAAATTTTGCCCTTAATGGAATATGGGATAAAAGTACACTATAACCCAATGTAGGGAAAAAATATATTCTTGTTGTTTTTTAAATTAAGGTGTTGTACAGAAGGGTTGCCTTTTCTTTTCTTTTCTTTTTGCCAGTCCTGGGGCCTGAACTCAGGGTCTGGGTACTGTCCCTGGGCTCCTTTGCTCAAGGCTAGCACCCTGCCTCTGTGAACTACAGCTCCAATTTGGGTCTTTTTCTGTTTATGTGGTACTGAGGAGTAGAACCCAGGCGTGGTAGGCAAGCATCTACCACTAAGCCACATTCCCAGCCCACATCTTTTATATTTTCTTTTCTTTTTTTTGAGACAGTATCATTATGTGGCACAGGCTGGAGTTGAACTTGTGATCCTCTTGCCTCAAACTCTAGAATGTTAAGATTAGAAGTGTGTGCTACTATCCCAGTATGTGTTATTTTTGAAACCAGATATCCCTAGGCAGGCCATGTTGCCTTCCAACTTACTGTCCTCCTCAGCCTCTCAAGTGTTAGAATCATAGTGGGGCCAGCACAACCAGCAGAGCACCACTTTGAATTCAGGCTCCATTCAGTTAGACAAATGCCATCATACAATTCTCAGTATGGATAAAACCTATGATGGTCCCCAAGCCACATTCTTTTTTGTTTTGTTTTTTTTCCTTTTTTCTTGCCAGTCAGTCCTGGAGCTTTGGCACTGTCCTGAGCTTTTTTTTTCTTTTTCTTTTTGCCCATGCTGGTTCTAGGGCTTGAACTCTGAGTCTGGGCAATGTCTCTGAATTTTTTTTTTTTTTTTTGGTCGGCTGTAGGGCCTGAACTCTGGGACTGGGCGCTGCCCCTCAGCTCTTCAGCTCAAGGCTAGCGCTCTACCACTTGAGCCACAGCGCCACTTCTGGCTTTTTTTTCTGCTTATGTGGTGCTAAGGAATCGAACCCAGGGCCTCATGCATGCAAAGCAAGCACTCTACCACTAAGCCACCTTCCCAGCCCCTGTCCCTGAACATTTTTTTTTTTTGGTTGGTCCTGGAGCTTGAACTGTGGGCCTGGACGCAGGTCCCTCAGCTCTTCAGCTCAAGGCTAGCACTCTACCGCTTGAGCCACAGCACCACTTCTGGTTTTCTGAATGGTTTATTGGAGATAAGAGTTTCACGGCCTTTCCTGCTTGGGCTGGCTTGAACCCAGATCCTCAGATCTCAGCCTCCTAAGTAGCTAGGATCATACGCAACTTTTATGCTCAAGTATAGCTAGTGCTCTTTAAGCCTCAGCTCAACTCCAGTTTTCTGGTGGTTAATTGGAGATAAGAGTCTCGGGGCTGGGAAGGTGGCTCAGTGGTAGAGCGCTTGCCTTGCATGCTCAAGGCCCTGGGTTCGATTCCTCAGTACCACATAAGCAAAAAGAAAAAAGCCAGAAGTGGCGCTGTGGCTCAAGTGGTAGAGCGCTAGCCTTGAGCTGAAGAGCTGAGGGACAGCGCTCAGGGCCAGAGTTCAGGACCCACTACCGGACCCAAAAAAAAAAAAAAAAGAGTCTCTAGGAGTGGCTCACGCCTGTAATCCTAGCTGTTCAGGAGGCTGAGATCTGAGGATTGTGGTTCAAAGCCAGCCTGGGAGGAAAGTCCGTGAGACTCTTATCTCCAATAAACCACTAGAAAACCGGAAGTGACGCTGTGGCTCAAGCCCTTGAGCTGAAGTGTGCAGGGACAGTGCCCAAGCCCAGAATTCAAGCCCCACGACCAACCAAAAAAAAAAAGAGTCTCAAGGACTTTCCTGCTGGGGCTAGCTTCAAACTGTGATCCTTAGATCTTAGCCTCCTGAGAGCAAGGATTACTGGTAAGACACTAGTGCTCAGCAATACTTCAGGTTTTTTGTTTTTTTTTACTGGTGCTTAATTGAAGACAAGAGTTTCATGGACTTTCCTACAATATCTCAGCCTCCTGAGTAGGTTGAATTATAGGTGTGAGCCAGTTGAGCTTGACTCCTCTTTTTTTTGTCAGTCATGGGGCTTAAACTCTGGGTCTGGAGTTCTGGGCACTGTCCCAGAGCTTCTTTTGCTCAAGGCTAGCACTCTACCACTTGAGCCACAGCACCACTTCCAGTTTTCTGGTGGTTAATTGGAGATGGGTCTCATGGACATTCCTGCCCAGACTCCTTTGAACTATGATCCTCAGATCTCTGCCTCCTGAGTAGCTAGGATCATACGCATGAGCCACCAGCACCCAGCCCTAAGCTCCCTTTTGTTCAAGGTTAGTGTTCTACCACAGTGCCTCTTCTAGCTTTCTCTGTGATTAATTATAGATAAGAGTCTCACAGCTTTCCCAGCTCTCTCTTCTCTTTTCTAGCTCTTTTTTCTTTTTCCCAGCTCTCTCTCTTTCCCAGCTCTCTCTTCTCTTTTCTAGCTCTTTTCTCTTTTTCCCAGCTCTCTCTCTTTTTCTAGCTCTCTTCTCTTTCCCAGCTCTCTCTTCCCAGTCAAAAAAAGAAAAGAAAAAAACAAAAAGAAAATTAAAAAAAGAGTCTCACAGACTTTTCTGCCAGGGCTGGCTTTGAACCATGATCCTCAGATCTCAGCCTCCTGAGTAGCCAGGATTACTTGTGTGAGCCATCAGTGCCCAGCCCAAACCACATTCTAATGTTCATTCTCCTCAACCCACCCATAAAACGGGGAACAATATATCCTGCTGTCCATCTTCAGGACAAGTTCTGTCATAGGGTGAGAATGTAGAGGTGTGTATACATTTTGCTTCAGACATCTGTATGAATGAAAAAAAATTAAGAACTATAATTTACTTTCTACTTGAGCCCTATCCTTTTCCTTTTTGTGTGCCAGTTCTAGAGCTTGAACTCAGAGCCTGGGCACTGTCTCTAAGCTTTTTTGCTCAAAGCTAGCACTTTACCACTTGAGTCACAATTCCACTTCCAGCTTTTTGGTGGCTAATTAGAGATGAGTGTCTCAAGGACTTTCCTTCCAGAGTTGGCTTCAAACCATGATCCTCAGATCTCAGCCTTCTATGTAACTAGGATTATAGGTGTGAGCCCTATCCATTTAAGTACCCAGCCATTACAGCAATGAAAAACAGATGACTGCTTAATAATACATTAGGATATTCCATATTTATTAGTATTTTGTTTCTTGATCATACCATGGGCAATTTCTTTCTTTTTCTTTTTGTTTGAGATCGGAACTCGAACTCACTATTTGATGCTTGCTTTTGCTTATTTTCCAGTGCTCCATGAGCAATTTCTGAATTAAATTACACTTTTCGGGCTGAAGATGTAGCCCAGTAGTAGAGTGTTTGCCTAGCATGCACAAGACTGGATTCGATCCTCAGCAGGGGAAAGAAAAATCTTTTAATCAGACCCATGGCCTTTACTATTGAGCGGCACCTATAGCCAGTTATGAGTTTGTTTTTTTAAAAGCTTTTAATAAATTGCTATATCAAAGGAAGTTAACTCAGCAGCTGGAAGTTGTTTTTGTGTTTTTGTCAGTCATGGGGCTTGAACTCAGGGCCTAGACCCTGTCCTGAGCTCCCTTTTGCTCAAGGCTGGAGCTCTACCACTTTGAGCAACAGTGCCCCTTCTGGTTTTCTAGTGGATAAATGGAATGTCATAGACTTTCCTACCTGGACTAGCAGGGACCTGGGATGCTCAGGTCTCAGCCTCTTGAGTAGCTAGGATTACAGGCGTGAGCCACCAGCTCCTGGCTTGAAAGTTTTAGCTACTGAGTTAACAATAAACACGATTCCAGTTACTATTGCGCCATCATTGGTTTAAAGCAGTAACGTTAGTGAACTATCACTGGTTTAAGGGGCTAGCCCTGAACAACTGTGCTCAGGAAGATGATGGATGGGGCAGGTGGTTCACTGAAATGCCCTTTGTTTTGTCTTTTTCTTTGGTGTGTGAGAGAGCTGCTAGTCTCTGCATGGTCCTGATCTGTGTAGTCAGGAGTCAGGCAAGAATACTAGAAAAACACCAGATGAAAATCCTTCAAGTAAGCTGCTTGCTCCCCTCCTGACCCATGGAATCAACCAGGAGTAAAGAGGGACAATTGCCTTTAGAACCAACTGTGGGAGTTTTCAGAAAAAAGACCAGAGGATCTAATAATGCATATTTACCGTTTCTTCCTCTGAGTATTATACATTATACACCTAAAAAGTTGTACGTTTCTTCCTCTGATGAAATGCAAACCATTAAAAATAAAAAGCAGGGCCGGGAGTGTGGCTTAGTGTTAGAATGCTTGCCTGGCATGCATGAAGCCCTGGGTTCAATTCCTCAGTACCATATAAACAGAAAAAGCCAAAAGTGACCCTGTGGCTCAAGTGGTAGAGTGCTAGCCTTGAGCAAAAGCAGCTCAGGGAGTTCAAGCCCCAGGACTGGCAAAAAAAAAAGAAAAAAACAGCAAAGCGAGTTGCAGGTGCGTACCTGTAATCCTCGCTGTTGAAGTGGTTGAGTTCTGAGGGTTGTGCAGGAAAGTCAGGAGGAAAGTCCATGAGACTCTTATCTCCAAATAACCAATAAAAAGCCAGAAATGGAGCTGTGGTTCATGTGGTAGAACACTAGCCCTGAGCAAAAAACACTCAAGGACAGCAACAAGACCCTGAGTTCAGGCTCCAGGACTGGCACAAAATAAGTAAATGAAATAAAATAAAAACTATGATACAGGAAAGCTAAGGCCTCTGTAGCCACACAGCTCTTCACTATACCAGTGTTATCCTTCTCCATTTTGGTAAGTAAATGGGGATTGGTAGGAAATGCATTTGTGAGCCTGGCCAGACAGAGGAAGTGCCTGGAAAAATTACATTATTCTTAAATACCAAAAGGGCAAAACTTAAAAGTTAAAACTAGGAAGAAGTTGAAAAAGCAGTTAAGCAACCCTCTCCTTTACCTGCTTTTAGATGTTAACCTACAAGATTCGGGATGAGGGGGCTATCTAAATTTGTTTTATCTTTGAAATATAGGACGAGCTATCTTTATCTGCCTTCTTTGAAGTGGTAAAAATCTGGATAGAGATAAAAAGTGAGCAAAGCCTGTCAGGACTCCTGAAGGTTAACCATTTGGGGCAGACCTCACCCTTCTCAGTCACCCTAAACAGTAGTTTTAAGATTAAACCTTGTAGCCTGGGGCCTGTGGCTCACGCCCTTAATCCTAGCTACCCTGTAGGCTGAGATCTGAGGATCGTAGTTTAAAGTTAGCTGGGGCAGGAAAGTCTGTAAGACTCTTCAATAAACTATTCAGAAAAAGCTGAATGTGGCGCTGTGGCGCTGTGGCGCTGTGGCTTTGAGCACAAAGAGGCTCAGAGAGAGCTCTGAGTTCAAGCCCCAAGACTGGCAAGAACAAGGAAAAAGATTATGAGTTGTTAGATGTGACAGCTCTTCCCAGTTTTAAGAGTTTGACAGCTTTAGAGAAGAGGAAATGTTTCTCTTCTTCTCACCTTTTCTCTATTTTAACCTGTTGTTCTAAAAGAAATCCTTTTTTGGGGGGCTGGGAAGGTGGCTCAGTGGTAGAGCGCTTGCCTTGCATACATGAGGTCCTGGGTTTGATTCCTCAGCACCACATAAGCAAAAAGAAAAAAGCCAGAAGTGGCATTATGGCTCAAGTGGTAGAGCGCTAGCCTTGAGCTGAAGAGCTGAGGGACAGCGCCCAGGCCCAGAGTTCAGGCCCCACGACTGGATCCTAAATAAATAAATAATAAAATAAAATAAATCCTTTTTTAAAAATTTGATACTTTTTTCCCCCTTCTGGTACTTTGGGCCTTATGCTCAATCTTGTTTATTTTTTGCTCAATACGGGTACTCTACCATTTGTGCCACAGTTTTGTTCCATTCGGTCTTTTTGCCTAGTTAATGGGAGAGAGTCTCAAGGACTTTTCTGCCTCAGCTGACTTCCTACTCTGATTCTTCAAATCAGCTCCTGAACAGCTAGGATTACAGGTGTGATCCATCAATCCCAGCTGAAAGGTTTCTAATGAGTGGATTTCAAGAATGTGTGATTTTGCGTGGAAATCAGGAAGCTGAAGTTCCTCCCTGCTCCCCCCCCGCCCCCCCCTGTCCCCCATTCCACCCATCTGACATTTCCAAAGGATCTCTCACCTAGTTTCCAGGCACTGAATGTGCCTTCCTCCAGCTTATACTCTTCAGGAATTTGGAGCATGTGCCTCACAGCGTTATAAAGGTGATCAAGACCACTTCCTGCCTAAATAAAGGTCTGCACTCACGCAGTTGGCAGAAGATGAGAACAGTTTGGAAGAGAGCTTCGTCAGTTTTCATGTATGCAAAGCTTTCAGAACTAAATGTTTACTGAACACCTATGCTTACAAAGCCTTGAGTCTTCAGAGGAATAAAGAAAACTCACAGGCTGGGTACCTATGGCTTGTGCCTGTGATCCTAGCTACTCAGGAGGCTGAGATCTGAGGATCTCAGTTTGAAGCCAGCCTGGGACAGCAAAGTCCCTGAGTCTTAGCGCCAATTAACCACTCAAAAACTGGAAGTGGAGCTGTGGCTCAAAGTGATAGAGTGGTAGCCTTGAGCAAAAGAGCTCAGGGACAGCACCCAGGTCCTGGGCTCAAGCCCCACCACCAGAAAAAAAAAAAAAAGTCAAGTTAGCCTCAAACCATGATCCTTAGAGCTCAGCCTTCTGAAGGGCTAGGATTACAGGTGTGAGCCACCAGCACCCAGCTTGTCCTTCCATTTCTGTGCTCTTTTCTCACCCTCTCAAAGACAGATAAATGGACAAACATGACAAGAAGAAAACAAAAACGGCAACAAAAAAACCCTTTTGTTTCCATTCCCTGGAGTCCATTTGGATAAGTATTATCTTATGAGATGCACATGGGGATTGTGCCTTTGTGTTCCTCTCCTAAGGGTATCCTCCTTTGGTCTCATTGCACACACATTAATTTAAAAACTGGTGGGCACCAGTTGCTCACACCTATAATCCAAATGATGCATGATTAGGTGGGTTCTGGTTTTCTGGAGCCATATAGAAATAAATCCAGAAACTGAAAACTAGAAGGAGGAAGAGTTTATTGCAAAGTGAAAGAAAAAAAATGCTATTACTATTAAGGAGTGGAGCCCCTAGTCTGTTTGGCTGTGGTGTCTGCCTTTATCCCCTACTCCCTAAGGAAAAAAAAAAAACAACAGAGAAATCCCAGCTATCCTGACTTTAAGCCTTTATCCAAGTCACAACACCATTTATTTTAGGTTTTTAATAAGAGGTAGCTGAGTAAGAACTGCACCACGCATGTAGTATTCAGGTAAGGAATAGGTTTATTCAGTAGACCTGCTGGGACCAGGCAAGGCTGGCATTCCACGTGGCTGGGAAAGGCCTGGGAATGAGCCTGGGAATGAGACAGAGCTGGGAAGAGAGGAAAGAGCTAGAAAAGAGCAGAGAGAGCAGGGAGAGAGAGAAGAAAGGAACAGAGAGAATAGAACAGAGAGAGCAGAGAAACAGAGAGAGCAGCAAGAACAGAACAGAGAGAGCAAGAACAGAGAGAGAGCGACAGGGCCTGCACTAGGCCTTATCTAGGGTATGGGCGGAGAAGGGTGTGGCCACATCAAATTCAGATGTGACCTCAGCGGATGCAGATGTGACCTCTTCCAGGTGTCCCAGTTGCCTAGGTAATGCAAGTACTGGGTGGAGACTTTGCTGTGAGGAGGGTGGAGTCTGCTAGCCATCCAGGAGCGGACCTTACCATCTAGGGACACCTTGCTTTCTCTACACACTAAAGAATTAAAAGGCAGGAAGTGTTTAAGGGAAACAGTAAATTTATCTGAAAGTGAGAGGAAAGATGTGGAAGCAAGCAGAGAAACTCCACCTAGAGAGCGAATTAAACAGGAGTTGAGCCCTCTCAGAGGGCAGTATTATACTATGGGGCTCCTTCTGCATCTCCTTGCCTGGGCTTTGCCTGATACCTTAATGGCTTGTGCCTGTGCTGTCTCTGCCCTTTGCATTGGCTGTGTAGGCACCCCAGGGGCATTATGGGAATAACGAGCATTTGAGCAGGAGTCTAGGATATTAGGGGAACAAGACGTATCATGAGGGGATACTTTATTGGCCATGTGCTATGTCTGCCACTTTTTCTCTGTATGTAACAGTTCCCTTTTGTCTCCTACTGGCTACTTAGAAGGCTAAGATCTGAACATCCCAGTTTGAAGCCAGCCATGGCAGGAGAGTCTGTGAGAAATTTATTTCCAGTTAACCAACAGAAAGCCACAAGTGGAGCTGTAGCTAAAGAGGTAGCACAACAAGGGCTGGGAAGTTGGCTCAGTGGCAGAGCGCTTGCCTTGCATGCATGAGGCCCTGGGTTCGATTCCTCAGTACCACATAAGCAGAAAAAAACAAAAGCCAGAAGTGGCGCTGTGGCTCAAGTAGTAGAGCGCTAGCCTTGAGCTGAAGAGCTGAGGGACAGCGCCCAGGCCCAGAGTTCAGGCCCCACAACCGGACCAAAAAAAAAACAAACAAAAAGAG
>NW_012267278.1:3068254-3104139 GCF_000151885.1 Dipodomys ordii | reverse complement strand
GTTCACAGTTCAAAGCCAGACGGTGCAGGAAAGTCTGTGAGACTCTTATTTCCAATAAATCACCAGAAAACCAGAAGTGGTGCTGTGGCTCAAGTAGTAGAGCGCTCGCCTTGAGCTGAATTGCTGAGGGACAGTGCCCAGGCCTAGAGTTCAAGCCCATGACCCAAAAAAAAAAAAAAAAAAAAGTCCCAACAGAATTAAAATGGGGCCACCAGGTGGCATGAAACCACAACTGAGTTGGGCATGAATTTATGAGGTGCTGGATTCCCAAAATTCTTCAGCAATTAGCTGCACAGGTTGAGGTTGGTCTTTTTTTTAGTGCTACAAAACATGTTGACTTCACATTTCTTTCTCTCTTTTTTTGCCAGTTCTGGGGCTTGAACTCAGAGCCTGGGCGCTGTCCTTGAGCCTCTTAATGATTAAGGCTAGCACTCTACCACAAGCCAGTTCCATTTCCTAGTTTATTGGACATAAGATTCTCATGGAGTTTTCTGCCTGGGCTGGCTTTGAACTGCAATCCTCAGACCTCAGACTCCAAAGTAGCTAGGATTATAGGCATGAGCCACTAGTACCTGGCTTGTGACCTTACATTTCATATGTGTGAACTCCTTGGATCTCATTTTCCCAGTTGCAGTAGTTTTACTAATGATAAAAATTGAGGCAAGTATCCTCTTAGTAGACAAAAGACTAATTAAATGACTACTTGGGTTAGAGTGATACACACATCTCATTGTGTGAAAATTAAAATGTTCAATATGATCATTTTATTTAAAAAAAATTTCTTTGTCAGTCATGGGGCTTGAACTCTGGGCCTGAATACTGTCCCTGAGCTTTTGTGCTCAAGGCTAATACTCTATCATTTTGAACCATAGCACCACTTCCAGTTTTTTTGGTGATTAATTGGAGATAAGATTTTCAGAGACTTTTCTGCCTGGACTGGCTTCAAATCTTGATCTTCAGATCTCAGCCCCTTGAGTAACTAGGATTATAAGTGTGAGCCACTAGTACCTGGCCTAATATGTTCATTTTATAAATGCTTGATTTCTCAATTTCTGAGCAGTTTGTATTACTATCATTTTAACTTGATTTACTGGTTTCTTTGAAATTGTTCCCTTGTTTGAGGCTGTATTGTTAGAAGCCAACTTTCTTTTATTAGTATACATTAGTTTCTATTCGTGTATATGTATTCTGATCAACATCACCCCCTCCATCACTCTCCCTCATCCCATTTCTTTCTTAAAACAATTTCCATAGGTTTCATTTTCTATTTTCATACATGCAAATAAACTTCTTAGATCATACTGACCATATTCATCATTGTTCTCTTCATGAACCATCCTCTCTCCTTCTGATGGTCACCCCAGCAGAACCTGGTACATGTTTTGGATGGCTGTGTCTTTTTTCTTCCCCCTTGCTGGTATTGAGGCTTGAACTCAGAGCCTGAATGCTCAAGGCATTCTCTAATGCCTTGATCTAGAGCCACAGATCTACTTCCAGCTTTTTGTTTGATGGTTAATTGGTTAAAAGTCTTAGGAATGTGTCTGCTTTGGATGACTTTGAACCAATATCGTCAGATCTCAACCTTCTGAGGAGCTAGAATTACAGGTGTGAACCATTAGGGAGCAGTGGGCCAGAGCACTGTCTCTTCAGCTCAAGACTAGCACTCTACCACTTGAGCCACAGCGCCACTTTCGTTTTTCTGGTGGCTAATTGGAGGTAAGAGTCTCACAGACATTCCTGCCTTGACTGGCTTTGAACTGTGATCCTCAGATCTCAGACTCCTAAATAGGTAGGACTACAGGCATGAGCCACTGGCGCCTGGCAATTTTTTTTTCTTTTTTTTTTTTGTGGGGGGGGGAGAGTCCAGTCGTGGGGCCTGAACTATGGGACTGGGCACTGTCCCTCAGCTCTTCAGCTCAAGGCTAGCACTCTACCACTTGAGCCAAAGCACCACTTCCGGCTCTTTTTTTTGTTTGTTCTGCTTATGTGGTGCTGAGGAATCAAACCCAGGGCCTCATGCATGCAAGGCAAGTACTCTACCACTGAGCCACCTTCCCAGCCCTCTTTTTCTTTTTAAGTGTTAAAGCCAGGCAAGTTAAGGAAGAAGCTATTTGGAAGTTAGAGATGGGGGATCATTTTCAAGCGCAAAGTGGACATAAAAGTTGATGAAACTCCATCTCAACCACTGATGAGAGCAGTATTTAAGTTCCAGTGACTGAAGGAAGCAAGCACAGGTGGAAGGACTGCAGTCCATGTCAGCTCAAGGATAAAATAAGACCTACCTTGTAAGTGATCAAGGCCAAAAGGGACTGGAGGGCTGGGCATTGGGGGTACATACCTGGGCCCAGGAGGCTGAGGATCATGGTTCAAAGCCTGCCAGGGTAGGAAAGTCTATGAGACTTCTACCTTCAATTAACCACCCCTCCCCCCACAAAAAAAGAATACGGGCTGGTAATGTGCCTTAATGATAGAGTGCTTGCCTAGCATGCATGAAGCCCTGGGTTGGATTCCTCAATACCACATTTTAAAAAAGCCAGAAGTAGTGCTGTGGCTCAAGTGGTAGACTGCTAGCCTTGAGCAAAAGAAGATCAAGGACAGTGCCCAGGCCCTGAGTACAAGCTCCAGGAATGGCAAAATTAAAATAAGTAAGTAAGTAAATAAATAAATAAAAGCCAGGTTCTATTGGCTCATGCCTGTAATCCTAGCTATTCAAAAGGCTGAGATCTGAGAATCACAGTTTGAAGGCAGCCTGTGCAGAAAAATCCCTGTGAGACTCTTATCTCCAATTAACCACCAGAAACCCAGAAGTGGATCAAAGTAGTAGAGCACTAGCTTTGAGCAGAAAGGACTCAGGACAGTGCCTAGGCCCTGAGTTCAAGCCCCATGACCAGAAGTGGAGCTGTGGCTTAGGTGGTAAAAGCTCCAGCCTTGAGGAAAACAGCTAAGGGACAACACCCAGATCCTGAGGCCTCATAATAGCTCAAAAACATAAAAAAGGTTGGAAGAGTGGCTCAATGGTAGAGTATAGACTTAAGTTCAATTCCTAGTACCACTACTAACAACAATAGCAAAAAGAAATCTGGAGTATGTCAGTGGTAGCCAGCTTACCCTGGGCTTTACCCCTAGTCCTACGAAAGAAAATCAGAAATAAAAAGAAAGGAAAGGAAGGTACGTGGGGGGAGTTGTCATACATCACACTCGGAGGAGAGGGTAGGACTGGTATCCACAACTGTCTATTTGCAATATTGCACTGCTTTAATTTTTTTAAATTATAAATGTGATATACATAGGGGCTATAGTTACATGTCAGATAATGAGTACATTTATTTTTATTTTGCCAGTCATGGTACCTGAACTCTGGGCCTGGGCACTGTCCCTTAGCTCTTCAGCTAAAGGCTAGTGCCTCTACCACTTGAACCACAGTGCCACTTCCAGCTATTTCTGCTTATGTGGTGCTGAGGAATCGAGACCAGGGCCTCAGGCATGCAAGGCAAGCACTCTACCACTGAGCCACTTTCTTTTTGCCAGTCCTTGAGCTTGAACTCTGGCCTTCTGCTCAAGGAGAACATTCTACCACTTGAGCTATAGTACCATTTCTCCGGTTAACCACCAAACATCCAGAAATGGAGCTGTGAATCAGTGGTAGACTGCCAGTCCTGAGTGAAATAAGGATGGCTCCCATTCCCTGAGTTCAAATCTCAGTATATAAACATACTTGTTTGAACATAACTTGTTTGAAAAACTACTGGAGCAGAACAAAAATGTCATTTAGGGGCTGGAAAGGTGGCTCAGTGGCAGAGTGCTTGCCTTGCGTGCATAAGGCCCTGGGTTCAATTCCTCAGCACCACATAAGCAAAGAAAAAAGCCAGAAGTGGTGCTTTGGCTCAAGTGGTAGAGTGCTAGCCTTGAGCTGAAGAGCTGAGGGACAGCACCTAGGCCCATAGTTCAGGCCCCATGACCGGACCCCCCCCAAAAAAAATGTCATTTATTTTGTGTGTATAAAGATCAAAATAATAATAGGGCCATGTTTCTGTTGGTGTTTTATATTGGAGGGCAAAAGTTCAGTGAACATTACCATGCAAGATGTTTCCATCTTTACAAAGTATACAAAGAATAGGTTGAAAGCCTAATTACAACTTTGTAAATAACAAATATAAAAATTTCCGCCATCCTTTTATTTTTATGAGATGCAATCATTTGGTTTACAAGCATGTTTTTTTTTGTTCGTCATAGCTGTGAAGTGACTGTGATGAATTTAATGCTCAACTCCTCATCCACATAACAGCAGGTGAGGGACCAGGGACAAAATTTTCATCTTCAACATTTGCTTTTAGGCATTTATATTTGTCCAAGTATTTGGATACCAGGGGATAGCTAAGCAACAGCGAGACAGAAATGAAGGTAATCTGTCACACTAACCTCTGATCACTAAAAGTTGGTAGATAGATATGAGCAAGAAAAATATAGATGCTAGGCTGGGAATGTGGCTCAATGGTAGAGTGCTTGCCTAGCACATATGAAGCCCTGGGTTTGATTCCTCAGTACCACATAAACAGAAAAAGCCAGAAGTGGTGTGGTGGTTCAAACGGTAGCATGTTAGTTTTGAGCAAAAGCTCAGGAACAGTGCCTAGGCCCTGAGTTCAAGCTCTAGGACTGGCAAAAAATTAAAAAATAAAATAAAATAAAAAAGAAAAGAAAAAAAACCACAAAAAATCTAGGTGCTGGGCTGGGAAGGTGGCTCAGTGGTAGAGCGCTTGCCTTGCATGCTCAAGGCCCTGGGTTCGATTCCTCAGCACCACATAAGCAAACAGAAAAAAGCCAGAAGTGGCGCTGTGGCTCAAGTGGTACAGCGCTAGCCTTGAGCTGAAGAGCTGAGGAACAGCGCCCAGGCCCAGAGTTCAGGCCCCAGGACTGGACGCCCCCAAAAAAAATCTAGGTGCTAAATGGTTTAAGAACAAGAAGGTGAAACTGGGTGCTGATGGCTCATGACTATAATCCTAGCTACTCAGGAGGCTGAGCTCTGAGGATCCTGGTTTGAAGACAGCGGTGAAAAACTCTGGAGACACTGATCTCCAATGAACCACCAAAAGCCTGGAAGTAGAGCTTTGGCTACAGAAGTGGAATGTTAGCTTTAGATCACAAGAGCTCAAGGACAGTGCCCAAGCCCCAATTTCAAGCCCCAGGACATGGACACTCATACACAGGCACAGATAGGACAGGATTCACCACATTATTTAATTCAAGATCAGAAAAGAATTTAGGGTTATCATGCAACATTTGCATCAAAATGAGTGCATATGATGGTTTTTATTCTTCTTTAAAAGTACTAATCATAAAAGGTAGATAGTTTAGCTTACAATTTAATCTAATTGAAATTGGTTTTTTTTGTTGTTGTTGTTCTTTTTTGGTTGGTCATGGGGCTTGAGCTCTGGGCCTGGGCACTTTCCCTGAGCTCTTCAGCTCAGAGCGAGCGCTCTACTGCTTCAGCCACAATGCCACAATGCCACTTCCAGTTTTCTGGTGGTTAATTGGAGATCAGAGTCTCATGGACGTTCCTACTCAGGCTGGCTTTGAACCATAATCCTCAGATCTCAGCCTCCTGAGTAGTAAGGATTAGGGGCATGAGCCACTGGCGCCCAGCTTTGAAACTGTTTTTAATGTCAGAATTAAATGTTTTCTGTATACGTGTGCTTGTTGGCTTGAACTCAGGGCTTGGGCACCATCCCTGAACTTTTTCACTCTAGGCTATCATTCTACCATTTGAGCCACAGCTCCCCTTATGGCTTTTTTTTTGTTTTTGTTTCTGAGTCTTGAACTCTGGGCCTGGGCACTGTTCCTAAACTTCTTTTACTCATTGTGAGTGCTCTATCATTTGAACCACAGTACCACTTCTGTCTTTTTCTGAGTAGTTTATTGGAGATTTGAGTCTCTTGTCTTGGCCTTTTCTCCCTGGACTGTGACCACAGTAGATGTGGAAGTGATCTCAGAGCCTGGGGAACCTCACCGTCCAAAGGAGGAGTGACTGGGGTGGATAAGGAAGTGACCTCACAGTCTGGGGTCCTTTGGTGACTCACAGTCAGGCGATTACTTGTTTTGGGCAAGTGATTTCTGGTGAGGCTGCCTTTATGAAGATGAAGGGAGGGGTTGTTTTCCTGGGCAGACCTAACATTTGTGTGTGTGTGTGTGTTCCTAGAGCTTGACCTAGGCCTAGGTGCTGTCCCTGAGCTACTTTTGGTCAAAGTAAGTGCTTTACCAATTGAGTCACAGTACCATGACTAGCTTTTTCGGTGATTAACTGGCGAAAATAGACTCACAGACTTTCCTGCTCAGGCTGGCTTTTAACCATGATCATTAGATCTCAGGCTCCTGAGTAGCTAGGATTACAGGCATGAGCCACCAACACCCAGCCATTCTAGCTTTTTTTTTGGGGGGGGGCGGTCTGGTCATGGGGGCTGAACTCTGGGCCTGGGTGCTGTCCCTCAGTTCTTCACCTCAAGGCTAGCACTCTACCACTTGAGCCACAGCATCACTTCCGGCTTTTTTCTTTTTGCTTATGTGGTGCTGAGGAATCGAACCTAGGGCCTCATGCATGCAAGGCAAGCGCTCTACCACTGAGCCACTTTCCCAGCCCCCATTCTAGCTTTTTGATAAAGCTGTACCAATTCACTCTGGCTACTTCCTATTGATGAGGGCTGTCAATCTTAGTGGTAGAAGGCAGAGAAGTCATCTGGTTTGGGAGAAGGCAGCAGTAGCAGGGTTTTTTTTTTTTTTTGGTGCTGAGTGTGAGTACACATTTTTGGATGAAATATGAATAGTGTTATGAGACAAGGGCTTAACAAGAAAAAATATTATTAGAGAGCATAAAAATAGCAGAAGGAAGCATTTGTATCAGGGTGGAAAACAAAAATTGGGTGACTTGGCTAGTTCCTGTCTCCTGTGTTCCAGGCAGTCCTGGAGTTGGTAAATCATGTCCCTGACTACTTCTGATTAACATCTGGCGACTGGATAGGGAGAGTTTGCTGGGACTGGTGTGGTTAGAGACTGGTAAGAGGCCTTGATCATTGCCTGTAAATAGACTACATAAATGTCTGGACTATAGAGTATGGATAGGAGACCCAGGAAGGTGCCAAGTCAAACTGTCCTGAGTCTAACTATAAGTTACTGTCCAAATAGAAGGTAGACAGGTATGAACATTAGGTAGGCATGCTTATTAACTATTTTCTTTTGAACTCCTGACGACTCCATTTAGCTTTGACAGGACAGGCACAGAGTGACTCCATTTAGTAGGATCTGACACCATCCCCAATTATTCTACTTCATGATCCCTCATCTCCAGGACCAGTTTTGTCTTGGGGGTATCTAAGTGTTCATTGCTAGGGTGGCTTGTCCTAGTTGACATTTTTGCTGGTAGCTGGATGGCATGTCCCAGTTGATTGATGTCATATCCCACGTTGGAAAGGTAGGTGATTGACAGATCAAGTAAGAGTCAATGCCAAAAGATCCCCCCCCCTTTTATTCCAATAGAAGCAACAAAGAGATTGATAGAAATAGCTTTTAAGCAGGGCTTACCTGGAGCTTGATGATTAAATACTTGTAAGAGTTATTTATCCCTCTGCGTCTGACTGTAAATGATATAGAAGATCAAATCTGTCTACAATTGAGTTTTGAAACAGCAAATGATTAAACAATCATATTTTCTTAATTTTTAACTAAACATAGCACTTTAGAACACTGAAACCATTGTTACTAAGTCAAATCTTTGTGATTACAATGAAAACAGTAGGAAAAGAACTTTGTATCCAAGGGAGCTCACTTCCTTGGGAAACTGACTTTAGATAGCAAAAACAGTATTCAAGTTTAAAGGTGTTCACTGGAAAGAACATGATATAAACAGATATGTAAGTGAACCGTGCTAGTTTTAATTTTCCTCTTTCTCCACTTTGAAACATGTAAGGCAAGCACTCTACCACTGAGCCATCTTCCCAGCCCTCTACTTTGAAACATGTAGGACAATTCTTCTTCCCAAATTCTTTTTATCCAAAGGAAGCCATTTTTAATCCTTTCCCAAAGCCTTCCTTTACTAACTTCCCTTTTGTGCTTTACACTTCCTTTGCTTTAATTTGCATTTAAAATAACCCCTAGAAAACCTCTTAATAAGCCAGGCAACCGGTGGCTCGCCTGTAATCCTAGCTACTCAGGAGGCTGAGATCTGAGGATCATGGTTCAAAGCCAGCCCGGGCAGGAAAGTCTGTGAGACTCTTATCTGCAATAAACCACTAGAAAACTGGAAGTGGCGCTGTGGCTCAAGCAGTAGAGGGCTCACCTTAGCTGAAGAGCACGGGGACAGCGCCCAAGCCCAGAGTTCAAGCCCCACCACCGAAAAAAAAGAAAAGAAAACCTCTTAACTAAAATTCCTCTTTAATGCAATGTAATAATCCTTTAAAACATTTGCTAATGCCTAAATCTGAGAACCTTCTTTGTAGTTTGAATTTAATATCACCCATTTTTTAAACTTGGCTGCTGGTCACAAGCAGCCATATATTAGTTACAATTGAAGTAAAAAAGCAAATAATTTCAGGAAATACCAATAACAAAAATATCAATATTCAAAACAAAAGCACTTCAGTTTGATAAAAAAAAAAAGACTACTTCTTGAAAGACCCCAGACTCCTGGGATACTTTCGTCAACGGGAGGGCGCCCCAGAAAACTCAGACTCTAGGCAGGGAGATGCAATAAGCAAGAGGAGTTTATTTGACATTTGTGCAAACGGACTCTCTGTCCCGAGCAGACAGGGAGCCCCGAGCAGCAGTTACAAGCCCTTTTTAAAAGGCAAAAACCACAAGATTAAGGCATAACACAAAGCATCCCATGATTGGTCCATTTAAAGGTCACCATATACACCAACAATCACTTTGCCACGTGGGAAATTTTGTAACACTGTTTGTAAAATGATTGGCCCATGGTTGGTCTAAGGGGGGTTTACATGGTTACAGGCCTATGATTGGTTGACATTTGGCTTAGCCTGTGGTCTTGCCAGGTGGTCGTTATCTCAAGGTCCTGTCTGGGGAATTTCTAAATGGGAACTGAGGAACAGGTACTGTCTTGCTCTTTATCTACGACCAATGACCTTGTCCTGGGGCCGGCATCTGGTCTCTGAAACTTCTTAACTCATTTCTGGGAAGGGAAGGGTCAATGCTAGCATAAGCAAGTTTACAGAAGCAGAATCAGCAGTTAGCAAGTTAATAATGGTAATGGTCAATTTTTAATCTTTCACTGCTCACACCATTGTAAGGTGTATTGAATAGGTAGGTTTCATTAGGTAGCCGATGAAGAGAACACCACGTGCTATTCAGACAGGAAAAAGTTTATTTATTGATCTGCTGCCCCGGCTGTGCATGGTGGAGACCCATGGCTGAAAAGAAAGGGCGGTGACCACCCCTGGGCCAGGACTTATTTAGGCCAGGGACAGGAAGAGGTATGGCCAGGTGGGGAGAAAGGTATGGCCACACTGGATCTGGATATGACCTCAGGGTCTGCAACCCTCCTAAGGTCAGATGGGAGCCATGTGACCAAAGGTGGCTCAGGATATGACCTAGCAGGAGGGGAAGGTGACTGCTTCCAGGTTTACCAGTTACCTAAGTAACAGATACTGGGCTGAAAATTAGCCAAGAGATAGGAAGGTGTCCCTGTGTAGACCTTTCAACCATGATGACAGGGTTTTTTTGTTTGTTTTTTGACCTGGGGCTTGAAATCTGGGCCTTGGTATTGTCCCTGAGCTCTTCAGCTCAAGGCAAACATTCTACCACTTGAGCCACAGCACCACTTCTGGTTTTCTGGTGGTTAATTGGAGATGAGTGACACAGACTTTTCCTGCCTGGGCTGGCTTTGAACCGTGATCCTCAGATCTCAGCCTCCTGAGTAGCTAGGATTACAGGCGTGAGCCAATGGTGCCTGCCTTGGCCCTGAGCCACCAGGGCCAAGCTGATAAGTTTTTATGTATTAAAATGAGGTTGTTTTGAACATGTTCACACACATACACACTTGTGTACAAAAGTTTTAAAGTGCGCTTAAGTCTTTTTTTTTTTTTTTAAATTTTGTCAGTCATAGGGCTTGAGTGCTGTCCCTGCTCTCTTCAAGTCAACGCGAGCACTCTACCACTTAAGACACAATGCCACTTCAGGTTTTCTAGTGATTTATTGGAGATACATCTCACAGACTTTCCAGTCAGGGCTGGCTTTGAACTGCGATCCTCAGATCTCAGCCTCCTGAGTAACTAGGATTACAGGCGTGAGACACAGGTGCCTGGAGACAAGTACACTTAGGTTTTAAAAAAGAAAAATGAAAATCAGTTGTAAGTTTTCTGGAATTCCACTGGCAAGCTGCATGACAGCACCATGTGGTCAATGCTAGAGAAACAGGCAACACCAACAAAATACAAAGTAAAAGACTATAGTTTCAGGGATCATTTCTATAGTTTGTTACAAAGTAAAACTCAAGACACACAACTTTGGCCAGCAGACAGAATATTTTACTTTTACAGATAAGGTTTAGGTAATATGTTTAGACCACTTTTCAGCAGAACACATTAGATGGGTGGGCCTCAGTATACAGGGCCTGTGAAGAGAGGCAGCAACTTTGTTAGCAAGGCACATTAGCATACAAATTGATCATTGAATACTTCCTGCATGGGTAGAGGAATAAACTTGGTGGAAGAGCAGGGGTCATGAGGCTAAACTCTTAACCCACCATGTGGCCAAGATGGTGAATTTCTGGACAAGTCATGATGATAAGAAAACTTGGAGCTTTATTAAGCAAGCAAGCAGACAAGGAGACAAAAAGCAGATAGACAAACAAAAAGGAAGGGGAATACTCAGAGTTTTGATGGTCTTGAGGAGAGACAGTTTTAGCTAACAGAATTCAAGCCCAGGATGGCTAGCCTTCAAGAGGGAACCTAGGTGGGGGCTGCTTCTTGAGACCTATCCTATTGTACTAGTCAAAGGGTTGGGCCATTGAGATTGTCTAGCCTACAAGACATTTTGGCTTTATGGAATTGTCTGGTGAGGATGTAGGAGTCCAATAAGGACATGAGGGGTGCCCACAAAGATGCAGAGGTGGTCCATAAGGATGTAGATTCAAATTCTCAATTCAGGTGTCCCTGAAAGGAGAACACATTGGCCAAAAAGGCATAGGGGGTCCCTCTGGCATGGTACCATGTCAAAAAAGACAACAGATGAACAGAGGGCCCATAGACAGAAGTCACTCAACAGACATAGAGAGATGATGTGGTGGATGTGTAGTCAGCAACAGTAAAGGCAAGAAGTCTAAGGTGAGATTCCTTCAGCTTTTGGTTCCAGGAGGGGTCGTCGGGACTGGCCCTCAGAGAGAAAAGATGAGGGGATCCAGTGGCTCCGGACAATAGCCCCTCCTGGGTTTCAGCACCATATGTAAGGTTCGCAGAAAGGAGACTGCCATGTGGTTCAGGCAGAAAAGTTTATTGGGATGGGGGAGAGGGGAAGCAAACAGCCTGTATGAAATGGAGATGTGCAAAGGAGGGAAAGGAAGGGAAGGAGAGGTGAGGAGAGGAGAAGATAGGAGGAGACAGAGACAGAGACAGAGAGAGAGAGAGAGAGGAGGGAAGGAGAAGGGAGAAGAGAGGAGAGGGAATATATGGTTGAGAGAGATTATATAGGGAAAGATGGGGAGGAGGGATGTCAGAGCCTGGGGAACCTCTCATTGAAGGAGGCAAGACTGGAGTGGATGAGGAAGTGATCTGAGTCTGGGGTCCTTTGGTGACTCACAGTCAGGTGATTAACAGTCATATGATTACTGGTTTCAGGCAGGTGATTTCTGATAAAGCTACAGTGCTGTCTTTCACCCAGAGGAAGGGGGAAAGGGACTGTCCTCCTGGGAAGACCTAATAGTGACTATTTCCTTTGCTATGCAGAAACATTTATTTTTTGGTTGATTATGGGGCTTAAACTCTGGGCCTGAGTGCTGTCCCCGAGCTCTTCAGCTCAAGGTAAGTGCTCTACCACTTGAGCCAAAGCTGTTTCTGGTTTTCTGGTGGTTATTGGGAAATAAAAGAGTCTCACAGACTTTACAGCTTTGAACTGTGATCCTCAGATCTCAGCTTCCTGAGTAGTTAGCATTTAGGACATGAGCCATCGGCACCTGGCAGAAACTTATTTTTATGTAATCTCATTAGTCAAGTCTTTCTCTATGTAGCATTCTGCTCGAGTTTTCTTCTCTACCACCTGAGCCACACCTCCACATCTTGTTTTTTGATGCTTAATTGGAGATAAGAGTCTCTTGGGTTTGAGTTTGTCTGGTCTGATGATTTTTAAGAATCTAGAATCCTCAGGATCTTACCTTCCTGAGTAACTAAGATTATAGGTATGAGCCACCAGCTCCTTGCTTTAGTCTTTCTTTCTAAACAATTTCAACAGAAGAAATCAAATTTTCTAAGTTGGAGAATTTAAAATAAGATTGTGGGCTTTGGCTTCTGTAGTTTATTGGCAGAGTGCTTCCCTAGCACGAGGGAGGTCCTGCTTCATAGTTTTTAAGGAAACAGAATTGAAAAGTTCTGGGTTGGGAAGGTGGCTCAGTGGTAGAGCTCTTGCCTTGCATGCATGAGGCTCTGGGTTCGATTCCTCAGCACCACATAAGCAGAAAAAAAAATCTGGAAGTGGCGCTGTGGCTCAAGTGGTAGAGTGCTAGCTAGCCTTGAGCTGAAGAGCTGAGGGACAGCACCCAGGCCCAGAGTTCAGGCCCCATGATCAGACCAAAAAAAAAAATTCCCACCACCCCCAAAATCGAAAAGTTCATAGAAAAATGATGCTGGAGCTGGGTGTAGACTCATACCTGTAATCCTAGCTACTCAGGAGATCTGAGGATTGTAGTTCAAAGCTAGCTGGGGTAGAAAAGTCTGTCAGACTCTTATTGCCAATAAACCATTCAGAAAACTGGAAGGTGCTGTGGCTCAAGTGGTATAGCACTCACCTTGAGTTGAAGAGCTGAGGGATAGTGCCCAGGCGCAGAGTTTAAGCCCCAGGACCAACAAAAATCAAATAAATAAATAAATAAATATACACACACACTCAATACCTGTACAGGTAATTGTAATCTCTTTGTGATCACCTCTATAATAACAATAAAGCAAATTAATAAAAAAAATAAAAAACAAACTTTAGGACCCCACACATCTATCCCAGGGGACCATGCAGAGGCAGGCAGGCACAAGAGAAAAATTATTATAAGGTTTATTAGAGAGCCATAGTTCCCCCAAGAGGGAGCACATGGCCTCCGTCCCCATCCAGGTAGCAGGAGGGTCTGGGGGGGTAGGAAGTGAGGTAGATGGGAGTTCAGGTGGGTCTGGGCAGAGAGGGAGGGGCCAGCTGTAGGGCGGGAACTCTAAGGCAGGGAGGAGCTCAGGTTTTTGGGTGGAGCTGAGGACCAAAGGTGGGCATAATGCTTACACAAACTACCAAAATAACAATAAAAACAAACCTGGAAGGGGAGCTCTGGCTCAAGTGATGAGTGCTAGCTTTTGTAAGGTCCGCTCCAGGATGGCTAGCAGACTCCACCCTCCTCACAGCAAAGTCTCCACCCAGTACCTGCGTTACCTAGGCAACTGGGACACCTGGAAGAGGTCACATCTGCATCCGCTGAGGTCACATCTGAATTTGATGTGGCCACACCTTTCTCCGCCCATACCCTAGATAAGGCCTAGCCCAGGCCCAGACGCTCTCTCTCTGTTCTTTTCTAGCTCTCTATCCCTCTTGCTGTTCTTTTCTAGCTCTCTCTCTTTCTCCCTCTCTGTTCTTTTCTTGCTCTCTCTGCTCTTTTCTAGCTCTTTTCTCTCTCTTTCCCAGCCACGTGGAGTGCCAACCTTACCTGGTCCCAGCAGGTCTACCGAACAAACCTACCCCTTACCTGAATACCATGTGCGTGGTGCAGTTCTTACTCGGCTACCTCTTTTTAAAAACCTAACAGCTTTGAGTGTAAAAAAGTTGACAGTGCCTAAGCCCTAAGTTCAAGCCCTAGGACTGGCAAAAAAAAGAAAAAAAGAAAAAAAAAGAATGACTCTGGGAGAGAAGTAAGAAACAAGAAGGGTAGTTGGAGAAGAAAGGCAGAATGAGAGCACCGAAGCTTTTTATAAAAGCTTACCAAGCAAGTGTTGGTGGATCACACCTGTAAACCTAGCTACTCAGGAAGCTAGGACCTGAGGATTGCAGTTCAAAGTCAGCCCAGTCAGGAAAGACTGCAAGACTCCATCTCTAATAAACTACCCGCCCTCCACACCCCCCAAAAAAAAATTGGAAATGGAGCTCAAGTGATAAGAGTGCTAGCCTTGAGCAAGAAGCAGCTCAGTAACAGTACCTAGGCCCTGAGTTCAAGCCTGAGGACCAGTGTGCACAAACACAAAAAACTTACCAAGATGCAGAGGTAAGAACTTTGCTAAGTAGGAGCTGAGAGGCCAGGTGGCATTGTGGGTAGAAGTCACTTACCAGGAAGACTGAGGCTGCTGCTCAGGCTGCAGGAGCCAGGAAGTCTGGACATCAAGGGAAGGGGGATGGAACAGCCTTGGGTGGTAGAGCACTGGCTTAGTATTCTTAGTATCCTTGATCATTTGTACTGCAAAGGAAAGAAAAAAGGTCACGAAGAAGAGAGGAATGGAATACAGAAAGAATGCTGTTGGGAAGATGAGAAACAGGTAGGGAAGAAGTAATAAGGCAGAAGAGAGACAGGTAGATATTGACAAACTATAGTCCTGGATGTTATCTTAGGAGAACTGGAGAATTTAGGTCAGCTATGAGGCAGCTTATCAGATGCTCACCACTAAATGCTCTTCATTCCTTTAGAGTTGACAGTTGGTTTCCTACCACACTGAATCTCACACACTCTTTGTTATTTAGAAGTGGTATAGAAAATAACAGAAACCCAGGAAGGGAGTGGTATGGGGGAAGTGTTTTATGCTGCTTATTCTCCGGAGACTGAAATCCAGAGGGTTGAGATTGGAAGCTAGTTTGGGAAGAAAAAATCTAAAAGACTCTTATCTCCAAACTAACCACCCAAAACTTGGGCAGGAGGCATAACTCAAGTGGTAGAGCATCTGCAGAACAAGTAAACAAGCAAAGTGAGCAGACCCTGAATTCAAACCTTGGCACCCTTCCCACCTCCCAAAGGAATTAACGTAAACATGAAAGAGAAATCATACATTACCTTATTTAATGACATTTTACAGATGAGGAAATTGAGCCTGAGAGGGAAGCAATTTCCTCAAGGCCATACAGCAAATTAGAAGGAAGCTGGAATCTGAGGCACACATGTCTGTGACCTGCAATGCCCCAAGATCTTCCAGCTCCCTCGAGCTTCTGCACATTCAGAACACAAGGACTCCTCCTTTATAGAAGTTAATGGTTAAAATCTAGTCCATCTAAAGCATCTCAGTCACGGTTATTAATTAACCCAAATTCAGTGAGAAAAGACGTTGTGAACAGTAAGAGTGGAGTGTTCTCCTGAGGGAAATGTATGGGCGGTACTGATTGTAATAGCATTAAAACATACACAATCAAAGTATTTCAGATCAACTTCAAATATTTCATAATACACAGTAATCTCTGTAACTTTACATTTTCTCTTCATTGAATGCCACCTGCTGGGCTGGGACAAAACTTTTTGGGGGAGGAATTTAAAATGACTTCTTTTAGTGTTTGAGTGCAGTAGGTAATAAAATCTGTTTGCTGTGTTTGCTGTCTCTAGATAGGGCTGTAATTACACCACATGAGGAAGAAAGGTAGCTGAGTCTCAATCTAGATCATTTATGTAAACTCAGCCTTCTTGTCAACCATGTTCTCATATTGCAATGTGTGTAAACCACAAAATTCATCTCCTGTGAACTGCACAGACAAGTGTCCAATTGCAGGCCTGTCAGATTGCTTATGTTCTTTGTGTAACCAGATGTCTGTGGGTCAAGACCAAAATTTGACATTTTAAAATAGAATGTAATTCTCACCAATGAATTCCTTAGGATAAAAATTATAAAAACATTAGAGAGAGTCTCTAACTCAAAGTATTACAAACAAATACATTTCACTAGGAAAAAGTTCATCTTTTAAAATAAATTAAAAAGGCCTTCATTCTGTGCAATGTGTTTAGAAAAAAATAACTCTAATTTTCAAGAAAGAAAAAGACAATTCCTAATATAACTAAGTTAACATTTAATAATATCTTAATCTCCAACTCCAAATATTTGGCAACTTTTCAGCAATTGCTTCCTCCCAGAATCTTACAAAAACCCCACAAAGTATATTCATATTGTATACATAAAAAGACAGACATAACCAAGAAATGTATTTTTGTTTGTTAATGAATTGTGCTATTCTCTGCCATGACAACTGGTCAGTAGGCTTCAATGTGACAGCTCTCCAGGGCTGGTCTCAACATTGTTTCTCTTGACACCTGCAGTTTCCAGCTTGCTGTGTCCTCTCCATAAGGAAAACCACAGGCCACCGCCCTGGCGCCATCTCTGGCCTGGTCCAATCAATAAGGACTTATTTCCTGTCCATTTGCTGAGGTCACAGGAGTGAATCTCATTAATTATTTCTGCTACTGCAGCCTCAAGTGTGCTGCTGGTGTGACAAGTGAAGGCTGCTTGACCTTTTTTTCTTCTAATTTTGTTTGTGGTGGATTCAAGAGGAAGGCAGTATTCATTTAGCAATATGATAAAAGGAAAAAATATAGATGTGTTTAAAAGCATTAACATGTTCCTGATCACCTCATTCTCTAGGTTTTTCAGCCAAGGAATAATAGTGTCTTTTAAATTTGGTGTCATGAAAATCTGGTCACAGCAAATACAATATTTTCCAAAGCTGATCTCGCCTCTGAGGGAGGGAAGCTCTCCAGGGCTTCCAGTGCCTTGTTTCCATGGTAACGACACAGGTCAATAGCTGAAGTCACACCTTTGCCAGCTTTGATTGTTTCACACAACTGTTAAGAAAAAAATATACAATAAGTCAGTTTTTACATTACACAGTAAGGACCACAATGTGTGTGTGTGTGTGTGTGTGTGTGAGAGAGAGAGAGAGAGAGAGAGAGAGAGAGAGAGAGAGAGAGACAGAGACAGAGACAGAGAGAGAAAGAACAAAGAAGGGAAGAAAGAGTATACATTCAGTATTTCTGCTCTGGTATTTTCAAGAGAGCAGCCATCATTCCTGGTGATTCCGAGGCATTAAAACCTTCCTTCCTGAGGCTGCTAGTGTCAGTGCTCCAGAGCGGCATAATAGACCCCAATCAACCTCATTACACCTCCTCCACTCCCACCCCTTGATCTATATGGCATGTCTATGCCATGCTGGGATGTGGTAATGAAGATGGAGGGCATTTTGAATTTTGTAGTCTGATATTCTTATGCCACTTCACAACTTTTTCTTTAAAAAAATCATGTATAGATTCAGTGTATATGAAAATTCAAGACCAATATTGTTAGACCTGAATGTGACATATGTAGAACCGAAAGATTTTATTTGGGAATGAACCAAAACACTTCCCCTGGTACTGTCAGGTAGTGGGTCTTCAGCCCTCCAAAACATCTTTGTAAAGAATAAAGCCAGGTGTAGTGGTCATACCTGTATCTTAGCTACTCAGGAAGTTGAGATCTGAGGATCGTGGTTCAAAGCCCAGGAAAGCATGTGAGACTATTATCTCCAGTTAACTATCTTCAATTAACTACCAAAAAGCTAAAAGTGGAATGTAGAGCATGAGCCTTGAGCAAAGCAAAACAAAACAAACCACAAAAAACCCAAGGGCAGTGCCCAGGCCCAGAGTTCAAGCCCCACAACCAAAAAAAAAAAAAAGATTAAAGTAAATTCAGGCTGAGAAATGTCATCGACTTCCAAACCTCTTCTTTAACTGAGAGACCCAATTGAATGGCTATGCTTTAGGGCTGGAACACTTACTGTCTTGGTCTGCTAAATTTCCTTTGTCCTAGTTCCACCTTCTCAACCAATGTCTCTAACAAATGCTTATTCGCTCTGCAGGAATTAAGAGTCCAGTCCATTAATTTTTCACATACAGTCAGCACCAGGGCAGCACCCTGGTTGCTCATCCACAACAGAATTGTGGACCTCAGCAACTGGATGGGGCCAGGTACTCTAGTCGTCTAGTTACGGGTCAGGCTGCATGCCACTTCTGGGCTGCAGCACTAGACTGTCCTTGTGCTCCCCTCTAGCACACACAGCCACACCGAGGTTCTCAGCCTTGAGTGACAGCAGTGAGCACCAAGCGCCTTGCCTGCCTGAGATGGACAGAGTGTGGGGGCAAGAGACCCAATTTTATTGTCTTAAGCTGCTAAGACCACGAGAGCAACTGCAGCTACTGTGTTTTGGTGCCAGTCCTGGGGTCTGAACTCAGGGACTGTGCTCTGTCCTTGAACTTTTCTGCCCAAGGCTAGAGCTCTACCTTGAGCCACAGCTTTTTAGTAGTTTATTAGAGATAAACTTTCCTGCCATGATCCCTCAGATCTCAGCTTCCTGGGTAGCTAGGATTACGAGCACCTGGCTGTAGCCACTGTCCCTGACATAGTCACTAAGACCTTGCTGTTCTATTTCCTTTGGAGTGCTCAGATTTATGCTCTGCTCTTCTTCCCATTGATACCACATACATGGGTTCAGGCTCTCATCATCCTTTCAGTTGATTATTTTTTGCAGTCATCTTCTAAAGAGTCTTCTCACTACCAGTCTTACACCCCTGGACTCCAGCTGCCATACCACATTGCAAGGAAGAGCTTTATGAAATGCTATTACAGTCTGCTCACAATTGCCTTCCAATACCCTTAAAAGTCCAAGGTCTTATAGGAGATAGGAAAAATTTTTTTTTTAAATCTTGCTCTTGCCTAGCTCCATCTCCACTCCTTTCCTCATGTATTTTTAGTCGTAATTCTCAGATCAGACCATCTTCCCTGGAGCTGCCATCCCCTACCCCAACCAGCCCTCCAAATCCTACCTGGGTAGAATGTGCTCAGTTGGCTATGTTAATGGCCTAAGGGGCTGGCTATCCTTCCTCTAGTACCTTCCAGAGTACCTTGCACATCTGAAATATAGCATTATTACACAGCACTGTATTTTAATTTTCTACCTCTTCATGAAGCTTCAAGCAACTTACTGCATAATGCATGAAATGTGAATAAATCTGCTGGTGTATGCCCCTAATTATAAAATCAAGAGATCAAAGGTCCAGAAAAACTCAATGACTCAAGATCTAGCTGAAGAGTGGCAAAGCTGAGATAACAGGACAAGTTTTCTGATGCTTGTCCATAACAGCAAACAGATTCCCAACATTCCACACACATTTCCACACTGCCTATGGGCTTGGGGACTATTCCAGCCTAGATTTCCCTAGTCTTTTGTCAATTGCTGGAGGCTTAAAGACTAAATTGGTGCTAGGTATCAGAGGGAGCTAGATTCAAATTCTTACTTTAGTGTAAAAATCTGAGGGAAACCACTCAATTGCTAAGTCCTGAGGATAGCATAAGACTTTGGAAACATTGTTAAGAGGACTTCATGATACAGCATAGACTGCTGGAGACTGTCTGAATCACTATGAAGGCTTACACCATTTAGCTTTCCCCTAATCCTTAGAAGCCATTTCATCTGTACTAACTCCAAAGGTGGCTGGACTTAGATCAGAACAGTCCTAAATGATAAATAGACTGGCAGATAGATAGAACAACAAAATGAACACTTTCCTATTGTCTTTTCTTTAATCATTTCAAATCTAAATTTGACAAGCCAACATTTTCCTATTCTAGACTTTGGGCATATGAATACCTGCATGACTAGATTTAGTTGCACAATTTACAAGGATTAAGTGCTTTTTTTTTTTTCTTTTTGTTATAATGGGGTTTGAACTTGGAGCCTTACTCTTGCTAGGCAGGTGTCCTACTATTTTATTTATTTATTTATTGGGTGTGGTTGTGGGGCCTGAACTCTGGGCCTAAGCGCTGTCCCTCAGCTCTTCAGCTCAAGGCTAGTGCTTTACCACTTGAGCCACAGTGCCACTTCTGGCTTTTTTCTTTTTGCTTATGTGATGCTGAGGAATCGAACCCAGGGCCTCAGGCATGCAAGGCAAGCGCTCTACCACTGAGCCACCTTCCCAGCCCGTGTCCTACTATTTGAAAAGCAGTAAAATCAAAGTATAAATGTAGGACTATAGTTATTGAAAGTGATCAGCTTTAACTGGAAGACTGCAGAAGATTGGGCTTTGAGGCAGGTTTTTGTGAATGTTGGGAGGGAATTGTAGGGAAAGGAAGCAGTTTAAGGTAAGACACTAAGACACAAAATGTATTAGATTACAGAGTGATCAGGGAATGGAAACCACTTGAAGGGCCAGGTGTCAAGGGACATAGCAAGGTTCTGAAAACCAGGCTAAGAGATGTATGCTACTTATTTTTCTTTAAAATGTACACACAAACATATCTACTAAAATGTATATTTACATACACACAAATATATGTATATTTATATATTATGCTAGTAGTAGGGCTTGAACTCGGGGCCTCTTTCTCTTGCTTGGCTTTTTTGCGCAAGACTGGCACTCTACAACTTGAGCCAAAGCTCCACTTGTAGCTTTTTGTTGATCAATTAGAAATTCCTTCCCATGCTAGTTTGCATCATAATCCTCAGATCTTGGCTTCTAGAACAGCTAGGATTATGGGCATGAACCAACAACACTCAGACAGAATGTGTGTGTGGGGGTTTGGTGCTGGTTGTGGGGCTTGAACTCAGGGCCTACATACTGTCCCTAAGCTTTTCCGCTCAAGTTTAGTGCTCTACTGCTTGAGCCACAGCTCCACTTCTTTTTTGGTGGTTAATTGGACATGAGTCCCACAGACTTTTCTGCCCAAGTTGGCTTGAACTGTGATCTTTAGATCTCAGCTTCCTCAGTAGGATTATAGGTGTGAGCCATGCCACTGGTACCTGGTTATACATGAAGTTTTCTCAGACCATAACCAGGTCTAGTCACAAGTCTTATCTATGGTTGCTTTGGGCTACAGGGGCAAAGCAATAGAGAGGAGTTGTTATGGCAGAGGATAAACAGTCTATAAAGCTGAAGGTATTTGTACTTTGGCTTTTACAGTAAAGTTCTCTTGATTACAGAATTAACACAATAAGTGATACAATATCCTCCACCAAGATTCAATGAGGTTTTTTTGTTTTGTTTTGTTAGTTGGTTGTGGGGATTGAACTCAGGGCCTGGGTGCTATCCCTGAGCTTTTTTGCTCAAGACTAGTGCTCTACTACTTTGAGCCATGCCACAGTGCCACTTCTGGTTTTCTGGTGGTTAACTGGAAATGAGTCTCATGGACTTTCCTGACCCGGCTGGCTTCAAACCGCAATCCTCAGATCTCAGCCTCCTCAGTAGCTAGGATTATAGGCATAAGCTACCAGTGCCTGGTACAATAAGTTTTATCTTGTCATTTTTCTCCCCTCTCTTTCTTCTCTCCTTCCTTCTCCCCACCCCCCTTTTTCCCCCAATGCTAGGGTAAAACTTACCTTGCACATGGCTAGGCAAGAGCTCTATCACTAGGCTACATCTCCAGCCCTCATTTCTATCTGTCTATATATGTGTATGTGTGTGTTTCTAAACTATTTGAAAGTAAGCTACACGCAGTGGGTATGCTGGTAAATTATCTGGGTGAAGGGAGAAGGGAAACAAAGTCCTAATTGTAGCATTTGTAGATTTTTGTGGTATAATACTTCTATCATGTCTGATTTCAAGCTGTTCAGGGTTATGGGATCACAAAAACCTGAATATTTACAAAGGCCCTGGGTTGTGAGGATTTAGCTTTGGGCATGTATTGGCTGCAGGATGTTTCATCTTTGGTTGGACATGCACCAAATTAGTATAAAACAGTAGCCAAGAAGATAACACTGCAAGTTATTCAAGTCTACAAGAGTTCATTTTCCTCATATAATGACCATTTTCTTTTTTTTTTTTTCTTTTTGGGTCTAGTCATAGGGCCTGAACTCTGGGCCTGGGTGCTGTCCCTCAGCTCTTCAGCTCAAGGCAAGCGCTCAAGCCACAGCACCACTTCCAGCTTTTTTCTTTTTGCTTATGTGGTGCTGAGTTGTTGAACCCAGGGCCTGGAGCATGCAAGGCAAGTGCTCTACCACTGAGCCACCTTCCCAGCCCATAATGACGATTTTCTACATACTCAAACCCACAGAAGTGGCCTCCCAGGACTCTGTATACTAAGGGACCTGATAGCTTCCAGGTGTAAAATGATTCACTAGTAACCCAATCCTTCATGGAAGGTATTATTTCTCACTGACATCTGCCTGCTAAACATGAATTGTTGGCTCTAAGGAAGTATTTTAGATGCAACTAATAAATTATAAATAAAACTCATTTTTACTGGAAACTAGAATAGGTAATAGGTCTGACTTGATGAAAATGATTTTATTTTTATTTTTTTTTAATATTTTTTATTGTAAAGATACTATACAGAGGGTTACAGTTACATGAGTAAGGTAATGAGTACACTTCCTACTGAGCATTGTTACCCCCTCCATTGTTTTTCCCCTACCATCCCTTCCCTCCCTACCTTCCCCAAGGTTCTTTTTTTTTTTTTTTTGATTGTGATTAAGATGAAAATGATTTTAACCTTAGCAAATGTAATGAAAAACACATTAAGCTGGAGTTCCTCAAAATGCAAATATATAGGCCTCCAGATATGGAGAAGGAGTTCAGGCCTGAAAATCCTTCTTAGTTCATTTCAGTGGTTATCCTAATTTGGCAGTATTTCACTAGATGATGCATGTATTTTTGTTGTTGTTGTTGTTGGTTGTGGGGCTTGAACTCTGGGCCTGAGTGCTGTCCCTCAGCTCTTCAGCTCAAGGCAAGTGCTCTACTAGAGGCACAGTGCCACTTCTGGTTTTCTGGTGGTTAATTGGAGATAAGAGTCTCATAGACTTCCTGCCCAGGCTGGATTTGAACTGTGATCCTCAGAGCTCAGCCTCCTAGTAGCTAGAATTATAGGCGTGAGCCACTGGCACCTAGCTGATACACGTATTTTAAGTTACTGCACTTAATTTAATTTTTTTTTTTTTGGTCCAGTCATGGGGCCTGAACTCTGGGCCTGGGCACTGTCCCTCAGCTCTTCAGCTCAAGGCTAGCGCTCTACCACTTGAGCTACAGTACCACTTCTGGCTTTTTTCTTTTTGCTTATGTGGTGCTGAGGAATCGAACCTGGGCCTCATGCATGCAAGGCAAGTGCTCTACCACCTTCCCAGCCCCAATTTAAATTTTTTTAAAGGCAGAATATTGCTGTTGTCCATGTTGGCCTAGAACTACTGGGCTCAAGTGATCTTCCTACCTCAGTCTCCAGGGTAGTTGGGACTACCCTACATACATAACACTATACCTGGCTACTGTTTTTAAAAGTTGGGCTGGAACTAGGAGAAAGCAAAGGAAGGGGTGATATTGTCCAAAATGAAATGTACTCATCACCTGACTTATCAGCTGAAACAGTAAATTCTCTGTATAACACCTTAGTAATAACAATAAAATTATATTTTCAAAAAGTTAGGTTGGCTGGAAGCTGGTAGCTCATGCCTATAACCCTAGCTACTTAGGAGAATGTGATCTGGAGAATTAAAGCACAAAGCAAGCCTGAGCAGAAATGGCTAGGAGACTTCATCTCTGAAATAAGCAGCGGAGAAGCTGGATTAGAGGTATGGCACAAGTGGTAGATGGGCAGAGAAGCAAACAAACCAATTGAGTGCAAGAAAAGTTTTAGATTAGGTTTATGTGGTTCTAACTACACTTCCAAGTGATTATCTTTTTGTTGGGGTCCAGTTGTGGGGCCTGAACTCTGGGCCTGGGCGCTGTCCCTCAGTTCTTCAGCTCAAGGCTAGCGCTCCACCACTTGAGCCACAGCGCCACTTCCGGCTTTTTTTCTTTTTGCTTATGTGGTGCTGAGGAATCGAACCCAAGGCCTCTGGCATTCAAGGCAAGCGCTCTACCACTGAGCCACCTTCCCAGCCCCTGCTTGAGACTCTTATCTCCAATAAACAGACAAAAAATCTGGGAGTGGAGCTGTGATTAAAGTGGTAAAGTACTAGCCTTGAGCAAAAGCTAAGAAATAGTGCTCAGACCCAGAGTTCAAGCCCCAGAGCAGCATACACACAACCCCTCCTCCCCACCTTACCAAGCATTTGCTTGATACTTATTTGATAGGGCCTGAGTAGCTTGAGAAACAGAAATGCTTCTAAGATCACATGTTAGAGGGGTAGAGGTAGCTCTAGAACTAGAAGGGGTTCAGTGAAACACTGCAGAATTTTACCCATGCCCTTGGTTCTAACAGCTGTAAGAGAAAAACTACAATAAAAAAAAAAAAGTTCTGCCAGGCGCTGATGGCTCATTCCTGTAATCTTAGCTACTCAGGAAGCTGAGATCTGTGGATCACAGTTCAAAGCCAGCGGTTCAAAGCCAGCCTGGTCATGAAACTCTGTGAGACTCTTATCTCCAATAAACCACTAGAAAACTGGAAGTGGTGCTGTGACTCAAGCAGTAGAGTGCTCACTTTGAGCTGAAGAGCGCAGGGACAGTGCCCAGGCCCAAAGTTCAAGCCCCATGACGGACAAAAAAAAAAAAGTTCTTTCCACTTCTAGCTTTTAGAAAGTGCTAGTGTGTTCACTTTGGTCCTTATGGCTTAAAAATACTATAGCCATTTAAAAAAGGGGTAAGTTATTCGTCTGTTTTCTTTCTCTGACATAGCACTTTAGGGCACTAATATAATTAAAATCTCTAATTAAGTCAACTGAATAATCATAAAAGTATAGTATTACCTGAAATAAATTAAACCCAAATCCCCTGATATAGGATCCAATTAAAGAGATTAACAGAGGAGAGAATGCAAAATATTTAAAAGTGCAACTGATTTAAAATTTATTAAATAACTTTTTTTTTGTTGGTTGTGGGGCTTGAACTCTGGGCCTGGGTGCTGTCCCTCAGCTCTTCAGCTCAAGGCTAGTGCTCTGCCACTTGAGCCACAGTGCCACTGCTGGTTTTCTGGTGATTTATTGGAGGTAAAGAGTCTCATGAAGCCAGGTGCCAGTGGCTCACACATGTAATCTAGCTACTCTGGAGGCTGAGAACTGAGGATCTCGGTTCAAAGCCAGCCTAGGCAGGAAAGTCTGTGAGACTCTTATTTCCAATAAACCACTCAGAAAACCAGAAATGGCACTGTGGCTCAAGTAGTAGAGTGCTAGCCTTAAGCTGAAGAGCTGAGGGACAGCATCCAGGCCTAGAGTTCAAGTCCTACAACTGACCAAAAAGAGTCTCATAGATTTTCCTGCCTGGGCTGGCTCTGAACTTTGATCCTCAGATCTTATTAGCCTCCTGAGTAGCTAGGATGACAGGTGTGAGTCACCGGCACCCCTGGCATCTGGCATAAATAACTTTCTGATAGTAAATTTTGCTCATATGAGACCCTTTTGAGAAATCACTGTATACTTCTGATAACTATTTGGTTAAAAAGTCCTTTCAAGCCTGGTCCTAGTGACTCACACTTGTAATCCTACCTACTAAGGAGGCTACAATTTGGAAGATTTAGGTTCAAATCTAGCCCAGGCAGAAAACTCTGTGAGATCTCTCTTTCAAAATCACAATAAAACACAAAGTAGAGCTGGGTGTTGGCTTAAGTCTGTAACCCTAGCTATTCAGGAGGCTGAAATCTGGGGATCACAGTTCGAAGCTAGCCTGGGGAAGAAAGTCCATGAGACTCCCCAATTAAACATCAAAAACCAGAAGCAAAGCTGTGACTCAAGTGGTAGAGCACTAGCCTTTAGCTCAGGGACAGCATCTAGGTCCTGGGTCCAAACCCTAGGGCCATCACACACAATAAACAAAAATCCCCCAAAAACAAGACAAAAAAACTGAGGGAAGGCATGCCTCAAGTCACAGGGCCCTCGGCCAAGCAAGCAAGCCAAACAAGTGCAAGACCCTAAGTTTGGTGCAAAAATTCCTTTAAAATATGAAAGAGAAGGGCTGGGAATGTGGCTTCATGGTAGAGTGCTAGCGTAGCATGCATGAAGCCCTGGGTTTGATTCTTTAGTACCACATAAATAGAAAAAGCCAGAAGTGATGCTGTGGCTCAAGTGATAGAATACTAGCCTTGAGCATAAAGCTCAGGAACAGCTCTCAGGCCCTGAGTTTAAACCCCAGTACTGGCAACATACATACATACATACACACACACACACACACACACACCCCCACACCCACACCCACACCCACACACACACACACACACACACACACACACATATATATGAGAGAAGTTTATGGCATGAGATGTGAATAGTTATAGAAAAACTGAAAATAACAGCCACTTTTGCCCAAGGAAACCAAAGAAAGACTTTAAGAGTTGGGGAAACCTCTAAGAGAGAGCTATTAAGTAATATGGATAAGAGTCCAGCAAAAGCTGGGCAATGGTGGCTCAGGCCTGTAATCCTAGCTACTCAGGAGGCTGAGATCAGAGGATCACAGTTCAAAGCCAGCCCGGGCAGGAAAGACAGTGAGGTTCCTATCTCCAATAAACCACCAGAAAACTGGAAGTGGCGCTGTAGGTTCTGTAGAGTGCTCGCCTTTAGCTGAATAGCTGAGGGATAGTGCCCAGGCCCAGAGTTCAAGTCCCACGACCAACAAAAAAAGAAAAAGAGTCCAGCAAGAGGGCAGGAAGTGTGGCTTAAATGGTAAAGTACCTGCTTTGGAAGTATAATCAGGGCATTATAGTAAAGGACAAACAGAAAGACCAGAGAGGATTTTTTTCTTTTCTTTTCGGGACAGGTTCTTACTATGTAGATAGGCTGTCCTGAAGCTACTATGTAACCCAGACTGGCTTCAAATTTGCCACTTTCCTGCTTTGGACTTCAGGAGTGTAGGAGTATAGGTATGTAGCAATAAGGTTCACAATAAAACCCGTCTTCAATTATAAACATTCTATGAAGTATTTCACACTGATTCATGAAAACATTTAAAAATTTTCAAGTGTGGGGCTGGGAAGGTGGCTCAGTGGTAGAGTGCTTGCCTTGCCTGCATGAGGCCCTGGGTTTGATTCCTCAGCACCACATAAGCAGAAAAAAAATGGAAGTGGAGCTGTGGCTCAAGTGGTAGAGTGTGACCAGGCCCAGAGTTCAAGCCCCATAACTGACCAAAAATATTTTTTTTTCAAGTGTAATTATTGGTGATATAAAAACATTCCTGTGTTTGAAAAATAAATTCCCAATTCCTCATAACAGTTTTATTTTTTTCAATGCTAGGAATTGAATTCTAGGTCTTCTATAAGAAAAGAATAAGGGGGTGGGGGGGGAGGATGGGAAGGGATGGGAAGGGGAAACAAAGGAGGAGGCTACAATGCTTGATAAGAAATGCACTCATTATCTTGCCCATGTAATTGTAACCCCTCTGTACACTATTTTCACAATAAAAAAAAAGCCATTGACATAGAAAAAAAAAGGAAAGAATAAGAAGAGGAAGAGGAGGAGGAAAATAAAAAGGAAGAGAAGGAGAAGAGGAAGAAAAGGAAGAGGAGGAGGAGGAAATAAAGAAGAGGAAGAAGGAAAAGGATAAAGACATATGCCATAATTTTTCTTGCCTTCTCTTCCATGCACCTACTAGATTCAGTCTGGGTAGAGTGTGGTCTCCCATGGGAGTGAGATTTCTGAACTTATTTCGAGATCAATCTCCCTATAAAGAACATTTATGAGTCTATGTACTGGCCTATCATCCACAACCGAATATAACTGAACAACTCATTTAATGCAGATTTTATCTGAAAAGCTGTATCCCAGAAGGGCGCCAATGGCTCATGCCTATAATCCTAGCTACACAGGAGGCTGAGATCTGAGGGTTGAGATTCAAAGCCAGCCCCGGCAGGTAAATCTGTAAGTCTTTTATCTCCAATTAACCACCAGAAAACTGGAAGTTGTGCTGTGCCTCAAGTGGTAGAGTGCTAGTCTTGAACTGAAGAGCTGAGGGACAGAGTCCAGGCCCAGAGTTCAAGCCCCATGACTGACCAAAAAAAGTTATATCTCTACCAAATGTATAGACCAAAGCGTGTGTGTGTGTGTGTGTGTGTGTATGTGGGTGTGTATTTTTAGGTCTGAGACCAAGACTGACACTTTTGCTCATTGGCTAGAGCTGTACCAGCTGAGCCACATCTCCAACTCCAAAGTAGATTTAGCAGACTTTTTTTGGTAGGAGCAGGATTTGAACACAGGGATTTGCTCTTTTTTTTTAGTTTTATTGTAAAGATGCTATACAGAGGGTTACAGTTACATGAGTAAGGCAATGAGTTTTTACTTGTCAATCATTGTTACCCCTTCCCTTCCCCCGCCCCCCGAAGTTATAAAGTTTGTTTCCAATATACTGTCCTGTGGGTATCCTTAGGGCTTTGCTCTTGTTAGACAGGCACTCTGTCACTTAAGCCATAACCCTGTCCTTGTATTCATTTTCATATATGTGTGTATATATGTATGTGTATGTTTATATGTATGTGAAATCCTTTATTGGTGCAGTCAAAATTGACTTAAATTGCGGATACTATGACAGAGAAGAATTTAGGTAGTGTTGCTACGCAAGGAGCAGAGATCTACTTGTAGCTTAGGGCAGGAGCAGATAGACCTGACTTTAGGATGTAATTAAATAGGACAAGATGTATAGTTTAATTTATAAACTGTCATCAATACTTAATAGGTTGTGTATTTGAGATTAGTGATATGGAATTACATTAAGTTCAGGAGTAATTCCAAGGGAAAAGTAAATCATTGCTTCCTGGTTTATCATGCCTTTCAAAGGAAAATTTGATGATTTATAAACAATCATAGCCAGGTATTGGTGGCTCATAATTGTAATCCTAGATACTCAGGAGGCTGAAATCTGAGGATGGCAGTTCGAAGTCATTGAAAGCTTAAAAGTCCATGAAGATTCTTTTTTTTTTTTTGGGTCTGGTCGTGGGGCCTGAACTCTGGGCCTGGGCACTGTCCCTCAGCTCTTCCGCCTCAGCTCAAGGCTAGCACTCTACCACTTGAGCCACAGCGCCACTTCCGGCTTTTTTCTTTTTGCTTATGTGGTGCTAAGGAATCGAACCCAGGGCCTGGAGCATGCAAGGCAAGTGCTCTACCACTGAGCCACCTTCCCAGCCCCTCCATGAAGATTCTTATCTCCAATTAACCGCCAGAAAACTGGAAGTGGTGCTGTGGCTTGAAGTAGTAGAGTACGAGCTTTGAGCAAAAAAGCTCAGGGACAATTCCTAGGCCCTGAGTTCAAGCCCTATCACCGACAAAACAAACCAAACATAAATTTATCGGTATTCTGATTCAAAGTGGATTTTTCATTTTAGTATTATATTTCAAAACAGGAATTTAATTCTACATATTGAAGTTTGAAGAGTTCATGGGACCATGAAGCATTTAGTAAACTCTAATAGAAATTCATCAAGCAAAACGTCATAGGCTGTGCACTGCAGCAGTGAACCAGTCTTGCCTATAGCTTTTTTTTTTTTTGGTTGGTCGTGGGGCTTGAACTCTGGGCCTGGGCGCTGTCCCTGCACTCTTCAGCTCAAGGCCAGCGCTCTATGGCTTGAGCCACAGCGCTACTTCTGGTTTTCAGTGGTTTATTGGAGATAAGAGTCTCACGGACTTTCCTGCCTGGGCTGGCTTTGAACCGAGATCCTCAGATCTCGGCCTCCTGTGTAGCTAGGATTACAGGCATGAGCCACTGGTGCCCAGCTTTGCTTTAGTTATTTTCAAACAGGGTTTTAAGACTTTGCTAGGGCTATACTGGAAGCCACAGTCCTTCCATCTCTGTCTTCCAAGTAGCTGGAATTACAGGTATGACCCACTACGCCTAGCCCCTATCAACCCTTCTCTCCTTGTACTGGAGTTTGAACTCAGGCCTACTACTTGTGCTCTTGCTTAGCTTTTTCTGCTAGGCTAGTGCTCTACCACTTAAGCCACAGTTCCATTTCTAGCTTTTTGGTAAAGATAAGAGTCTCAGACTTTCTGCTCCACCTGGCTTTAAACAGTTATCCTGGGCTCCTAAGTAGCTAGGATTATAGGCATGAGCCATTGGTGGCCAGCACTTATCAATTTTGATCTACTTTAGTATTTGGGTATTGATGCCTAGGAACTGTGGGTCCCAAACTACCACTACCACTATCCACATAACCCTAGATTCTTTCTTGGGTGTTTTTTTTTGTGTTTTTGTGCGCGCGCGTGCGTGCGTGTGCACACACGCATGCACGCGCGCGCGCACACACACACACACACACACACGCAGGGTGGTCTTGTGGCTAGAACCAGGGCTTGGGCACTGTCCTTGAGCTTTTTTGCTCAAGGGTAGTGTTCTATCGCTTTAAGCAACAACTCCACTTCTGGTTTTCTGTTGATTAGTTGGGGATAAGAGTGGTCTCCTGGACTTTCTTGCCTGGGCTGGCTTTGAACTGTGATCCTTACACCACAGTGCCCTGAGTACCTAGGATTATAGGTGTAAGCCACTGGCACCCAGCTAATTTTCTGATACATCCTGATGCGAGATGAGTTTGAAATGAGAGAACCTTTCAAGCAATAGAAAAACTCTATAAGAATAATGAGAATGAAATAAATCTCTTTCATGTTGGTGATGTAAGACTGGCAGCATTTGTAGGGCATTTGTACAGGGCAAAGTTACTATTATTTATAGCATGGATATGTAATCACACCTGCTGGACCAACAGCTTTCCTACATCTAGCGGGTGTCTATAGAGTGGTGTTATAGAAAGTGAATTTGTTGCCTTAATCACCTTCTTCAAGAGAATGGTGATGAGAACTTGTTTTACTTTAGTAATTTATTTTTGTGCTGGTCCTAAGGTTTGAATTCACAGTCTAGGCACTGTTCCTGAGCTTTTTTTCTTCTTCTCAAGGCTAGTTCTCTATAGCTTGAACCACAGGCTCCATTTCTGGCTTTTTAGTGGTTAATTGGAGATAAGAATCTTAATAGACTTTCCTGGCCAGGCTGGCTTTGAACCATGACCCTCAGATCTCAACCTCCGGAGTAGCTAAGATTATAGGTGTGAGCTGCCACTGCCTGGCTTTATTTTTATTTATTTTCAATTTTTGTTTTTTTAAAAAAGGTGATGCACAGAGGGTTACAGTTATGTGTCAGTTAAAGAGTACATTTCTTTTTGGACAATGTCACCCCTTACATTTATGTATGTATGTATGTATGTATGTATGTATGTATGTATGTATGTATGTATGTATGTCATGGGGTCTGAACTCTGGGCCTGGGTGCTGTCCCTCAGCTCTTTAGCTCAAGGCTAGTGCTCTACCACTTGAGCCACAGTGCCACTTCCAGCCTTTTCTGCTTATGTGGTGTTGAGGAATCGAACCCAGGTCCTCATGCATGCAAGGCAAGCACTCTACTAAGCTATCTTCCCAGCCCCATTACTTTTATTTTTTAAGACAAGGTTTTACAATGTAGTTCAGGTTGGCCTTCAACTTTGAATCCACCTGCCTCAGCCTCCCAACTGTTGGAATTATAGATGTGTTTCTTTGTGAAAAGATGAGAACTTACATGTGTAATACACCTTGAGAAATAAGTGGCATAGTGGAAAAGAGCACACCACACAGTGGACTCAGCAGACATAGAAGAATCTTGATTTTCTGAGATATAAACTTTATAAACACTGTGAAGTTTCTGAGATTCAGAATCTGTTAGAACCATCTGATACTACTGCTTAGTGTCCTTGGAACAGTGCATGCTAGAAACATGAATACAGTGGAATGTATTTTATGAAAACGCAGCACTTAGAAAGGCTTATTGTCTTTCCTAATCAGGTATACACAAATCTTGTCAGCAATGAATCAAAGATGCAGGTTAGAATCATTTCCTTAGGTCCACAATAGGGAGATCTTCCACAGGGGGCACCATTGCACTGTGCACTAGCTTATGTTCAGGCTTTGGCTGTGCTATGCTCTTGTGAAAGGCAAGACCTTCATCCAGTCTTGCTTGGTAGGGAGTCTATAGGTAAGATCTCCTTGCCTCCAACCCTTAGTTAATATTGTACACATCACTCAGCTATGTTGCAGGTCCTGTGAGCACTACTGAAAATTACCTCAGTAGTTTGTTTGAAATGGAGGGGGCACAGCCACCTTGTTATTCAGGAAAGATGGTAGGGCACATTACCAAGGATCAATACTCTGTCTGATGCGGTAAATGGGGAGGCTGAGTGCTTGCAGACACTACACAGGAAACATGGGGGAATGGCTTCAGATAAACCAACCAAAAAAATTACAGCTTTGCACATGGCCAACACAGCTGAATCTCAGAAAAAATTAATCTTTTATAAAATCAGACCACAGATTTAATCGATGAGCCTGGAAATAAAAATCCAGGTAAAAACAAAAACATCTAACCTATTAAAACCACATTCCATAGATACATAGAAATGCTTTTCTTCTCTCTCCCTCCCCCCTCCCCACTCTCTCTCTCTCTCACACACACACATACACACAATTTTGGAAGCCCATGCCTATCTCAGAGCACTATCTAAGAAACAAGAAAAGAAAATTCCCTTCAGATCTACTTAAAATCCGTTTTAATGGACCTAACAGGCTTACTATGGGGTCAGAAGGCTCTATCCTCTACATAAAGATACACGGACTCTTCCTGTGCACAGGTGGCTCCTGGCACCACAAACTGGGAGCAATAATTGAATCCAGCTATCCTACAGTGCAGTGCATTCACCCACAGAAGCAGCCTGGAGGGCATTCTGAGTTAGTTTTCCAGGTTAAGATTCAAAAGATTATCCCAGCTGAATCTTTGTTTCAACCCAGGAGGTGTAAGGCATTGAGGATGTAACCATTTGATTAAAAATATACTTGAGTGGAAATAAGACAAATAAAGGTAGAGTCAAATAGGCTTGATGAATTAAAACAAGGAACAGGTATAAAATGTGGGGTTTTGTGGGTCATTTTCTCATTCAACTGTCATTCAGAAAATATGTACTGGGAATCTATGGTATGCCAGGCAGTACGACATCAGGATACAAAGACAAGTACTCAGACACCATTTCAGGCTCACTAACTAGGATTGGTCTTCATCAATAATTGAAATCTGTTTTAAGCCTCCTAATAAATGTTACATATCAAGATAGGTAATGGTTTTAGAGGACAGTAATTTAACACAGAAAATTTAAGAGTAGGAGAGACTAGCTATTAGGAAGCTGAGATTTAAGCATCCCAATTCAAAGCCAGACTGGAAACGAAAGCCTGTGAGACTCTTATCTCCAATTATTCAACAAAAAGCTAGAAGTTGAGCTGTGGCTCCAATGTGGTAGAGCATCAGCCCTGAGAAAAAATGCAAATGTCTGAATTCAAGCTCTCTAGTACCTGTCCCTCCCCGCAAAAAGAATGAGATTATACCATTAATTATTTAACATTTTATGTATAACATTACAAGGCAAAGATCAATAGCCAGTAATATGATTTGTTAAAATGTGAAACTGTAGATATTTAATTATATATTATATTGATGTTTGGGTACACAGATATCTAGTAGGCTATTTTCTTCTTCTAAAATATAATTTTATTGTTATTACTAAGGTGTTGTACGGAGGGGTTACTGTTTTGTATGTCAAGTAATGAGTAAGTTTCTTTCTTTCTTTTTTTTTTTATGCCGGTCCTGGGGCTTGAACTCAGGGCCTGTCCCTTTTTGCTCAAGGAAGGCTAGCACTCTACCATTTGAGTCAGAGCTCAATTTCAGCTTTTTTGGTAGTTTACTGGATAGGAATCTCATGGACTTTCCTGCCTCGCCTGGCTTTGAACTGTGACCCTCAGATCTCAGCCTCCTGAGTTGTTAGGATTACAGGTGTGAGCCATTGGCTTTGAGTCTATTTCTTTTTGGATAATGTCACTCTTTCCTTCATGTTTCCCTAGTTTCCCCTTCCCATCCCTGCCCACAAGTTGCATAGTTCATTTTCCACCATTCTATTGAGTAATATGATTAAAAAATGTTAGCAAGGGTTTAATATAATAGTGTTAAAATAAGGAGAAATAGAAATAGAAAAAAATTGTTCCTCCCACAGGAAATGGATGTTAAAGATGCCTAGCAATATAATTTGAAGGAAAGCAAGAGAGATTTATAAGCTGGAAGCCCTTGTCTCATGCCTGTAATCCTAGTTACTCAAGAGGCTGAGATCTGAGGATGGTGATTCAAAGCTAGCCTGAGTGAGAAAGTCCATGAGACTCTTATCTCTAATCAACCACTAAAAAGCTGGAAGTGAAGCTGTGGCTCAAGAGGTAGAGTACTAGACTAGAATGAAAAAGCTCAAGATACAGCACCCAGGCCCTGGGTTCAACCAACAAAAGAGAGAGAAAAAGAGAGGGGGATAAGAGAGAGAAGGGGGGGAGACTTATAATTGCCTATCTTCAGACAGTATCAGTAGGATTTGGCAAAGTAAAAGGGTGGTGTGTTTTATGATGTCATAAAGAGGCTTATCATTAAAATCATTTAATAATTTTATTCACGACTCACAAGGGAACAGAGATTATGATAATTAAATCTGTTGATGCCATTGAGGTGTGTGGGATTACTAACGCCTCAGAGAACAAGAATCTAATTTTAAAAAAAACATTAATGAGAGGAATAGATCATCAAAACAAGATGATAGTCACCAGGGACAAATGTTAAATAATATACTCAGACTTAAGGAGAAAAACTGTGGTTTGATGTTTAAGATACTGCTTATTTCATGTCTTTTTCAGGTAAGATCTCAGTATTTTAGTCCAGGCTCGCACTGAACTTGAAATCCTCTGAATGCTAAGATCGTAGCTCTGGTCTCACACTAGAATTTGTTTTTGATACAAAGTTTCCTATGGTACAAAAGCTTCTGTGCTTTGTTATAAACAATAATTGATCAATGAGGGCTGGGAAGATGGCTCAGTGGTAGAGTGCTTGCCTTGCATGAATGAGGCCCTAGGTTCGATTCCTCTGTATCACATAAACAAAAAGAAAAAAGCCGGAAGTGGCACTGTGGCTCAAGTGGTAGAGCGCTAGGACAGAGCCCAGGCCCAGAGTTCAGGCCCCATGACCGGACCCCCCCCCAAAAAAAAAAATAAGACAGAAGTGGAACTGTGGCTCAAGTGGTAGAGCCCCAGCCTTGAGCAAAAAAGACAGGTATACACCATTATACTGAGCTTATTAATTGCTAATATTTTGCCTGGGTTGGCCTGGAAGTATAATCCTCCAAATCTCTGCCTGTGAAATAGCTGGAATTAAGCTTAGTCTATTTTTGCTTTTGCTCTAGACTGGTGTTTTACCACTTGAGCTCCATCTCTACTTTTTTTTTCCTGGTTAACTGGAGATAAGAGTCTTAAATTTGTTTAGCAAAGCTGACTTTGAACTTGTATCCTCTGATCTCAGCTTCCTGAGTAGCAATAATTACAGGTGTGAGCAACTGGTGCCTGGTTTAAATTATATTTTTTAACTTACGGTTTTAACATAAGAAAACAATCTGTAGACCTTCTCAGTCCAGGATCCTTCTCTTTAGTTATTTTATTTTCTATTTACCTTCAACTATCACTCTTCCTTGATTTTTAAATTTTGGACATTATCTATTGGTCTTACATGAAAGGAATATTTATATCTCTTTCATAAGCAAGTATTTTTTTTCTGCCTTCCTCCCATTCAATCACACTTTAGGTTAAATCAATATTCAGTATTTATTTATTTATTTACTTATTTTTGGTCCGGTCGTGGGGCCTGAACTCTGGGCCTGGGTGCTGTCCCTCAGCTCTTCAGCTCAAGGCTAGCGTTCTACCACTTGAGCCACAGTGCCACT
>NW_012267278.1:3063646-3068204 GCF_000151885.1 Dipodomys ordii | reverse complement strand
AAAAAAATTGATCAATGATTATTTTTCTACCATTAAAAGTTCACAATACATTGTTATAATAGCGTAAAGAGATTGCTAAAAGAAACAACTGTCTGAAATATGGGGGGAGTTTCAAACTCTGTGATGGAAGTTCTGGAATGACTTGAAGCCCATCTTGAGGTGGGAGGCCATGAGCATGACACTCTAGACGTGAGGTATACTAGACGTTCACAATCATCCTCTAGCCCTTTTACCATACCTCTTTTTTTTGAGGGGCGGGGGGGGGTGTTTCGGTCTCGGGGCTTGAACTCTGGGCCTGGGCGCTGTCCCTCAGCTCTTCAGCTCAAGGATAGCACTATGCCACTTGAGCCACAGTGCTACTTCTGTTTTTCCGAGTGGTTTATTAAAGATAAAAGTCTCATGGACTTTTCCTGCCTGGGGTGGCTTTGAGCCGCAATCCCCAGATCTCAGCCTTCTGTGTAGCTAGGATTACAGGCATGGGTCACCAGTGCCCGGCTCTTACTATACCTCTTATACAACAATTATACCTCTCAATTGTGTATTTTTGCTGTGAGTAGAACTATGACTCAAGTGGTAGAATGTGAGCCTGAGTGAAAAAGGCTTAGGGACAGTGCTCAGGCAAGCTCCAAGACCGGCACACACACAGACACACACAGACACACAGACACACACACACACCTCTGTTATTACTTTAATTTCCTCCCCTCTCCACTGTGGGTCAGTGCTGGAAATTGAACCCAGGGCCTGGGTGCTGTTGCTGAGCTTTTTTGTTCAAAGTGAGTGCTCTACCACTTGAGCCACAGCTTCACTCTGGCTTTTTGGTGGTCAATTAAAGAGTCTATGGACTCTCCTGCCTGGGCTGGCTTTGAACATCAATCCTCAGATCTCAGCCACCTGACTAGCTAGGACTGCAGGTGTGAGTCACCAGCACCTGGCTCTTTAATAACTTTATTTATATTTTTACATGCTGTTTTCCACTGTTTATGGAGAATATAAACTTCACACAGTTGTAACCATGTCACAAAGTAGTTAGACATTTTTCTTTAAATTTTGCTATAAACATATAATCCTTTAGGAACAAGCTAGGAGAGGGAAGATAAATACATTTATAGTGTTCCTAATATGACTAATTAAACCAGAAATGCTACATGGTAAAATATCTTTAAGACGCTAGAGGAGACAGGTGCTGGTGGCTCATACCTATAATCCTAGCTATTCAGGAGTCTGAGATCTGAGGATTGTAGTTCAGTGCATTAGAGCAGGACTGTGGATTCTTACTTATAATTAATCACCAGAAAGCTGGAAGCAGAAGTGTGGTTTAAGTGGTAGAATGTTAGCCTTGAGCACAGACACTCAGGGACAGTGCTCAGGTCCTGAGTTCAAGCCCCGAGATCAACACACACGCGTGTCTGTGCGCACTAGCACGCGCACACACGCTTGCACGTGCACACACACACACAAAAAGAGGCCAGAGGGCTGGGAAGGTGGCTCAGTAGTAGAGTGCTTGCCTTGCATGCATGAAGCCCTGGGTTCGATTCTCAGCAGATTCTAAGCAGAAAAAGGTGGAAGTGGCGTTGTGGCTCAAGTGGCAGAGCGCCAGCCTTGAGCTGAAGAGCTGAGGAACAGTACCCAGGCACAGATTTCAGGCCCCATGACCGGCCAAAAAAAAACAAAAAAAAAAGAGGCCAGAAGAGCTGGGTGCCAGTGGCTGACACCTATAATTCTAGCTACTCAGGAGGATAATATCTGAGGATCAAGGTTTGAAGCCAGCCCAGGTAGGAAAGTCCACAAGGCTCTTAACTCCTATTAAGCACACAAAAAAAGCTGGAAGTAGAGCTCAAGTGGTAGATGGTAGCCTTGAGCAGAAAAAGCTTAGGGATAGTGCCTAGGCTCTGAGTTCAAGCCCCAGGATTGGCACCAAAAATTGGCTAGAGGAAAGCAGAGATTTAGGAGATTTAGTACACACATTAATGTAGGGACTGTTTTACCAAAGGAGCTAATGTGGAGTCTCAGGACAGGAGGAGCAGCATCTGCCCAAGCAAAGGGTAAAGGGAAGAGAAAACACAGCAACATCTGGTCTCTAAATGTGCCAATGTGAAAAATCGTTGGAGCCAGTGAGCTAAGGTTTTGCGAAAGCAAGATAGAAAAACTGTTTGCACAAAGTGCTGGTGGCTCATGTTTGTATTCCTAGCTACTAAGGAGGCTGAGATCTGAGAATCACAGTTCAAAGCCAGCCTAGGCAGGAAAGTCTCTGAGACTCTTATTTCCAATAAACCACCAGAAAACAACAATATTTAAAACAAAATTCTATATTCAAGGTTTAAAAAGTAGGGGTTTGGACTCACTGTAAGGCAAGTGAGGCTAGCAGTACAAAGTTTGGAGAGGAGAATCATGACATAAGGGAAAATATTTTCTTCTTAAAAGGAATTATTGAAATCGGATTGTGTAAGAGCAAATGTCAGTGGGTGTCACTACTGAGAAGATAATTTTTTTTTGGGGGGGTCCAGTCATGGGGCATGAATTCTGGGCCTGGGCGCTGTCCCTCAGCTCTTCAGCTCAAGGCTAGCACTCTACCACTTGAGACACAGAGCCACTTCCGGCTTTTTTCTTTTTGCTTATGTGGTGCTAAGGTATCGAACCCAGTGCCTCAGACATGCAAGGCAAGCGCTCTACCACCGAGCACCTTCCCAGCCCGAGAAGAGAATTTTAATGTGTACTCCATGCAAATGAAGTTCATGGTAATGTGCAAGGACTTCTGGGGAAGGAAGGTTAGAGGACAGCAAAGGCTACTAGTCACCAATGCCTGAGTCAGGGTAGGACAGAGCCAGAGAACATGCCACCTTAGAACCCTGAACCAATGCTAGGAGAGAGTGAGTTCCAATTTGCACCCTTCTTAGAAATCTCTTACACTTGCCTGGGACCTGGATGGTTAAAGAATAAATATCTAGGGCTGGAAATGTGGTTTAGTGTTAGAGTGCTTGCCTAGCATGCACGAAGCCCTGGGTTCGATTCCCCAGTACTACATAAACAGAAAAAGCCAGAAGTGACACTGTGGCTCAAGTGGTAGAGTAGCTAGCCTTGAGCAAAAAAGAAGCTCAGGTACAGTGCCCAGGCTCTGAGTTCAGGCCCCATGACCGACTCCCAACCCCCCACGCCTCCAAAAAAAAAAAAGAAAAGAATCAACATCTAGCCAGAAGCTGATGGCCAATACCTGTAACCCTAGCTACTCAGAGATCTGGGGACCAAGTTTCAAAGGCAGCAAGGACAGACAAATCCTTTGGAAACTCTTATTTCCAATTACCCAGAAAAAAGCCAGAACTAGAGACATAGCTCAAATGGTAAAGTGCCAACTTGGATGGAAAAAGGCAAGCAAGAGCAAGCAAGAGCTCCTGAGTTCAAACCCTACTACCAGCGTGCACGCGCGTGTGTGTGCGTGCACACACACACAGAAAAAAAAGAAGGAAAGATGGGGCTGGGAAGGTGGCTCAGTGGTACAGTGCTTGCCTTGCATGCCTGAGGCCCTGGGTTCAATTCCCCGGCACCACATAAGCAAAAAGAAAAAAGCCGGAAGTGGCACTATGGTTCAAGTGGTAGTTCGCTAGCCTTGAGCTGAAGAGCTGAGGGACAGCGCCCAGGCCCAGAGTTCAGGCCCCATGACCAGACCCCCCCACCAAAAAAAAAAAAAAAAAGGAAAGAAAGAGAGGAAAGAGAATTTTTCTTTATTAGCTGCATAACCTTGAGCCATTCTGTGCTTAAAGTGAACCTCCTAAAAGCTGGATTTCTGTACTGAGTCATGGTAAATGATATGAAATGCTAAACAAAGCAAGAGATCTCATCTTTGTGTCAAAGTCGGCATGAATGTTGAAGCCCATTTAGGGCACAATCTTAGGCACCAGAGAAAGAATGAACATGAGGCAGACTTCACAGTGCTGAACAGTCTGGTTTTGACCAAGTGGAACTTACTCATTTCTGTATATCTAAGCCAATTATTAAAAAGAAAATTGGGAAAAAGCCTCTCTCTCTGTGATGAGGATATTCAAACAAGGCATTTTGAAAATGTTAAAAATTAAAATTGTAGAAAGTCAAACCATAGGTGCCATGTTTTGCCTGAAGTGGTAAAAATACCATCTGCCACAGTCTTTTAGCAGCATGCTTATTTCAAGTAGCAGTAGGCTAAACTACAGGCATACGCTAGGCTCCAGCTGGGGAAAATACACAGACGTTTGTAGATGTTTTTCTAAGCAAGAGTAGTCAACATATTCGTTTGCTTTTAGACATATATATTAGTTACCATAGCAAAGCAAGTGTGAATGTGGTCTGAGAAGCTTTTCCACCAGTCCCAACCCACACTCAAGAATCCCTGCAACTTAGTAGGCAGCACTCTTTCCTCTTTCCAAGCCCAATGAACTGTGCTAACCTTAGGGTCAGCAGTCTAAGGAATAGGGAATTGGGGAGGGCTCCAACTTGGGGTTGTAGACCTGTCACTGTAAATAACATTCTCATAGCACTGTACACCACAGTAAAGCTCAGTGTCAGCTTTCTTTTTTTTTTTTTTGGG
>NW_012267278.1:3051560-3058156 GCF_000151885.1 Dipodomys ordii | reverse complement strand
ACCACTTGAGCTACAGCACCACTTCCGGTTTTCTGGTGGTTTATTGGAGATAGGAGTCTCACGGTCTCTCCTGCCCGGGCTGGCTTTGAACTGCGATCCTCAGATCTCAGCCTCCTGAGTAGCTAGGATTACAGGCGTGACTTTTCTGGCTTTTTTTTTGTGGAAGTAAAGAGTATCAGGACTTTGCTGCCTGGGCTGGCTTTGAACTGAGATCCTTAGATTTCAGCCTCCTGAGTAGTTAGGATTATAGGTGTGAACCTCTGGTGTCTGCCTCAGCAGAGGCTTTCTGAGTAATACTTCTTCCCTGTCTCTGGAGTACAGGTACAGGTGTGTTCACCCTCTGGATATTCATGAGTGTTGCACAATTAAGATAGTCACCATATTCATTTAGCCAAGCACTATATATATATGGCAAACACTTGTAAATGTTCCTTTGTCCCTGAGGAAAAAACAGAATGTAAGTGTTCATTTGTCCCTGAGGAAAAAACAGAATATGACTCAGGTATGTCTGCCAGCTGGACTAACACCTGAGATCTAAAGTCCCATAGCAGGTTTTAGCCAGGGTACTATATTAGAATTATTGAAAGAAATACTGGAAGGCCCAACTTGTCTTACTCAGCCCTACCTAGCACAGGAGAGTAAGCTTACTGAATGAGAGTGAATTTACTGCAGTAACAGGACCTCAGATCTCAACCTCCTGAGTAGCTAAGATTACAGGCATAAGCCACCAGAACCAAGCCCTGATATCATATTATCTATTTAGTTTATTTACTTATCTGTTTTCCCCAGTGGATTGTAAATGTCTTGAAAAGAAAGACTTTGTTTGGCTCACTCTTTTATTCTTAATATTTAATAAAATGTCTGGAGTGAAATAGGCATTCACTAATAAGCATATACATTGTTGAATGAATATATTCCATTTGCTGATGTCTATTACTTAACAGGAAATGTCTGTTAGCTTTAAATGAAATGATTCTCTTCTGACTTTTCATATGTAAAGACAAATCAATCTTCAAATAGAAATGTGTAAAACTGTATAGTTTACATAAAATCTACTTACCTTAGCATAGTTTAATCTTCCTTTTTCGTGAGCCTAAAATTTGACAGATAAAATGAATGTTAGTTCTTGAACAATTATTTAGTATTTAAATAACTTTTGTTTCTTGAAGAATAAAACTCAATTGTCATTCCTTTTCTTTCCCCTCCACTAGGTGTGTGTGTGTGTGTGTGTGTGTGTGTATTTTTGGTGGGGGGGTGGGGTTGATCGTGGGGCCTGAACTCTGGGTCTGGGCGTTGTCCCTCAGCTCTTCAGTTCAAGACAAGCACTCTACCTCTTGAGCCACAGTGCTACTTCCAGTTTTCTGGTGTTTATTGGAGATAAGAGTCTCATGAATTTTCCTGCCCAGCCTGCCTTTGAACAGGGCTGGCTTTGAACTGCGATCCTTAGCTCTCAGCCTCCTGAGTTGCTAGAATTACAGGCGCAAACCACTGGTGCCGGTTTGTTATACACACATACACATCCATATACCCAACGGTCCCTCTCAAATACATGTATGTGCATGTGACTGCAAATACACACAAACACTCAGACACATACAACTCTTCCAACTATTCTTTTTGAATTCGGGGCCTTGCTTGAGTCAAGTCCACAGCTATCAACTTTTTTTTATGTTGGAGATTTATCCACACAGAGAGACATACACACTATACAGACACACACACATACACACATTTTGAAAGTAAAGAAAAGTTAAAAGAACAGTACATCCAGGCATAAGTGGCTCATGTCTATAATCCTAGCTACTCAGGGCACTGAGCTCGAAGGATTGTAGTTTGAAGTCAGCCTGGGCAGAAATGTGCGTAATTGGGGCTGGGAAGTTGGCTCAGTGGTAGAGCGCTTGCCTTGCATGCCTGAGGCCGGGGTTCGATTCCTCAGCACCACGTAAGCAAAAAAAGCCGGAAGTGGCGCTGTGGCTCAAGTGGTAGAGCGCAAGCCTTGAGCTGAAGAGCTGAGGGACAGCACTCAGGCCCAGAGTTCAGGCCCCACGACCGGACACAAAAACAACAAAAACAACAACAACAACAACAACAACAAAAGAAATATGCGTAATTGGAGACAATTAGGGGCTGGGAAGGTGGTTCAGTGGTAGAGCGCTTGCCTTGCATGCATGAGGCCTCAGCACTACATAAGCACTACATAAGCACTACATAAGCAAAAAGAAAAAAAAGCCGGAAGTGGCTCTGTGGCTCAAGTGGTAGAGCCTTGAGCTGAAGAGCTGAGGGACAGCGCCCAGGCCCAGAGTTCAAGCTGCACAACCGGACCCCCACCCCAAAAAATTCTCCAATTAGCCACCACAAAGCTAAAAGTAGAATTGTGGGTCAAGTGGTAGAGCTATCCTTGAGCAAATAAGCTAAATGATACTTTCTAGGCCCTGAGTTCAAGCCTCAGAATCAGCATACAAACAAAACAAAACAGTTTAATGAGCAGATATGTATACCCTCACAGGATTTGAAGGTATAGACATCATGATGTTTCATCCTTACATGCTTTAGCATGTCTACAACACATAGGGTATATCTCATATACAATCATATGATGACTATTGTCCAACTAAAAAACTAATAATAATCCCATAACACCTAAAATATAACCTGTATACATATTCCCCTAACTATCCCAAGAATATCTTTTATGTCTTTTCTTCCCAAACAAGAATTAAGCAAATTAATCAAGATTTGTACATTGGATTTTGTTTTGTGATAGTATTGAGATCAAGACCTCACAATTGCTAAGCAGGCACTATACCACTTGAGCCACAATTGCAGCCCCCTAAAATCTTAATTGTGACCATTCCAAGACTTCCTGGGGAGATGAACATGTTGGGAGCCAGAAAATTGCTTCTAGGCAATTTGTGTATGTGTGTGTATGCCAGTACTGGGGCTTGAACTCAGGGCCTGAATGCTGTCCCTTAGCTTTTTCGCTCAAGGTTGGCACTTTACCACTTGAACCACAGCTTCACTTCTAACTTTCTGATAGTTAATTGGAGATAAACACCTCAAGACTTTTCTTGCCTGGACTGTCTCTGAACAGATCTCAGCTTCCTGAGTAGCTAGGATTACCGGTATGAGTCACAAGCACCAGCTCTTAAATGGAATCTGAAGGCTTTTATATGGGCCCTTATTTCCTTGCTTATAAAGTAAGAGTATTGGACCATCCTGTTGGATGCTGGCCAGTCTGCCTTGGAATCACTGGAATAGCCTGTGAAGAATCAAGATTCTCAACCCCCTACCCATGAGATTATCATTTAAGGATAACTGGTCTGGTCTATATCTTATGTCCTTTCCAATTTATGTTTCAGTGTGCATCAGTGGTGACTTTAAAGACGGGAAAGAAACAGCTGTATGAGCTCTTCATGTCTCATGGAGAATGTATAGTACTGTCACTTTCCCCTTTTTCTGACATCTGTCACTAAAGTATTTCTAGTGGAGCAAGATATTATTAAAATAACTTTCTCACTAGGGCCCAAAATAGGCTGATAGAAAATAAATGCAGACTATATTTCAACAGCCACAGCCCTGAACTACTTCCTGCCACACAGTTCATCTCCAGAAGCTACTGTAAATTCTGCCATACACTGCGAATCCCCAGAGGCTTCATTACAAGGGTCTTTAAAAGAGATTCACTCATCTCTTTGCCTCCTGTAGGTGTGCTTCTTGTCAATCCAGGTCATGAGAAGAGAAAGCAATTTTTCCCAGTCGTTAGCAGTTCATAGAAAAATGTATGGTTTGATCCTTGTTTTATCTTTAAAAATGTGAAAATAGACAAGAGTGTGTGCCAGTGCTTATGACACTGGAGGTGTCCTTAGACGGCTATGGTGTTCCTGTAAAACAATATCTTGTACAAAAGCAAAGAAAGGCCAGCACTGTGATTGAGATGATGCACACAGGGATTAATTCCAAAGGTTTATATACTGGTGTCTGCAGTCCACAGGCAGACAGGTTCCCTGTTGGTAAGTAATAGATGTGCAATATGGTCTTTTACTTTAAGAAACAAATGCTTTTTTTGTTAGGTAACAAAGAGGGACTGGATGACATAAATGAGCTGTTTCCAATTTCCAAATAGTGTTGGAGATGCAGGCACCATTCCTATATGTAGAAAGCTAATATTTCACAGCAGGAATCTAGAAATTGCTAGAAACTGGCCATCTCTATTTAACAGGTTAAAAGAATAATTTGAGTCATCTTCCTCCTCGATGTTTTCTTGTGTTGGTATTGGAACTTGAACACAGGGCCTTAGCTCTTATGCTTAAGACTAGCACTCTAAATTGGATATATGAGACTTTACAGACTTTCCTGCCCAGGCTGGCTGATCCTAATATTTTAGCCTCCTGAGTAGCTAGGATTATAGGTGTGAGCCACCAGTGTGCCTGGATAAATTTTTTTTTGTCAGTCACTATTTTTTCACTTTTTCTGAATCACATTCATTTTTCTTAGGTAAATATCTAGTCTTTTTTTTGGAAAACTTTAGGTAAAATTCATGTAAAATAAAATTAATCATTTTAATCACCTTAAAGAGCATACATCAGTAGCAGTTAGTACATTCACAGTGCTGTGCAATCATTAGCACTATCAATTCCAAGTATTTATCATCCCAATAGGAAACTTGGGTAGGAGGCATTGGTGGCTCAGTGGTAGATCTAATTTTCATATTCCTAAAGGAAAAACCATACTTATATGCAATCACTCTCCATTTCCTTACAGCTTACCTGGTAAGCCCCAATAGCTACATATTTGATTCATCTCTCTTTGGAACTGCCTATTGTGGATACCTAATAAAAATATAGCCACATAATATGTGGCCTTTTTCTTTTGGGTCCTGTCGTGGGGCCTGAACTCTGGGCCTGGCCAATGTCTCTCAGCTCTTCAGCTCAAGGCTAGCACTCTACCACTTAAGCCACAGCACCACTTCCGGCTTTTTTCTTTTTGCTGATGTGGTGTTGAGGAATCGAACCCAGGGCCTCAGGCATGCAAGGCAAGCGCTCTACCACTGAGCCACCTTCCCAGCCCAATATGTGGCCTTTTGTATGTTTTTTTTTTTTTTAATTTGGCATCATCTTTTCAAGAGTATAGCATATATCAATGCCTCACTTCCTTTTATAACATCCCATTGTGTGGACACACTGCATTTTGTTTATTCACTCATCAGCTGATGGACACTGGACTATTTAACTTTTGTATATTGTGAATACTGCCGTACTTAATTTTGTTTGAATGAAAGTCTTTTAAATACATTATTATTTCTGCATCTGTTCCTTACAGTGCCCATGTTTATCACGTTTCAGCCAAATGATAATCCTGGTTTCTGAATATACTCTATATCCAAATGTATCCCCTTTTTGTGGCTTCCTTTGTCTAAGAAGGTCTCTTCCCATCCCCAATTCTTATCTTTACTATTAAGACCTTTTCATTCTAGGACTATGTTACATGTCATGTACTTCATAAATTCTCTCTGTTTCTCTCACCGGACTCAAATCCTCTTCCTTCTGAGTTCTCTACTGAATTAATTACAGTACTTTCATATTTATTCCTTTCTCTTATTACCTCAGTAAATTACAAGCAGGTTTTGGGCAATTTATTGTTATGTAAATAGCAGCTAAACACTCTGTCCCTTTAAGTGCAAGAGAAAAATCTTAAGAAAAATTCAAGCTGGGCACCATTGATTTATGCCTGTAATCCTAGCTACTCAGAAGGCTGAGATCTGAGAATTGGGATTCAACTAATCTGGAAGGAAAGTTTATGAGACACATTTTCAATTAACCACCAAGAAGCTGAAAGTAGAGCTGTGGCTCAAGTGGTGGTGTGCTAGCCTTGAGATAAAATCCCTAGGAAAGCACCCAGGCCCTGAGTTCAAACCCCACAACCAGTATGCACGCATGCGTGCGCACGCACACACACATGCACACACACACAGAGATATATTTGGGTTATGTCATAGATTTAATAGTCTGGGGCTATACATATGGTTCTTTCAAATGTCCACAATGTATATCTTCAATGTTGAGGATGATGCTAATATTATTCTTTTAGTAATAACTAAAAATAGTAATAAAAGCCAAAGTATATTGTACATGAGAGGGCTCTTTTCATATGCATTTTCTCTTTCAAGAATTCATGTGTTAGCTGGGCGCTGGTGGCTCACACCTATAATCTTAGCTACTCTGGAGGCTGACATCTGAGGATTGCAGTTCAAAGCCAGCCTGGGCAGGAAAGTTTGTGAGACTCTTTTTATCTCCAATTAACCACAAGAAAGCTGAAAGTGGCACGGTGGCTCAAGTGGTAGAGTGCTAGCCTTGAGCTGAAAAGCTGAGGGACAGTGCCCAGGCTCAGAAATCAAGTCCCACGACTGGCAAAAAAAGGGAAGTTGGCTCAGTGGTAGAGTGCTTGCCTTGAATGCCTGAGGCCCTGGGTTTGATTCCTCAGCACCACATAAAAAGAAAAAAGCCGGAAGTGGCGTTCTGGCTCAAGTGGTAGAGCACTAGCCTTGAGCTGAAGAGCTGAGGGACAGTGCCCAGGCCCAGAGTTTAGGCCCCAGGACC
>NW_012267278.1:3041024-3048830 GCF_000151885.1 Dipodomys ordii | reverse complement strand
GCTCTACCACTGAGCCACCTTCCCAGCCCAATATTCAGTATTTAGGAGCTCAACTTGTGCCAGATTGACCATGTTAATCCCTTTGTGACCTCAGATCATAGCAAAAGCCAAAAAAGCCACTCTACTGGCTCCTTGAATATGTGTGGGACCATGTCTTTCTTCTCCCCAGGAAGTGGTGGCAAAACTACAATGTTGACTCCCTGGCCATCTACAAGCACGATGTGATCCAGGTGCTTTGAGGATATATGAAAGGTCAGTAAAGTTCAGGGTACAGAAGGAAATACATCATCTGCATCTAGTGGTGCTTCAGGTTGAGACTGCCATTCTCCAGAGCCAAGAGGTTAACAGGCTCAATTTGGACTAAGACTAGAAAACAAGCTGTTTCTTTTTTTGGTCTGAGACTGGAACTCTAACTCAGTACCTGATATTCACTCACTGGCTAGTGAACCACGCCTCTAATCCCAGGAAAAAAATTCTTGAATATGAGGCCAAGTTTTAACAACTTGGAAAGGAAAAAGTCAAACATGAGGATGAACTTACTGAGAAAATACAAGAGAATGTGAACTATAGTGAACTAGCCCAGTGTGTATTTCTTAGAAACTTATTAAGATGTTCCTGGAATGTTTTAATTCCTTCCAATTCTGGCTTAATGAATCTGCTTTTGCAATTTTGATGAATAATTTTATGAATAAAATTGGATATCTAATTCCAAATGGTATTTGCATCATTTAATCAAAATCAAATTATTTAAAATATTAAGATGTCTATTTTTATGCTACATAAATATTGTCATATGGAGTATTGTGATTATATTTCCTTTATTGTACATTTACATTTTTTTCACTACAGCTAACACCTACTTCACACGACATTCACTGTTTTAAATTCTTATTTGTCCTGGGGCTTGAACTCAGGGCCTGGGTGCTATCTCTGAGCTTCTTTTGCTTAAGGTGAGTGCTCTACCACTTGAGCCACAACTCAAAAAAGCTTCTGCTTTTTTTCCCTTGATAGATTATTGGAGATGCCTGCGCTGGCTTCGAACCATGATTCATGGATTACAACCTCCTGAGTAGCTAGGATTACAGGCATGAGCCACCAGCACCTGATCCTTTGCTTTTCATTTTTTATTTTTTGTCCTGGTAGTGGAGCTTGAACTCAGGGCCTCAAGCCCTCATTGGGTTTTCTGGCTCATGGTTAGTGCTTTACCATTTAAGCCATACCTCCAGCCTGGCATTTTTGCTTAGTTCAGTATAATGGACTTCTGAAAATATCTTTCTTCTTTGCATGGTCTCTACTCCTATGAGTTCCCTTTACAACAGTTTGCTTTTGACTGGTTCTTTCCTGGGAGTCTTCAATGTTCTGTGGTCCTCTGTTATTTGTCATCTTCAGGGTGGGGCTTTTAATGGTGGGTCTTCCTATGGAGGTCTGCTCCTAGACTAGGCATGCATAATGAGAGACCCCCCCAAACTGTCACCTCCTGGACTCTTCTAGTTATCTGCCTGGTGAATACTAGGAAATTCAAGCTGGATGCCAGCATTCTAAGAGTCAGTTCAAAAGAGAGAGAAGTAGATGAGTGCCAGTGGTTCACGCCTGTAATCCTAGCTACTCAGGAGGCTGAGATCTATCTGAGGATCTCGGTTCAAAGCCAGCCTGGGCAGGAAAGTCTGTGAGACTCATGCCCAATTAACCACCAGAAAACTAGAAGTGGTGCTGTGCTCAAGTGGTAGAGTGCTCACCATGACCTGAAGAGCTCAGGGACAGTGCCCAGGCCCAGAGTTCAAGACCCACAACAGAGAAGAAAAACAGTGAGGGGGAGGAGGGAGAAAGGGGGAAGGAGAGTGAGGGGGGAAGTAAGGGGGGGGAGAGAGAGAGAGAGAAAGAGAGAGAAAGAGAAAGTACTAGGCCCTCTGCTCTAAGCATGGGGAAGGCTGTCCTACCTTCTCCATCCCTAGCTGTGCCTAGTTTCTGGCACCAGACCTCAGAGTGACCCAAGCAATTACAACAATAACTTCAATGAGGTTCTAAATAAAAACTCAAGAACTTTCCGTACCAGAGTTTTTGAATTAAAGAAAACTAAAAAAATTCCTTTGTATCTGCTATTCCTATGCCCACCAAAATATAGGAAATCAACTCAATTTAAGCCCCTGACCCTTTCTACTTCATAATGCTTTTTTTTCCCCTTGATAATGCCTCAGAACAAGCACTAGGGTCCAAGCTTATTTTAAAATAATTCAAAGAGTTGACAGACGGAGCTTCTGGAATTCTGCAGCTTGCTCTGGAGTCCACAGATGGGAAATTGTTGTCAGTTAAAGGGTGGTGCTGGTAGCGCTATTACCATGCCCGGTTTCTAAAAGCCTTTAGAAAAATCATGTGAATTAATTAGCATTCTCCACAGGCACTAGTATGTGCTGCAGTATTCTAAGAACTCAGATAACAAGAAAACATAATAATGTAGTCTCTAACTTTTACCTAATAATGTATTAAGAGGGCTGGGAAGGTGGCTCAGTGGTAGAGTGCTTGCCTTGCATGCATGAGGCCCTGGGTTCAATTCCTCAGCACCACATAAGCAAAAAGCCGGAAATGGCGCTGTGGCTCACGTGGTAGCGTGCTAGCCTTGAGCTGAAGGACAGTGCCAGGCCCAGAGTTCAGGCCCCATGACCGGACCCCCCCCACAAAAAAATAATGTATTAGATAAGTAGATTACAAAGAAAGAATTTTACTTGTTATATGCATGTTGAAAATAGCTGGTCTATGTTTTCAAATCATTGTAAAATATGAACTGTGTTCTAGGATCAATTAAAAACTAAAGGTATAGTACCAAAAATAGGAATAACTTTACCTCTCTGATTTGCTTAATCCACAAATCTCTTCCAAGAAACTCCTGATGTAAGACTACAGGAGCCGAGTTTAAGTTAAAAGTGATGGAGTCACTGCTCTTTTCTTTAATAAATGGCTGAAGGTCAGAATTTATCTGGAAGAGGTAGTTATTAGTTGTATCAATAAAATGTATATATAAACTGGTATGTTTTAGTCACATTCAGAAAGCACAGTTACACAGGTTTTGTATAAATTACAATAAGCATATGAACATTTCAGATAATTAATAATAACTTTAAATTTCCTTATAATTGGAAGTGGCACTGTGGCTCAAGCGGTAGAGCACTTGCCTTGAGCTGAAGAGCTGAGGGACAGCGCCCAGGCCCAGAGTTCAAGCCCCACGACCACAAAAAAAAAAATCCTTACAATTAATTTTCCTTATTTATTCATTCAGATACTATATCTATCTATCCATCTATTTATCTGTCTACCTACCTACATACCTATTTATCTTTTGTGTCCTGTGGTTCTAACTCAGGGCCTCATTCATGTTAAACATGAATGCTATAACACATTTGAGCTACAATATATTGGTCTTTTTTTTTTCCAGTCCTGGGTACTGTTCTTAAGCAATTTTTTCCCCCTCAAGGCTGGAGTTCTATCACTTTGAGCCACAGCTCTACTTCTAGTTTTCCGTTGGTTAACTGGAGATAAGAGACTCACAGACTTTTCTTACTGGACTAGCTTTGAATTGTGATCCTTAGATCTCAGCCTCCTGAGTAACTAGGTCTATAGGTATGAGCCACCAGTGCCTGGTTTCACTCAATTATATTTTAAGCCCCATTCTTTTTTTATTTGGTAGCAGCTTTCATGCTAATTTTTAAATTAAAGATAAGGATTTAAAGAGTTGGTAAAATTACTAAATACATGAATCTAGGATTCAATAAAATATGCAAAAGCTTCATTTAGAGATACTATATGTGTATTTTTCCTGACTCATATGAGCTGTTCAGGTAACATTTGAAAAATAAATAGTAAACAAAATTTAGAAATTACATATATATAGAGAAGTAACAATAGCAATTAATTTTGGGATATTTATCTTTCACATGTCATTGAAAAGTAGGATTTTTTTGTTTGTTTGTTTTGGTTGGTTGTTTGAATTTTTGAGAAAGGGTCCTAACGTATAGCCCAGGCTGGCTTAGAACTTGTGGTCCTTCTGACTCATAGACATGTGTAGCTATATTTGGCTTAAAATTTTCAATTTTATTTTTATTTTATTTTTTTAAAATAATTTTATTTTATTTTTTATTTTTTGGGTCCAGTTGTGGGGCCTGAACTCTGGGCCTGGGCGCTGCCCCTCAGCTCTTCAGCTCAAGGCTAGCACTCTACCACTTGAGCCATAGCACCACTTCCGGCTTTTTTCTTTTTGCTTATGTGGTGCTGGGGGATCGAACCCAGGGCCTCAGGCATGCAAGGCAAGTGCTCTACCACTGAGCCAACTTCCCAGCCCCTCAATTTTATTAAACTTTTTTTTAAATTAACTTTCCATGATTTGTTTTACATTAGGAACTATAAGAAAACTGTAGCAAAAATATCAAATATTTTCCCATTCTGAAAGTAGCATTAATACATGTTAATTAATGATTTGTAAGAGTTCTCTCAAAAATTGTTTCAGGTGGTAAGAACAGATATCATCTAAATATAACTTAAGTAAACTGAAGTTTTCTAACAAAATTACATAGTACTTACCAATCACACTATTTTATATAACAATCACCATCTATGATCGACAGATTTTAAGCACACATAAACTTTCTTTTTTTTTGAGACCTAACAGCAACTTATTAAATGGCAAAGAGTTCTTGTGTTTCATTTTGGCAATTTAAGTATGCAAAGAAAAAGGGTGGGTAAGTACCTTGTGACTCATGGCCATGTGTTTCCCATACTGAAATGCCATATCCTGAACCTCAGCATCATGCTTTGCTAATTCCATCGCAGCTTGGCAGCTCTTTGCTAGTAAGGCACCATGAGAGAGAAAAGTCTGCTCCTTCCAAGTTGATATTCCAATATCATCTGTGATATAATTTTCCTAAAAATGTAACAAAAACCAAGATTAAAAAAAAAGGTTTTAGGACTAATTCAATTGTTTCTGTTTTTGAAGAGTAAGAGTTAAGAAAAGAATTATTCAAAATGAGCTACTGCAACAAGGCAGAATTAAAAGATGCCGATCCTGTCCCTGTCTAAAAACAATGAGCACAGAGGGAGGTTGCTTTTTTAGGGCAATGGAGAAAATGAAAAAGAATTGTTAAAGCATATTTTATTTTGAGCTGGGGAATTTCTATTAAATTGTATTCTGTATAATAGGCAAAAGAGTAGAAACTTAGACCTTTATATTAATTTTACCTATATTCACATCAGTTCTTGCAAGCTACTACATGATATTCCAAAACTCAAGAAACATAGTGTTTAACTTATATGAAAATGTCAAGGGCATAATGAAGGAACTGCATCTCTTTCTGTAAACAGAAAGGTTAGAGAAGGCCACTTGTTATAATGCAGAATATTAGATACAGAATTTGGCAAAGTATATTCTGATAAAAAAAAGAAGGACATCAGGGAGATGTCCTTTATTATTGAATCTTATCTTATATGAAAATCATTATGGTATTTGTATGTAAATTTACACACATCTATTACCTCTAGACTATTTCTGTGTAATAGATATAAGCCACATGTGCAGTAAAACATTTTTTGGTAGCCACATCAAAAAAGTGAAAAGAAATGACTGCAATTATTATTATTATTGTTTTATATTACTGGGCATTGTACTCAGGGCCTTGCACATGGTAGGCAAGCACTCTCCCACTAAGCTGCAACAGCTTGGGCCAGCCTGGGATAAACACTGAGAGCCTATATTAAAAAAAAAAAAAGTGACCTTTAGACAAGACAACAAATAGAAACTTATCAGCATTTCTAACTAGAGAGTCTAGAAAGAAACCAAGCTATGTTCAGGAATTTATTTTAGGGAAAATTTAGACTTTACTGTAAGAGCTAGTACCACTGTTTAGAAAGATCTATCTTACATAGCAAAGGGGACTTTGAAGATATGGTTAAATTCAGGGTGTTGAAATGAGAGCAGTTTATCAGGATTATTTTAGGATTTTAAGATGATGTAATCAGAAGGGCCTTTATAAGAGGGAGGCATCAGGGTCAGTCACAAAAGGTGGCAAACTGGCAGGAGAGAAATGGACAGGTATCATGTTGCTAGATTTGCAGATGGAGGGTAAGACTATGAGCTAAGAAATGAAAGTGAAAACCAGAGAGACAAGAAAGTAGATTTTCCTCTAGAGCCTCCCACCATCTTGAGTTTGCAGCTTCTGACCAGGAACAAAGATGTCACTTTCCCAAAGCTTAATTCTTAGTGGGTATGGTTGGGAAGAAATACAAAGTAGAAAGTAGGTAGAGATTTTTGTCACAGTTATCAAAATTGTAAATGTATTAGTCCTGTGATCCAGTAATCACACATCTGGGAATTAATCTTACAGATCACACACATATGAAATGGAACATGAACAAGGTTTTATCTCTTGTTCATCCACATGCCAAGGTGATCTTTTAAAATATAAGCCACACCCACAAGGCCTCCAGGATGTTTCTCAAAGTATTCCAGGCGTTTCCTCCCTAAGGCCCCAGAATTTGCTGTCTTCGCTGGCAGATGCCCCCTCTGAGGTTTGCATGGCTGGATTCCTCATAGCTTTCTGGTGTCTGTCAAAATTCAGCTCATCTTTAATAATCTGCCTCTCTCTCCTATTATTTTTCTTCTTACTTTGCTTTAAACATTTTTCTTTGATCTACTAGAATCCTTGTGTGTATACACACACACACACACACACACACACACACACACACACACATTATTTGTTTAATGGCTTGTCATCTCTTTCCTTCACTAGAGTATAAGCTCCATGAAAACAAGCACTTCTTTTTTGTAAAATTTTTGTTCTGGTCCTGTGGTTTGAACTCAGGACATGGACACTGTCCCTGAGCTTTTTTGTTCAAGGCTAGAACTGTACCACTTGAGTCACAGCTCCACTTCTGGCCTCTGTGTGTGTGTGTGTGTGTGTCTGGCCTCTGTGTGCGTGTGTTTGTGTGGTTTAGTAGGGGTAAGAGTTTTAGAGACATTCCTGCAGGGATTGGTAATTATTTACCTGTTATCTTTCTTTGATATATCTCTTCTCTTTCATTTTTCTTCTGTACTTCCTAACTTGGTCATAATAAAGAACTGAAATAATTCTCTCTCTCTTTTTTTCTTTTTTTATTGGTCCTGGTGCTTGGATACTGTCTCTGAGCTTTTGTGATCAAAGTCAGTGTTGTAGCATTTGAGCTACAGAGTTACTTCTGGATTTCTGTGGTTAATTGCAGATAAGAGTCTCATGGACAGAAGTGGTACTGTGGCTCAAGTGATAGAGGGCTTATCTTGAGCTGAAGAGATGAGGGACAGTGCTCAGGCCCAGAGTTCAAGCCCCATGACTGGGGAAAAAAAAGGTGCAAATTCCAAGCCAGGGACTTAATTTTGGGCAGGGAAGGTGGCTTAGTGGTAGAGTGCTTGCCTTGCATGTATGAGGCCCTGGGTTGGATTCCTCAGCACCACAAGTGGCACTGTGGCTCAAGTGATAGAGAACTAGCTTTGAGCTTTTTGCTGAGGGACAGCGCCCAGGTCGAGTTCAGAGTCCACAACCGATCAAAAAAAAAAGTCTCATGGACTTCCTGTCTAGGTATGAACCATGATTCTCACGTCTCAGCCTTGGTAGCTAGGATTACAAGAATGCCCGCTAATCATTTTCTTTTAATGCCTCTCAGTTGCCCTTATGTTTTATTTATTTATTTTTTATTTTTTTTTTGGGTCCAGTTGTGGGGCCTGAACTCTGGGCCTGGGCACTGTCCCTCAGCTCTTCAGCTCAAGGCTAGCGCTCTACCACTTGAGCC
>NW_012267278.1:3036173-3040974 GCF_000151885.1 Dipodomys ordii | reverse complement strand
TCCCTCAGCTCTTCAGCTCAAGGCTAGCGCTCTACCACTTGAGCCACAGCGCCACTTCCGGCTTTTTTCTTTTTGCTTATATGGTGCTGAGGAATGGAACCTAAGGCCTCAGGCATGCAAGGCAAGCGCTCTACCACTGAGCCACCTTCCCAGCCCTCAGTTGCCCTTAAAATTAAGATAAAACTGTATACATATAGTATATAAGTCCTTTCTTTTTATTATATGTAGTGAGTCCTCTCTCCTGCCTAATGTATTTCCTATGAGAACTGCTTTTCTATTACACAGGACAATTGCTTGTTTTTTTTTAAATAAAATATGCACTCATATGAATTTAAAAATTTATTCTCTTCAAAGGAAGTGGTATTTCCTCACATTCCTTGTCTAGTAAATTGAATATATCCAGGACGAATACCACTTCTTTGAGGAATTTTCTCAAATATTTTAACATTTTTCTTCTGACAAATATTGTCGTATTCATATTTCAACAGAGTACTTAATTCCTTCTGAGTTGTACAACTGATTACATATATTTTCCCAAAGGTTCCTTTTGGTCATTGTTACATTTTTTTAATCATTCAGGCTATTTTTAAATTCAACAAATGTTTGGTAAATCAAAAGAACCAATGCTTCTCCATTGCATGTATTGAGTAGTTGTGTTTTTTTATTTTAAAATAGATATATCTATACAGTGCCATAGTATTCTGCAAGAAAATGAATAAAACTCCTGATACATACTATGCCATAGAGGACTTAAAAAACACTGGCTAAGTGAAAGAAGCTAGATAACAAGAGATCACATACTCTGTGCAAAAAAGTAGGTTACTGGCTGCACAAAGCTGAAGGTGTGAAAATGCAATGGGCATTAGAAGCCTTATAGAGGTAGATGTGAAAATATTCTAAAACTGATTTGTGGTGATAGGTGTATCATTTATTTAATAGTTACTGAAATTACTGAATTACATACTGGATGTGGGTGAATTTTTTTTTTTTTTGGTCCTGTCGTTGGGCCTGAACTCTGGGCCTGCGCGCTGTCCCTCAGCTCTTCAGCTTAAGGCTAGCACTCTACCACTTGAGCCACATTGCCACTTCCGGCTTTTTTCTTTTTGCTTATGTGGTGCTGAGGAATAGAACCCAGGGCCTCAGGCATGCAAGGCAAGTGCTCTACCACTGAGCCACCTTCCCAGCCTGAGGTGAGTGAATTTTACATGCATATTACATCTTAATAAAGCTGTTAAAAAAGGAAAAAGACTAATGAGGATAACATTTTATACTTTTTTATAATGTTTTAATTGTTATTATAAAGATGATGTACAGAGGGATTATAGTTATGTAAGTCAGGCAAAATATTTTGCATTTTAAAATCTCAAACGCTTGAACATTAAAAATTTTTATATGACTCAAACTTTTTGTGGTGAATATACCATCCTCATATACTCATACTCAAATAATTGAGATTCTATCATAGGTCAGGCTATTTACAAGCAATACAGATATAAAGATTAATAAATAGTCTGTCATCAAGATATTTACTCTCTGGACAGTGACAGTGACTCCTACAAACATATACACACATACATATATATCCATACGGATAAACATATAATAAATATACAATATTAACATATAGTATACATAGATTTCAGAAGAGCAGGATCTCCAATTATCAAGGATTTAATTTCGTTCATTATTTATTTCTTACAATTTTACAATTCATTTGTATGTTTTAAATTATGCAAATAATGTGATCACTAGAAGTACTAGGAATTCAGATAACCAAGAAACATAGTCCCTTGAAATCTACTTCCATAAGTTAATTGGACTGTAAGTTAATAATTCTGTTCCTAAATTAATCAGAAATGTTATTCCCTGAACACTGTTATTACTGCTGTGAACTTATTAATGAAACAAAATCCCTCTATTCATTTGTACCAACTTGCCATGTACATGAGCATTCTATTTAAAAGCACAAGTTAACACACAATTCTAAAACATCAGGAAACAAGTATGACAGTGACATTATAAACCAGTATCCTTATATGTCCAATATGTAGAATGAGCGTGAAGTGAGTAAATATAGTCAGAATGATGTTCAAATGCATGGCAGGGTAACTGGCATGCTCCACCATACCTGGCTTTATGTTCAAGTTTTACAACAGATTTTCTTTTTTTTTTTTGGTCCAGTTGTGGGCCTGAAATCTGGGCCTGGGCGCTGTCCCTCAGCTCTTCAGCTCAAGGCTAGCACTCTACCACTTGAGCCACAGCACCACTTCTGGCTTTTTTTTCTTTTTGCTTATGTGGTGCTGAGGAATCGAACCCAGGCCTTCATGCATGCAAGGCAAGCACTCCACCACTGAGCCACCTTCCCAGCCCCTTCTTTTTCTTTTTCGTCAGTCACAGGGCTTGAATTTAGGGCCTGGGAGCTGTCTCTGGGCTTTTGTGATCAAGGCTAGCATTCTACTATTTTGAGCTATAGTGTCACGTCTGGTTAATTAAAGAATCTCCTGGACTTTCCTGAACAGGCTGGCTTCAAACCACAATTCTCAGATCTCAGCCTCTTGACTAGCGAGGATTACAGGTGTGAGCCATCAGCATCCAGCTAATTGTTTAATGACCTTTTATGTTTGAGTAAGGCTGGTTCAAATAACAGGAAAAGATCCCCCCCCCCCTCCCCTGCCTCACTTCCCTTGCCACACCCCGGGCTTACATCTGTAATCAAGAGGGAGGCTGATCTGAGGATCAAGTTTCGAAGCCAGTCCAGAGGCAAGTCCCCAGACTCTTATTTCCAATCGGAAGTGCTGGGTGCTGGTGGGTCATGCCTGTAATCCTAGCTACTCAGGAGGCTGAGATCCAAGGATAGTAGTTCAAAGCCAGCCTGGGCAGGAAAGTCTGTGTGACTCTTATCTCCAATAAACCACCAGAAAACTGGAAGTGGCGCTGTGGTTCCAGTGGTAGAGCGCTTGCCTTGAGCTGAAGAGCTGAGGGACAGTGACCAGGCCCAGAGTTCAAGCCCCATGACTGACAAAAACAAAACCAAAACAAAAAACCAAAACCAAAACAAACCAATAGTGGTGCTGTGGCTCAAGTGGTAGAACCCTAGCCAGGAGCAAAAGATGTCAGGGGCAGCACCCAGGACCTGAGTTGAGGCCCCACTTCAACCTCACCTGGTTTGAGGCCAACTACCACAAAAGAAATCCCGAAAGCTTTATGTAAGAGGATGTTTGCCTGACAGTGTCACTGGTAGTCTTAAAAAACAATTGCTATTATAAAGGTGATGAACAGGGTCATCGGTAGTCTTACTTAGAACATATGGTTTAGCTACTTTTTTGTCTGGAGACATATTCTTTGAGTTGCTTTGCTCACTAAAGTGATACATTTGTACACATATATACACCATTCCTGGCTGTCCAGGAATTAAGGTCATGTCTATCACCATAGAACAAAGCCAAACTAATCTGGCTTGGAAAGATGTCAAAGTCTAGCCAGAATCTATTAGATCAAACTGCTACCTTTCACATGGTCAGAAGGGAGGGATTCTGGAAACTCTGACACTAGCTCTCAATGGAATTAAAATAACTTTAAAAGTATGCAAAGGTTAGAGACATACTAAGTAGATGATGTTGCTCTCTAGCAACACACAAAGACAAAAGACACACACACACACACATGACAAATATTTCCTATTTTCATGCTATTTCAAATTTACACTATGCTTATAAATGTAACCTTAAATAGTCAATTTGAGGTTACATTTAGAAGTCTAAATGATTAGACTTCTCTAATGTTACATTTAACTATTTTAAATGTTTGTTTTGAATTGCCTTTCTTAACTATTCTGAGAAGTTAAATAAGACAGCCAAAACAGTTTATCAGATTCATTAAGAGGAAAATGGTAAAGTATAGGAAGTTTCCAATAAGTTTCTACAGTTATGGGTGAGAAGAGTGGAATTTAATATTTCCTGGGAGTTAACTACATGATGACATTTATTATATTAGTCCTCCAAAATTTTAGGAAGTAGCATCATTCTCATTTAATAGGTAAGGAGAACTCTCTCTCTCTCTCTCTATATATATATATTTGTATATGTGCTCTGGCACTGAGGCTTGAACTTGAGACTGGGCACTGTCCTTTAGTTTTTTTTTTTTTTTTTCTACTCAAGGCTAGCATTCTACCACTTGAGCCACAGCTCTACTTCTAGCTTTATTCTGGTTAACTGGGCAGACTTTTCTGCCTGGGCTGGCTTTGAACTGCAACCCTCAGAACTCAGCCTCCTGAATAGACAGTATTAGAGGCATAAAGCATTGGCACGCATCTCAAGAATGTATTTTGACCAACACTAGTAAATGGTAAAGATGAATCTCAGATGTATAGTTATTACTTTGATTTGTTTAATACATAATACAAATAGAGGGATGGGCACTAGTGGCTCATGTCTATAATTCTACCTACTTAGGAAACTTGAATCCAGAGAATTGTGGTTCAAAGCCAGTCCAATCAGAAACACCTACAAGATTCCGTCTCCAAAATAATCAATAAAATGCAAGCCCTGAGATATGAGTCAAGTGGTAGAATGCCATCCAAACAAGCAAACCAAGTAAGCAGGAAGCCCTGAGTTCAAACTTCAGTTCTGCCACACACAAACAAAAAAATGGATGAAATGTACTAGTAAGCTGTATAAAAAAATGAATGATGGGGCTGGGAAGGTGGCTCAGTGGTAGAGCGCTTGCCTTGCATGCCTGAGGCCCTGGGTTCGATTCCTCAGCACCATATAAGAAAAAAGAAAAAAGCCGGAAGTGGCGCTGT
>NW_012267278.1:2989542-3033709 GCF_000151885.1 Dipodomys ordii | reverse complement strand
TATGCTAAGTGTTGTGAATCTGAGAAATAGGCATTACTTCTTGACCTTTAAAAGAGTTCAGCAGGAGAGAAATAATAAACGATTATAAAGCAGAGAAGGAAATAAACATCTATCAAAGAAAGGTAACAAAAGGCTTTCATGGCAGGACTGTTAGCGGGCTCTGGTTCTGAGTAGTCAACTGGAATTAACCACAAAGATAAGGCTGAGATGACTTTGGGACACCAATATTAGTTCTACATAGATGAAAACACACACTGGGAGATGCAGGTAAAAAAAGTGGGATTAGTCAGGTGAGTAAGAGACCTGAGTTTGAGATCTTATCATTTATGTGCTAGGAAACCTTTCAATAGGAAAGAATATGATTACATGTGCAAATTAGAAAGGCTGAATGCTGTGCTTTAGCTGAGCAGAGATGCAGTAACTGGCAGCTGTGTGTGGGGATTGAGAATGAAAATATGAGCTGCTCAGAAAGGAACCAAGATTCTTCCTTACTGTGAAAAGGACTGTTCTCTTAGCATATAATAAGCACACACAAAACTGTACATTTCCATGATATTCCACCCTATTCATTTTGAAGTATACCCAGTTTGTTCAACTCTCTCATTCCCTTCCTTCCAACTAAAAAGAAAAAGTTTTCCCTTCCTCAGGTATTCACTTCTGCCAATTATTAAGCAATAGATGGGTTTGCGTTCTAATTTTATCCAATGAGTTGTAAGAGCAGTCTGCAGAGAGCTCCTGAGAGCGAGATCCAGGTAGCAGGGAGAGTTGTTTCCTCTCAAGACTAGTCAGTCTCGGTAAGACATAGTTATCTAGTGTCCTAAACTGCTATTAGATAAAAAGTATTCTCTGGTTCTTTATTTTTGCACAGTTAGAAGATACCTCCATGTGAGGAAGAGAACCTTCACCAGAAATGAAATTGGCTGGAACCAATTTGTGACCTAGATTTGTGACCTAGAACTGACAGAAAATAAATTTCTGTTGTTTATGATGACCCAAGATGGCTAATACAACTACCTTCTCTAGAAGAATTTAGAACTTAACAAATGACCAATGATTTATTTTATTTAAAATTAGTGTCATAAAACCACCATTTTACTCTTCTCAAATATTTGGTGAGTTAGCAATTTAGACAAGGCACTCTGAAGATGGCATATTTCAGCTCCAAGATGTCTGAGGGAAAGTTGGGAAGATTAGAAAAACTAGGGATGCTTCCAAAGGCTAGGCATGATTTGACTGGCTGGGGTGTGAAGAGCTGAATTGTGGTGGGCTTAGTCACTTATCATCAATCAGCCCCATCTAGGACTAAGGACCCCGGGACCTAAACTGGAGTCTCCAGGAGGCTTCTCACAGCATGGTGACTCAATTCATCTCTTTTAATTTTTGGCTGGTTGTGGGACTTGAACTCTGGGCCTGTGAGCTGTCCCTCAGCTCTTCAGCTCAAGACAAGTGCTCTACCACTTGAGCCACAGCCCCACTTCTGGTTTTCTGGTGGTTTATTGGAGATAAGTCTCATGGACTTTCCTGCCCAGCCTAGCTTTGAGCCATGATCCTCAGATCTTAGCCTCCTGAGTAGCTAGGATTAGAGGCATAAAAGCTATCAGCGCCCAGCTCATGGTGACTCAGTTTTAAAGGGATACTGACATAGGGAGTGTTTCTAGAGTGAGCATTACAACAGAATCTGAGATAGCCACTTCTGTGGTATTCTACAGAGTGTACTTAGCCTACCAAGATTCAAAGGGAAGCCATAGAGATTCCCACTACTGGGAGATGATAGGAGGGGCTAAAAAATTTCTACCTCCCTACCCTCCTTTATTTATTTATTTTTTGGGTCCTGTCATGGGGCCTGAACTTTGGGCCTAGGTGCTGTCCCTCAGCTCTTCAGCTCAAGGCTAGCACTTTACTACTTGAGCCACAGTGCTACTTACAGCTTTTTTCTTTTTGCTTATGTGGTGTTAAGGAATCGAACCCAGGGCCTCATGCATGCAAGGCAAGCGCTCTACCACTGAGCCACCTTTGCAGCCCCCTCCTTTATTTTTAAGCCGTGAAAATTTACTTTTGTTTGTTTGCTTGAGACAGGATCTCAATGTCATTCAGGCTGGCCTGGAACTCACTATGTAGACCAGATTTGGCCTTGAACTCTCATCTTGCTCTAGCTTGCCTAATGCTGGAATTACTATGCCATTAGTAATTAGTAAACTAATGGCATAGTACTATTACTATTAGTTTACTACTATTACTATTAGTCTACTACTATTACTATTACTGTTTGTCTACTTTTGAAGAGAATGCTCAGAGGAATAACTCGTTTTCTATGCTCCCTCTCAGTTAAGTTTCTAGTTATGGTAGTTGTACAGGACATAGAATAAGGCAGCCATGGGAGTGACACTGGTGAGGTGCAGGGGTGTGAAGGAGGACTCCCAAATTTTTGACTTGAAAAGTGACTGAATGGAAATGCTCTTTGTGAAGACAAAGAACAGAGGAGTGAAGGGAGACAGATCATATATCTAATCTTAAGATTAGAGTCAGAGATGCCCATGAGACCCCCCCCAAGTAGAAATTTTAACTAAGCAGCTAGTGAGCAAGAGTGATCTGTGATGGAGATAAAATGGGGACACACTGCATATGGACAGATGGTAATTGAAAGTTTGGGCTTTCTGAACATTCTGAAATGTTTCTTCTTGTTCTGTGATCACAATGATAGTCTATTAAACAATTTACATACTTCACAGTAATGTTTCATCTTTCAGGCAAATAAACTGCCTCTTAAGATGTTTTATTGTGAGAGCTGTCAGTGAGTGATGTACAAATTCAATTTCAATTTCCAGCAGAGACCCCCTGTAAACTGCAGTCTACTTAATCAAAAAAACCACTGTGCATAGTAAGCTTTCCCAGTCACCTGTATCTTCTGCCTCTCAGTGTCTGCAATGACCTGCACCTCATCACCTTTTCATGTTGAATCTAGTACTCCTATACTTGATTTCTAATATGTTTACTTCTAATATGCTGCTTTTGAAGCTCCTTCAAATAAGAACATTTTGAGGTTTAAAGAAACATTTAATATTGCTTTTTAAATGTGGTGTGTAGGTGTTTTGTTTTTTATTGCTTAAACCATATATATCTATCATAGATACCTTTGTGTATGTAGTGCATTTTGTAATGAAAAGAATCATTTTAAGCTACTCTCAATAGACTTCAAATCATAACAAGTATAATATTTTTAAAACATTTTTATTTGTAGCAAATGATTTAAGACTATTTATACTTTGTGAATCAAGGATGCTAGTAAAATTATAAGTATTAACATCACCAGTAACAGCATCTTCAGTTCTGGGCTTGTGAGTGATATAAGCTTGAACAGATGCCTAGCAAACAATAAAACATGACATGACATGTTTTATTAGCGCGTTAATATATGCCTTGGGTACAATGTGAGGGACAGGTTGTGAGTAAATGGACTGGTGAAATAGACCCCAGCGTATCTTAATATATTTATACAGCACTCACTTTCATTTTTAAACCTCTTAAAACACACTTTTTTTTTGTGGTTGTGGGGCTTGAACTCTGGGCCTGGGTGCAGTCCCTGAGCACTTCAGCTCAAGGCTAGTACTCTACCACTTGAGCCACAGAGTCACTTCCAGTTTTTCTGGTGGTTAATTAAAGATAAGGGTCTCATGGACTTTTCCTTCCCAGGCTGGCTTTGAACTGTAATCCTCAGATCTCAGCCTCCTGAATACCACTGGGGCCTGGCTCCACTTTCTTTTTGAAATAGCTTTCACACTCTGTCTCTCTGTCTCTCTCTCCACACACACCCACACACACCCACAGAGTTTTTTGTTTGTTTTTGGCTGGGGCTTAACCTCAGGGCCTGGGTTCTGTCTCTGAGCTTCTCTGTGCTCAAGGCTAGCACTTGACCACTTGAGCCACAGCACCACTTCCAGCTTTTTCTGAGTAGTTTACTGGAGGTAACAGTCTCATGGACTTTTTTTTGGCCAGTCTTGGGGCTTGAACTCAGAGCCTGGGTACTGACCCTGAGCTTCTTTGCTCAAGGCTAGCATTCTACCGCTTGAGCCACAGAGCCACTTCTGGCCTTTTCTGTTTATGTGGTATTGAGCAATCGAACCCAGGGCTTCATGCATGCTAGGCAAGCAATCTACAACTAAGCCACATTCTCAGCCTTCTCATGGACTTTTCTGCCTGGTTTGCTTTGAACCATGACCCTCAGATCTCAGCTTCCTGAGCACCTAGGATTACAGGAGTTAGCCACTGGTGCCCAGCACAATATATATGTAAAACAAATTGTTAAATATTTACTTACTTTTTTTTTTTGGCAGTTGTGGCTTTTTTTTGTAATTTAGTGTAGAGTCTCATAGACTTTCCTGCCTCAATTGGCTTTGAAATGCAATCCTCAGATCTCAGGCTGCTGAATAGCTAGGATTACAGTTATGAGCTACTGGCACTGACTGTAGAGTTTTCATTGTAATGGTTAATCTTGATGATCAGCTCAATTAGATTTCTAGGAGATGAGTAAAGCACATCTGGGTATGCATGTGAAAGGCATTTCTAGAAGGGACTAAGAGGGGAAAAGACCTGCCCTGAATGTGGGCAACACCAACCTGTAAAACTGTTCAAGGGGAGGAAAAAAAAGAAATTTTAGGGGCTGGAAAGGTGGCTCAGTGGTAGAGCGCTTGCCTTGCATGCCAGAGGCCCTGGGTTTGATTCCTCAGCACCACATAAGAAAAAAGCCGGAAGTGGCGCTATGGCTCAAGTGTTAGAGCGCTAGCCTTGAGCTGAAGAGCTGAGGGACAGTGTCCAGGCCCAGAGTTCAGGCCCCATGACCAGACCAAAAAAAAACAAAAAGAAATTTTACTGGTGAGGCATTCACACCCTTTGCTTCTAGTGTGAAATTCTAGCTATTCCAGTCTGAGGCAGGGGATGATGAACTTTAGGCCAGCTCAGGCTACATATGAGATCTCATCCCATAATGAATGAATAAATAAAATAAGAAAGGTGATAAATACTGGAATGGGACAAATGTAAAACAGGATGGCAATTTAAATTCAATCATATTAATAAAAATGTAACAAAAACAAATATTAAAAAGCAGAAACTGACAGGTTGGACAAGAGAGCAAGTTTCAACTAATATGCATGCAAGAAAACTCAATTCAAGGGGCTGGGAAGGTGGCTCAGTGTTAGAGCGCTTGCTTTGCATGCCTGAGGCCCTGGGTTTGATTCCTCAGCACCACATAAGCAAAAAGAAAAAAGCCGGAAGTGGCGTTGTGGCTCAAGTGGTAGAGTACTAGCCTTGAGTTGAAGAGCTGAGGGACAGCGCCCAGGCCCAGAGTTCAGGCCCCACAACCGGAACCTCCCCACCCAAAAAAGGAAACTCAATTCAAATACAAGAATAAGTAAAAACAAAAAAGAAATATTAAATACTATCCCCACAATCTCATTTTTCTCAAGATGCGTATATTCTCTGAAAAATCCTCTCATTTACTGGAACAGGGACAAGCCAGTTCCTGAGCAGAACCTCTGAAAGTGGGGAAGTGATGTGCTGTTTCTCTTCTCAGTACCAACTCAAGTCAGACACTGACTTTGCAAAGGACCTTGGTTAGATTCCGAAAACGGGAACAGGAGTTGGTAGCAAATAAACAATATATTATCAGAAAATAGGTTTGTTAGAGCCCCCTAAAGCCACCTCGAGGCTTGATGATTTGTATGGATGATTCATGGTACCCAACTTATAGCCCCAAATCACAGTTATGGTTTTAAAAAATTATAGCAAAACAATACAGAGCAAAACTAGTGTAAGTAAAAAGTCCCCTTGGATGAAGTCTAGGGGAACCAGGTAAAAGCTTTCTGGCATTTGTTCTTAAAAGAGTCACATTGGATGCTTAATTCTTCTACCAATGAGTTGTGAGAATATTCATGAAAAATAATGTAGCAGAGATGTTCATAGGTGACTCAGTGCTCAGGCTATTAGGGCTGGTCATGTAGACATTGTTTGTCTAGCATATATCATAATTCTAGACTTCCAGAAGGGAAGCAAGTGTTCAGCACAAATCACATTGTCTGCAGAAATAACACAGGTACTGTGAGCCACTTATCAGGTAGAAAATAAAGGAATATGCCAAAAATCCAAGCTCCCAGATGGGTCAACTTTACTAGCAGGCTTTTTGCATAGTTATCTTGAAAAATTTTTTTATTTTTGAGTCAAGAAACTAAATTTCAAAAAAAAAAAAAAAGAAACTCAATTTCAAGTGTCCCCGCCCCTCCTGTCCACTTTTGGGGTGACACTTCAGATCAAACCTAGGGCCTTGCACCTGCTAGGCAAACTCTAGTACTGAACTTTCTTCCCAGTACCTTATTTTTTTTCAAGCAAATAGCATGAAATAAAGAAAAATTATATATATATATATATATATATATACACATACATACATATAAATGTCAACAACAATATTATTTAGGTTTAAAAATGTATGCCAGGAGCTGGTGGTTCCCACCTATAATCCTAACTACTCAGGAGGCTGAGATCTGAGGATCATAGTTCCAAGCCAGCCCAGTCAGAAAAGTCCATGTTGTGAGACTCTTATCTCCAATTAACTACTCAAAAAAACAACAACAACAACAACAACAACAACAAATGGGGGCGGGGAATGTGGCTTAATGAGGAGTGCTTGCCTAGCAAGCATGAAGTTCTGGATTCAATTCCCCATATAAACAGAAAAAGCTAGAAGTGGCACTGTGGCTCAAGTGATAGAATGCTAGCCTTGAGCAAAAGAAGCTCAGGGACAGCGCCCAGGCCCTGAATTCAAGCCCCAGGACTGGTAAAAACAAAAAACAAAAACTCAAACCAAAACAAAACCCAGTAGTGGTGCTGTGGTTCAAAGTAGTAGAGCGCCTAGCTTTGAGCAAAAGAACAGTTCCCAGGCTTTGAGTTCAAGCCTCATAACAGACAAAAAAGAAAAAGAAAAAAAGTAAGCAAATGCCAGGTGCTGGTGGCTCATGCCTGTAATCCTAGTGTCTCAGGATGCTGAGATCTGGGGATTGTGATTCAAAGCCAGCTTGGGCACTGAAGTCTATGAGACTTATCGCCATTTAAAAGCCAAAAATAAAAAAATAAAATAGAATAAAAAAATTAACAAAAAATTAAAAAAGCTCAAGCAGAAAAGGTCAGATAAGTTGATGTTAGGAAAATGAACCCTAAGATATGTATTCAAATTTTTTTTTCTTTCATGTGATTGTTTCTAACACATTTATAAGGTTATTTCTTTGTTGCTTTGTATGTCCTTCCCCCAGGGTATAATCCCTGCTTTCACTGTATTTGATGTCAGTATAATTTGTGGAGGGGAAGGGAAAAAAACAAATCGTTTAAATAGGGATACAGGTGGACCCATTGCAACAATAAGATGTACAAGTTGTTATGTTGAAAACGAACTTTACAACTTTGGTGTGGGGGTGGGAAGATTGGGTAGGGGGCGGGGGGGGGGGGGATGGGAAGGGATGGGAAGGGGAAACAAAGGAGGAGGCTACAATGCTTGATAAGAAATGCACTCAATTATCTTGCCCATATAATTGTAACCCCCCTGTACAGTATTTTCACAATAAAAAATAAAATTAAAAAAGCTGCAAGTGGGACGATAGCTCAAATAGTAGAGTACAAAAGCTCAGGGACAATACCTAGGCCTTGAGTTCAAGCCCAAGGACTGGGGAAAAAAATTTTTTAAATTGGTGGAATGTTTAAGAAAATTATATTAGGGCTGGGAAGATGGCTCAGTGGTTGAGCGCTTGCCTTGCATGCCTGAGGCCCTGGGTTCGGTTCCTCAGCACCACATAAGCAAAAAGAAAAAAGCTGGAAGTGGTGCTGTGGCTCAAGTGGTAGAGCGCTAGCCTTGAGCTGAAGAGCTGAGGGACAGCGCCCAAGCCCAGAGTTCAGGCCCCACGACCGGACCCAAAAAAAAAAAAAAAAAAAGAAAATTATATTACAGAAATGTAAAGAAACAATCATTAAAATTATATTTCTCAAAATGTAATGACAACAAAGATAATAAAGATACTAAATTATATATTATATATGGGTGAAATAGAGTGAAAATTAGAAAGAAGTATATTAGAATATAATCATAATTGATTTCTTTAGGACAGTTACATCAAAATAACTTATTTCCCTCTTTGGCTTTTAAATTCTTATTTAATGGTCACAAACTTTTCTTATCAGATAGCAAACTATAATAATAAGACATTGTATTTAAGAGCTTTTAAATATATAGGTCTGTAGATCCAAAGTCAGATTTTTTAAAATATAAAGTAGTGAGTAGAGTGATAAGCAGAACTTAGCCTAGGAGACCGAGAAAGGCAAATGACCATTAAAATGAAGAGTTTGCTATCTAATATGCTTCGTTCTTCAATTAGATAGTACCAAAAATACATGGAGGTTTTCTTACAAACACTAACAAAGCAAAATGCCTTTTTTTTTTTTTTGCCAGTCCTGTGGCTTGAACTCAGTCAGGGCTTGGCCCTGTCCCTGAGCTTTTTTTGCTCAAGGATAGCACTTCATCACATGAGCCACAGTGCCAGTTCTGTTTTTGTTTTCTGTTTATGTGGTACTGAGGAATCGAACCTAGGGCTTCATGCATGCTAGGCAAGCACTCTACCACTAAGTCACATTCCCAGCCAGTGCTTAATTTTTTACAATGAAATGATTCACATACAAGGTAAATGCAAAACATTAAAAAAACTATTTTTCAATAGGTAGAACAAAGGATGAATTGCCTAAGTTACTTTGCATGTTTCCTTAATCAAAAGTTACCCACAATATGTTAAGTATTAGTAATTTAAATCATATACATTTTTTATCACTTTAAGGAGAATTAGGTATTTAGAAACTTCTTTAGGGAAAGTTATTTCTGATGTATTGAATTCCAGGTACCTTGTCTGCTTTAATGCATGCACACTAGTCACAAAGATATACCCCACAAAAGCTAGTTTCCTGCTACCTGATTTGCCATCACTGCATTAAATTGCCATATAGAAAACAGACCACTTTTATATCCTCTTATCCCTAGAGGGAAGAAATGGTTTCCAGCTTATTTTAAATCACAAAGCAATTCTTTTGTGTGCGGAACTGGCCAAAAGCTATGGAGGTTGCACAAGGGAGAAGCACAGGGTACATGGCTTCTCACATGACCCCCACTTGTATCTGTTCCCAGTCTTGCCAGAACAAGAGAATCTAGAAGGCATGCCATATGATGCAGAGCTCACTGTGTGCCTCTAGAGGTGATTTTTGGGCTAAATTAGAAAAACTAAATTCTGAAAAGCCATTGCAATAGCAAGCACATTCAGAAAAAAAGAACAAGAGAGGGGGAAGAATATTTTTGGTCAGGAAGGGAAATGTGGTTAACCTAAATTGGACTTCGGGTACAAAAGGCGGCAGCAAGAAGCACTCCCACTGCTATGGTTCAACTATGCATTTTTGTGTCCATTATTAAAAGGAAATACTAGTGGGACATAGAGGGGGTAAGACTGATCAAAGCATATTATATGCATGTCAAAATGAGCCCTTTTGTACACCTAAGCAATGCTAATAAAAGTGTGTGTGTGTGTGTGTGTGAGAGAGAGAGAGAGAGAGAGAGAAAGGAACTGCTCTTTAATGGTTCAGCTATATTCTGAAACCTACATGCTTGAAAAAACAAAAACAAAAAAACAACTCTCAAGTGCTTCAAATGCTGTTTGGGGAGGTGGTGGAGAAAGAGGCCAGATGAACAAAGCATCGTGACAGATTCTTTTGGGTCAAACTTACTGGCTAAGGAGAAAGTCAACAACCGGTGCTTGATCAGTTGGTTCTAGTCTGATCAACAGTCCTTTTAAGTCTTTGTTGCTTCCTTTTTGCTTTAAGAAAGAAACAGATTATACTGAAAAAACAAAGAGCAAAAACAAAACAAAACAAAAAACACATTGGCTGGGCACTGGTGGCTCATGCCTGTAATCCCAGCTACTCAGGTCAGGAGGCTGAGATCTGAGGATTGTGGTTCAAAGCTAGTCCGGGTAGGAAAGTCCATGAGACTCTTATCTCCAACTGACACCAGAAAACAGGAAGTAGTTCAGTGGCTCAAGTGGTAGGGTGCTCAGCTTGAGTTGAAGAGTTCTGGGACAGTGCCCAGGCCCAGAGTTCAAGCTCCACCACCAGGAAAATAAACAAAAAAACACACCCCCACCCCCCCCCAAAGTGAAGCTAGTTCAAATGGTGGAATGATAACTTGAGCAAAAGAGATCAGGGATAGTGCCAAGGCCCTGAGATCCTCCTTTGTTTCCCCTTCCCATCCCTTCCCATCCCTTCCCATCCTACCCCCCCCCCCCCCCCAAAACCCCCCCCCCACCGCAAAAAAAACAAATCACATAGGACTTGCAGTAAAAAAATCTCCAACTAGCACCAGAAAACTGAAAGTGGCACTGTGGCTCAAGTGGTAGAGCAGTTAAAGAGCTCAGGGATAGCACCTAGGCCCAGAGTTCAAACCCCATGACTAACAAAAAAATAATTTTTTTGACATTATGCTTTCCTGCCATTTCTCTTCTGAATTTCATATTTTTCCTGTATAAAATGGAAAGGTACTAGAAAGTAAGGTACTAGAAAGTACTATGTAAGCATATATGACTGTTATTGCTATTAGGTTTGCTTTCTACATAAGAAGTATGTAATAAATGTTCACCAAGTTATTCATAAACTAGGCTAATATAGAAGACAGATGTAAGAACAGGTAACACTTTCACTTTAAAATATTGCATAAATACATCACTGTAACCATCATATGGTAGGTATATCAAGTAAGATAGAAAAACAGAATAAGAGGCTGGGTTGAATTATGGTCTTAAGTTCATATTCTAGTTAACAGAATGTGTGACACTGGAAAAATTATTTGATTCCTTCCTTCGTTCCTCCCTTCCTTCCCTCCCTCCCTCTTCTTTCTTTTCTTTCTTTCTTTCTCTCTCTCTCTTTCCTTTCTTCCTTTCTCTCTTTTTTCCCTTTTTTTTGCATGTGCTATCACTCCTGACCCATTTATCATTAAACCTTAGTTTTTGCATATGTAAAGTGGGAATAGTAATAGTACTATCTACCTCTCAAGGTTTTTTGTGACGATTAAATGAAGAAATACAGGGAAATCATTTCCTTAGTGATATTTGCTTTGCTATCACCTTTATCTTATTGTATTAATGGTGATTTTTTTTTTGGTGCCAGTCCTGGGGCTTGAACTCAGGGCCCGGGCAATGTCCCTGAGTTTTTCTAATCAAGGCTATCAGCACTCTCACACTTGAGCTACAGCTCCACTTCTGGCCTTTTTGGTGCTAACTGGAGATAAGAGTCTCATGAACTTTCCTGTCTGGGATAGTTTCAAAGCATAATCTTCAGATCTCAGCCCTGAGTTACTAGGATTACAGGCATGAGCCACTGGTCCCAAGCTATAAGGTAACTTTCTATGAGTGGATCTAGATTGGAAGTGATTCTTTTTTACAATTTTATAGTAGGGAATTAAACTTGTCTTTAAAAAAATTCTGTTAGGTGAGTCCACTATGGTCTTACATCTAGGTCCTTTATCATAAAGTCCCCATATACCAATATGCTAATTAAGTGAGGTTAGATATACCTCTTGAGAACTGTGGTTCCCTGACCCAAATGTTAACAGATGCCCAAGGTACACTTCTTCATATTTCACTAGCCGCACTATGAGCCATCCAAAATCCCTGGATTATATTTAAAAATATTTTTTCATGACCCATGTTTCACTTCTACTAAAATTTGTCTTCTTTTTCAACTGAAAGTGTTAATGCTTAAGATGTGCATACATGCATACTTTTTCTAATTTGCAGTGAGTGAAATCTTGCTAATACAGAAGCTAAAAAAGTTAGAATAATGAAACACTGGGAGAAGAGTCCCTTATAATAGTGTACACCATGGCAAATGATGGTGTGGTCAATGAAGCAATTACTTCACATCTAATCTCCTGCTGAAATGAAATAGCTGCATTTTAAGGAAGTAAAACCTAACCTTCCCTGAGATGACCTGTTAAATGAGTCAAAACGCCTTAATTCTGGACCTATAAAATTAATCAAAATAATCCAACTGTGCAACTGTCCTACTTATTACAGAGAATCTAATGATTCTGCATCTTGAATATTTTAGATATTTTGCTCCCACTTTTTTGATAGCCATGTTCTTGGGCTCATGGTCTGTTCTTCTTGAACCCTGAAGTTCCTTTCCTCTGGGAGAATTCTGTGCCCAGATCCCCAGCCCGAGCTGGTCCTCCAGTCTGCCTGCCTTGTGACAGTGCTACCTGCCAGCCAGAAGCATCAATGTTTCTAGTGAGCTGATGCAGACTGTGAATCCAGCCAGAGGATGAGAGGTTGTTTTAATTGGCTAAATCTGCTATGTACTAAGCGTATGGCCATGAATTTGTAGCCAAAACACTAATCTAAAATAAAAAAAAAGTCACGTACAGTTTAAATACAAAACAAGAATGACATTTTTGTTCACCAATTCTTGTTTTGCCACAAGTGCTTCTAACTTTTTAACAAGAATCCCAAAATTCTTTACCTTGGCAGAAGTAGGCTTTTCCTGGTATACTCCATGTACCAAATCCATCAGAGCACTTGCTATAAGTTCTGCAACCTAAAGTAAACAAACAAATAAATAAATGCAATTATAAATTTATTCCATTTTTACCTTAGAATGCTTCAGGAGGTTTATTAGTAGCAAGACAGGGTTTGTTCTTGGCAGAAATATTGGAGTTACATGCAAAAATCTTGGCAAATTGTATTGCCCACCTGGATATTAAAGCTGTGATCTAATTTTTTTCAGTCATAATTTAATCAGAAGAAATCTTATGAGGGCTGGGATGTAGCTCAGTGACAAAGCACTTGCCTAGCAAGTGCAACGTCCTGGGTTCGATCCCCAGTACCAAAAAAGAAAAGACAAAAAAAAATACAGTTAAAAAAAAAACCCAAACAAACAAAAAAAACCAACCCTGGGGCAGGGAAGGTGGCTTAGTGGTAGAGCGCTTGCCTTGCATGCCTGAGGCCCTGGGTTTGATTCCTCAGCACCACATAAGCAAAAAGAAAAAAGCCAGAAGTAGCACTGTGGTTCAAGTGGTAGAGCGCTAGCCTTGAGCTGAAGAGCTGAGGGACAGCGCCCAGGCCCAGAGTTCAGGCCCCACGACTGGACCCCCCCCACCAAAAAAAAAGAAATCTATGAGCATAACATTTAACTATATAGCATTAATATGAAAACCCAGGAAGAACCATTTGAACATAAGTTTCAGTTTCAGATAATGAATGAAATATCAACTCAATTTATTTTCTATATGTTTATTTCTGTCAAGTGGATATTTCTTCAGATTCCCATTCTGGGAGCCATCACAATGCTAATTTTTGTATGTAAAATTGCAAGAGAATGGTTAATTTTTCAAATATGTTCATTTGTTTGTATTTAAAATACAATAAAGGTATATTTGATGTATGGGGCCTGAGTCAAATGTACCATAAACACTGAAAGATTTTACGTAACAGCTATATTGAGATTGTATTAATCAAATTTGTATTATTTTCAGTGTTCAGACTATTAAAAAAAACTCAAGCAAATTCAAAAGCTTTGAACTTACTTCAGAATGTAAAACAAGCAGAAAAACAGTAAATGGCCTCTTTGGAATTATTGCAGAATTTGCAGTTATTTGTACAAAGCATCTTAATTGAAGAGGATAAAATGGTGTATTAATGATACTGTTCAATGCAGCTATTTCAAGTTCAAATTCCTCAAGGCAACCCCACCAGCTTCTTATAAAGTCGTAATATCTAGCACATTTAGCTTTCTGCATTATGCAGTCCTGTATCAAATTTCCACTCTTTGTTTCCTAAAATTTAGCTCAGTTTTGATTGAATTAAAGGATTTTATTTCAGCTTTTATCATTCTTGTAATTGAAGACATTATCAAGTCAAAAGATAGACTCAAACAGCAAGATACTTTAATCTGAGGTATGCTTTATTTAATAAACATTTTTCTTAGAGGCCAATTACATTAATTTGTAAAAAGCTTGTTTTAAAATTTTAACTCATGAGCATTTATCTCTAGTTTTTAATTTGTATTCATACTGTGTAAATAACAGAGACCTGCTGATAGGGAAATTTTGCTGACTAAACACATATTTTTTTCTAGTTCTGTAGATGGATTAATTTGTAAGACCCTATCAAAGTCTTTTAAAAAAATCATATTGTCCTCTAAGTAACTAAATACCTAAGAAATATTGTGGCAACATGAGCTGCAGAGGAACTGGAAGGACAATGATCCTACAGTATTACCAGATGTGTTGAGTTATTTAAGTGGGGAAGAGAGAGATGAATGGATTTTTCCCCCTGAAGGTATCAGATAAGCCCTATTCCCAAATCCAAAAGGATTGAATATCACCAATAGGTCTATGAAAGACTGTAACTAAATGCTCAGCATCAGATTGGATTACAGTTTATACAAGCAACATCCCAAGATCCCCCTGATGGCTGGACACATAATACAAGCCAATCACTCACTAAGAAATGTTATGGTTTTTGAAACAGTTTAAGCTCTGAGACCAGCACACGGATAATATGGAAAGGGATTTACAAAGAGAAAGTCCAACACAAAATGTCAAAAAGATGGTATGAACTTTTAACAGCAGATCTAGCTCTGGATAAGCAGAGTGCTCCTTCTCTGAAATTCCAGGCCAGACAGAAGCAACAAAAACATTTTGTTCTCTGACTTTTTCTCTTAATCGAAGTAGCAATCTGACTTAGAAGTTCATAATTTATAAATGACTTGTACTTATAAGTGGCCATACTTCAGAATACACCCCCTTGGTCATTGACAACCATAAAGGACAAAGATCTGGATTTCTTTATATTAACAAACTAAAGAAAGAAAGAGATGATGGATAAAAAGGCATAGTCTATGAGAGTTAGATGTATCCTGGCTAGGGTGAATTGCCCTGTACACACATAAATTGCTTTCCATTGTCATGCTTAAAATGTTTATTAAGTTTAAAAACTATGAAAACTATGGTTTAAAATTTTAAAGCTGTTATGTCTAATAGCCCACCTAAACTGCTAGAAAAGAAGTCCTAGTTCAGTGTAAAGAGAGATATCATCCTCCTTTAAAATTATAAACATTTCTAGAATGAACACAGGGCTACCTGCCATGTGTAATTTAGGAAATCATGTAATGATTTTAGTTAGTAAGTTAATTAATTAATTTAGTACCAGCACTGGAGCCTGACTTCAGTACCTCATGCTTGCATGGCTTTTTTTGCTCAAGGCTGGAGCTCTACCACTTGAGCCACATCTTAATTTCTAATCTGATCTTTTTTATTACTTGGTTTATTACCCTAGACATTCGCTTATTTGGATAACTGTGGTAGTTAAATTAAGAAAAGCATTTGCAAATGCCAGGTGCTGGTGGCTCACACCTGTAATACTAACCACTCAGGAAGTTGAGATGTGAAGATCATGGTTCGATGCCAGCCAAGCAAAACTCTTATCTCCAATTAACCACCAGAAAACTGGAAGTGGAGCTGTGGCACAAATAGGAAGAACGCTAGCCTTGAGAAAAAGAGCTCAACAACAGGGCCCCGGGCCCGAGTGCAAGCCTCACAATCAACAAAAAACAAAAAAAGCATTAGTTTAATAACATATCCCCATTTCAGACTGTTTTACATTTTTAAAATTAGAATATACTAATTGTACAAGGGGATTTCATTGTGATACCTCTATATATCTAGGATTGCAGGCATGAGTCACCAGCTCCTGGCAGTATTTAAAACAAAAAAAGGTCAATCTATGAATTTATATACAAAGAGAAAACAAATCTGCAAGAAACAACAAAATCATGGTAGTGTATGTGACAGATTATATGTATGCGTGTGAACAAATATTACATATGTGTGAATATATATTTATTTATATATGTATGTATTCCTTCCCCATTCTCCAGTACCCAGGTTTGAGCTCAAAGGCTTTCATTTGCTCGGCTTGCTTGCTTGCCTGGTGCTCTACTAGGCCTTCAAATTTTTTGCTGGGGATGGATTTTTATTCTGGAGATGTAAACTTTTTAGCCTAGGCTGGTTTCAAATCTCCCTCTGGATTTCAGCTTCCTGAGTAGTTAAACAAGTGGTGCTCAGGGCTGTGAAGGTGGCTCAGTGGTAAGAGCACTTGCTTTGCATGCCTGAGGCCCTGGGTTCGATTCCCAACACCACATAAGCAAAAAGAAAAAAGCCGGAGGTGGTGCTGTGGCTCAAGTGGTAGAGCACTAGCCTTGAGCTGAAGAGCTGAGGGACAGCACTCAGGCCCAGAGTTCAGGCCCCACGACTGGACCCCCAAAAAACAACAACAACAACAACGAAAAACAACTGGTGCTCAGCTGACTCTGGACTTTTTTTTTTTATTACTTCAGTTGGGCTTGAACCCAGGGTCTGGGTGTTATCCCTGAGCAATTCTGCTCAAGGCTAGCACTCTACTACTTTGAGCCACAGTGTCATTTTGGTTTTCTGGTGGTTAACTGGAGATAAGAGTGCTGGGGCTTGCTTTGAACCTGTATCCACAGATCTGGTTTCAAATCTGTTTCCCCTGGATTTCAGCTTCCTGAGTGGCTAGGATTACAGAAGAGAGCCACCAGTGTCTGGCATCTGGATTATTTCTAATGAACATTTATTTTCCAACTTTCTTAATTGTTTACATTTCTATTACATCTGCTTAAATATATGCCATGTGTTTTACCTTTTCTTCCCTGGGAAATGGAGCAGGACATTCTATTTTTAGTCTTAGAGAGGCTTCAAAAGCCAAGCTATGTCCACATACTGATTTATAGAGTATAGTTTTTGTATTACCAAAAATAAGATCAGTAAGTGGTAATAAGTATTCTGTGTAGACAAGTCATGACTTTTTCAATAACTGTGATCCAGGAATACTATCAGTTAAACGCATCTGATGGACAAGATTCAAGAGTGCTATAGATGTTTACCCATCTAGATCAGCAGAGACTGAGCAAAAGAGTGCCCACCCCAATCCAGACGTAAAATACAACTAAAGCCTTAGGAAAAAAAATTACAAGGCAATATGGTTCCATGAGGCTCAATTCAGTTTAAGCTGGGTTGATGTAATAAGGTGGTATAGTTTAACTCATTTTAAAGAGGCTGCTGCATAACTCAAGTTGCTTGATATATATAGTGGAGCCCATTATAGATTTATAATCCAAAAATTTACTCTTGAAAGGTTATTTTAGTGACAGTTTTTCCTACAGTGTAGAATACCAAAACAATGTAGCATCACCGATGTTTAGAAGGTAAACACATGGAGCATGTCAAGTTTTGTCTAGTCTTAACAGCTGCCAATTGAGGAAACAGTCATGGGTGCACGCACATCTGCAGTGTTGGGGCATTAATTCCACACAAATTTATGGCACTTCCCTCACCACCATGAATAGATAGCAACATATGAAGCAGTAAACAGGAGCAAAGGTAAAAGCACTCTTAGGGAAGAATAAATTTTAATTTACCTCTTGGGAGGTATAAAAGACAGATTCAGCATAAATGTCTGTTCAAAGAGCTCTGGCATTTGAACGTGTCAAGATTTATTTATTTAAGCTTTTAAAATATAATTTTATTGTTATTACTAAGGTATATATAGAGTCAAGATTTATTGTAAAGCCACAAACATCTTTATTATCCAGAAAGTATCTTACAGAAAAATACTTGTAGAGACAGAAGAAGCTAAGTAGGATGTGAGTGGTAAATCAGAACAGTCAATGTCTCTCATTAAGTCCTCTTTGCACAAAGCACAGTGTTTAAGAGATGCAAATATAGGCTGGGAATGTGGCTTAGTGGTAGAGTGCTTGCCTAATGAAACCCTCCATACGATTCTTCAGTACCACATAAACAGCAAAAGCTGGAAGTGGTACTGTGGTTAAAGTGGTAGAGCGCTAGCCTTGAGCAAAAGAAGCTCAGGGACAGTGCTTAGATACTGAGTTCAAGTCTCAGGACTGGCACAAAAAAAAAAAAGAGGAGCGAGAGTGAGATGCAAGTATAGATGAAAATGAAAGATGTACATTTACCAAGAAAAGCCAGACTGGGACTGAATGAGGAGTAGTGCCCTCCTGTAGAGACCAATAATAATATCTAACATTTGTAAGGCACTTTATCATTTATAAGCTGGGTTTAAGCAAACCATCTCGTTCCAAGTGGATTCAGTTCCCAGTGTTCAACCAGAGCTTCCAGGTTGGCAGCCTCAGTGCAGTGGTGACCTCTGAAGAACATGGGAGCAGTAACAGTGGCCAAATAAGGGGAAATCTACTCAGCTGCCACCTGGGCACCAATAGCCCAGATGAGCCTGTCTCTGCATATTAATATAAATGAGTAGCTTTGATAAAGCCATAGGTAAAGTCTATCAAAGAAGACTCTCCATTCCTTCCTAGCAGATTATGACTAGGTTTAATGATGACAATGATGAAAGATCTATTGCAATAAACACACCACGACTCAGAGGAGCTCTGGAGGAAGCATCTCATTCAGCTGTTTGAAGGGAGCCTTTTCAATGCTGCCAAATGTATGAGGCCTTGCTTATTTGTGGGAGGGATGACAATCTGTTCTACTGAGCTGGAAGTTCTTTCTGGCTAAGCCAGATAGCAGAGAGAAATGGCATTACCAATAGGACAGGTGCAGCATAAACTAAGCAAATTGATAATCTTAATTTTTAATTTAGAACAGCTGATACATTGGTTTAAACTACTGGTAACTTTGTCATAAAATGGTTTCAGAACAATGAATAAACTAAAGTACAAAATTACAACTGACACAACTTGAAAGAAATAGGTTCACAAGATCAGGAAAATAGTTGAAGTATAAAGTGTTAAGATTTAATTTTATTTGATATTTTATGCAATTTTATATTGTTTGTAATTGAAGCACCCCCTTGGGCTGTGGATGTTTATGCTTGTGATCCTAGCTACTCAAGAGGCTAAGATCTGAGGATTGTGGTTAGAAACTAGCCTGGAGAGACAAATTGGAAAGACTCGTATCTCTAGCCAAAAGGTGAAAATTAAGGTGTGGCTCAAGTGGTAGAATGACAGCTTTGAGTAGAAAAAGCCAAATAGGAGCATGAGGATCTAAGTTCAATCTCCAGAATTGGCACATAAACACACAAATAATCTTTGGGGCAGTGCATGCTACTCAAGTGGTAAAGTATCTGTCTGGTAAGCACAAGGTCCTGAGTTCAAACTCAAGTAACACACACATTTATACATGTAGTTGGAATTGACTGCAGTCAATTTGATTCCTTGAATCAAATAAGTGATACTGGAGTCAAATTCTTCAAATTATGGAAATCTACTCTTGGATATTTTTCATGTGCATGCTAAGCACATACTATATCACTAAGCTATACCCTTAGTCCTACCTACATTGGCACTAATTCCGCCCCCCCCCCTTTTTTTCTTACTCTATCTCAGGCTAGCCTTGAACCTTCTAATATAGCCTAGGCTAGTCTTGAAGTTGCAATCCTCCTGCTTCAGTTTCCTGAATGCTGGAATTATAGTCATATACAATATACCTGGCTATATGTAGCTTTTATTTTTATTTTATTTATTTTTTTTGGGTCTGGTCGTGGGGTCTGAACTCTGGGCCTGGGCGCTGTCCCTCAGCTTTTCAGCTGAAGGCTAGCACTCTACCACTTGAGCCACAGCGCCACTTCCGGCTTTTTTCTTTTTTGCTTATGTGGTGCTGTGGAATCGAACCCAGGGCTTCTGGCATGCAAGGCAAGCGCTCTACCACTGAGCCACCTTCCCAGCCCTATATATAGCTTTTAAATAGCTCCATTGCTTAGGACAGTACAGACAAATTTTTAGTGAGCTATCAATAGCATACTGAAATTAATGGTATAAATTATAGCTATTTCAAAATAAATGTGAACAGTTATCACTTTGTTTAATCACTAGGCTCAAAATTTGATAGTTTTTTTTTTTTTTTTTTAGGTTGTAGGTCTTGAACTCTGGGCCTGGGCACTGTCCCTGAGCTCTTTAGCTCAAGGCGAACGCTCTACCACTTGGGCCACACTTCTGGTTTTGTGGTGGCTAATTGGAGGTAAGAATCTCACAGACTTTCCTGTCTGGGCTGGCTTTGAACCACGATCCTCAGATCTCAGCCACCTGAGTAGCCAGGATTATAGGTATGAGCCACTGGCACCTAGTTTTTAAGGTACTTGAACAAATGATGCAATTTAAGTGTGGAATATGCTTTAGATTGCTGAAATATACATGGAACTCTTTTTATCTCTGACAAGGACTAAAGGTCTTGGTTTTTATATTACATTCCCTTTTTTTTCCTTTCCTTTTATTTGTGGTGAGTGGGGTTTGATCTCAGTTCTCCAAAGTCATGAGGCAGTAAGCCATGCCTCATGCCTACATTTTAAATTTTATTAAAAGTATTTTCAAATACATTGCTTGTATTCACTTATGATTCTATTTTATGTCAGAATCTGGTTCTATGTTGTACATATAGATGTTTTCTTACATTTCTTAGAGTTGCAGACTATGAGATAAATAGATGTGATGGTGCTTGATCTCATAGGTGATGTAATGAAAAAAAGTTGCTTTTGCTCATTAGATAATTCTCTAAGATGCTTCATGAGCCTTTTGGTATTTGTACTAAAACATTTATTTCAGTATTTAATGTACTATAAATTCCAGAATAATTACATGCTTCCTTACTGGTTTGTTAGTTTTCTATTTGGGTTTTTCAAGCCAAATTGTCTGAATTTAGGCAATAATAATAATAATAAATGGCTCTACCATTTATTCATAGCATTACTTCAGGGAACCTACCCTTTTCTTGTGCCTCAGGAGACACTAAATAGGTTAACTCATATAATATAATGAAAACAGTTCTTTCCTAGCTAGTAGGGTAGGAATGAGTATGAAGCCAGCTTGGGTTATATAGTGAGACTTAGATTCAGCAAACAAACCAGTTCCTACTATTTAGTAGGTACTCAAATTATGTTATTTAAAAAATATTTGGTAGTAATTTTGAGAAAACTTTTCTATGCTATTGACCTGAACTTAGAATTCTGAGAGATAGAGTAAGTGGGTGTATGTTAAATGACAATGAAACTAAAGAAAGAAAATAAACCAAGGCTAGTCACTTTAGTGTTCCTTCCAATTTGTAACACTATGTCATCTGTAGGAGTATAACATAGGTTAAGTGACATATTGTTCAACACATCAAAAAAATAAAGTGATCACAAGAGCATAGCTGAAATTGCTATTAGTAATAAAACACATGATCTAGTATTCTAAGCAGAGAAACTGTCATTAAAAACTGAATATTGAGCCTAGTGTGGGAGCACCTGGAAGATTGAGGCAGGAGGTCTTAAGTTTGAAGCCAGCTTATATACTGAGACTGCCTCAATGTGCTCTCTCTTTCTGTGTCTATCTGTTTCTCTCACCAAAGAAACAAAGCAACTAACCGAGCAATAACTAGGCATTCAATGCTTCACGTTTCCCTGATTTCTGGCTGACTTACCTTACTATGTACAGTGAAAATGGCCCAGAACAAAGATAATTAAACCATTCTGTAAATGAAAGCAGATAATTTAACTCATTTTCCAAAATGTTTAAAAAGAAACTTCATTGGCCCAGCCATATTTCCTAACAAACCCACTTTAATGTCTACACAGTTTACAATATCAGAAATGACCTGAGGGTCAGGCATTTGTCAGTTAATGACCTGTTGGGCTAATCGCCTTTAGCTTTGCCCTGGGCATACAAGTCCTCCAGTAGGTCATTAGCTGCCAGAAAATGCTCCCCCCATTCACTATTGCTAAATAAATAAAATTTGCTCCCAGGCTCAAGATCTATAAGCAACTTTGGCTTGCAGTGAATGTTTTCCTTGAGTATTTACAACTCTAAAGATTTAAGAAAATGATGGAAATGCTAAGACCGAAATATTTGAAACAACCAAACTCTATGTGGAGGTTAATGAAGAGTGCTGATATGAATTCTTTTGACTCTTGAAACCTTTTCTTGTATACAGTGTTAGAATTTAGTATCCAATCAAATATAGGAGGCACCAGATGACAAATGCACCACAATTTGGAACTGCATGGGTAAGTTAATTGTTTGGAATTCACATTTTCCCAACCAAGTAAGATTACAAATGGTGGCATGGAGCAAGGTTACGAAAAGCAGCCCATAAAAGCCTGGTTAGTTCATTATGTTAGAGATGCCATGTACTTGTAATTACAAAACATACCCCTATAATCTCTCAAGCAACATTAGGAAGGGGTAGAAGGAGGAAACATTTGTTAAATTATCTTTTTTTTTTTTTTTTGGGTCCGGTGGTGGGGCCTGAACTCTGGGCCTGGGCACTGTCCCTCAGCTCTTCAGCTAAAGGCTAGCACTCTACCACTTGAGTCACAGCGCCACTTCCGGATTTTTTCTTTTTTGCTTATGTGGTGCTGAGGAATCGAACCCAGGGTCTCAGGCATGCAAGGCAAGCGCTCTACCACTGAGCCAACTTCCCAGCCCCCCCCCTACTTTTTTTTCCCAGTTTTTTATTGTGAAAATACTGAACAGAGGGGTTACAATTACATGGGCAAGATAATAAGTACATTTCTTATCAAGCATTGTAGCCTCCTCCTTTGTTTCCCCTTCCCATCCCTTCTCATCCTCCCCCTGCCCCCCAATCCTTCTGTCCCCCAATCCTTCCCTCCCCACCACCCCGCACCAAAGTTGTAAAGTTCGTTTTCAACAAAACGACTTGTACATCTCATTGTTGCAATGGGTCCACCTGTATCTCTATTTAAATGATTTGTTTTTTCCCTTCCCCTCCACAAATTATACTGACATCAAATACAGTGAAAGCAGGGGTTATACGTGGGGGAAGGACATACAAAGCAACAAAGAAATAATCTTATAAATGTGTTAGAAACAATCGCATGAAGAAAAAAAATATTTGAATACATATCTTAGGGTTCACTTCCCTAACATCAACTTATCTGACCTTTTAAAATACATTGAAAGTATATGTAGGCTTCATTGTGAGAATCTCATAGATGTGTACAGTGTACTTCATTCATTCTACCTACCTAGTTTGTTCTTCATCACCTTTTAGTATCTTTTCCTTCCTCTTCCCTCTCACAGATACCCTAAGGCAGTCCCTATTTTAGTCATTTCCTCCATCATCATCATCATCTCATCATCATTTGAGGCCTAGATTCTACAAATGAGCAAAAACATGCAATATTTCCTCTTTGAGCTTGTCTTATCTTGCTCAACATGTTCAATCCATTTTCAAATAACACAACTGTTTTTTGAATAGCACTACATAGTGTATGTGTGTATGTATGTATACATATATTTATTGCATGTGTAAAGAAAACATTCTATAAATGTATAACAAAACAATACACAACACTTTTTAAAAATCCATTCCCCTTTTGTTGGGCACTGTACCTATTTCTGCAGTGGCTATAGTGAACAATGCCATAAACATGCAATAAATATGTGGATGAAGGTATCTCTCTTTTATGTTGATTTATACTTCAGATACGTAGCCAAGAGAGGTATGGTTGGGTAGATAGGTTTTTTTAGTTTTTTCTCTTTTTTCTCTTTGGTTAGTTGTGGGGCTGGAACTCAGGGCCTGGTTGCTGTCTCTGAGCTCTTTTGTGCAAGGCTAGCACTCTACCACTTTGAGCTACAGTACCATTTCTGGTTCTCTGGTGGCTAATTGGAGCTAAGAGTCTCAGGGACTTTCCTGCCTGGGCTGGCTTTGAGCTGTGATACTCAGATCTCAGCCTCCTGAGTAGCTAGGGTTACAGCATGAGCCACCGGCACCTGGGTGTTTTCAGTTTTCTGATGAACCTCTGTACTAAATCCCATAGTGGTTGCACTAGTAAATATTCTTACCCTCAGAATAAGAGGGCCCGCTCCCCCTCCTTGCTGTTACCATTTGTTGTTTCCCTAATGATTGACATTCTGACTGGTTATTATGAAATCTTTGTGTAGTTTTGATTTTCATTTCCTTTATGGCTATAGATACTGAACATTTCTTCAAGTATTTATTAGTCATTTGTATTTCTTGTGAGAATGGTCTGTTCAGTTCATTTCCCTATTCATTAGTTGGATTATTTGTATTTTTTGGTTTTGCATTTTAACCTTTCGAGTTCTTTGTAGTTGATACTAATCTTCTATCTGGTGAAGATTTTCCCCCATTCTGTGAGTTCTTTCCTGATTCTGGTAATTATTTCCTCTGGTGCGCTGAATATCTTTAAATGCTGACCGTTAAAGGAAATTTGGTTTAGCAAGAGGATGAGTATAAACACATTAGCTCTTTCTTATGACTATATATTTATTTATTTTTGGGGGGTCTGGTCGTGGGGCCTGAACTCTGGGCATGGGCACTGTCCCTCAGCTCTTCAGCTCAAGGCTAGCTCTCTACCACTTGAGCCACAGCGCCACTTCCAGCTTTTTTCTTTTTGCTTATGTGGTGCTGAGGAATCGAACCCAGGGCCTCAAGCATGCAAGGCAAGCGCTCTACCACTGAGCCACCCCAGCCCGACTATTTATTTTTGAATGGCATAATTTTCATTTTTTAAAAAATATTTTTATTTATTTTTTAGGGGTCCGGTAATGGGGCCTGAACTCTGGGCCTGGGCGCTGTCCCTCAGCTCTACCACTTGATACACAGCGCCACTTCCGGCTTTTATCTTTTTGCTTATGTGGTGCTGAGGAATCGAACCCAGGGCCTCATGCATGCAAGGCAAGCGCTCTACCACTAAGCCACCTTCCCAGCCCTAATTTTCATTTTTCTTTTGCAAGAGTATGCTAAGTTTTTCTTTAGTGTTTTTCTACTTCAAGTAAAGGTTCTTAGCATTTTTCTCTTGAAAGAGGCAAGGAGAAGGTATAAGGGTGGATTATTTTGTTATCATTGAAAAAATGAGTATCCTTAATTGAGTTGTAGGGTCCAGTGACACTGGCACAGAAAGCAAACCTTTGGGGGTGAAGGAATAGTAATGTTATGCAAGCCAGCTGAAGACACAGAGGAAGGAATCCGCTGTTCATCACCTAGTATTTTTGTAAAGTTCCAATTCAAGAACTACCCTGGGAAAGATGTTCAGAAAGGCAAAAAGAGAAACAAATAATTCAGCTTTAAAAATATGAATTTCCAGGCTGGGAAGGTGGCTCAGTGGTAGAGTGCTTGCTTTGCATGCATGAGGCCCTGGGTTCGATTCCTCAGCACCACATAAACAAAAAGAAAAAACACGGAAGTGGCGCTGTGGCTCAAGTGGTAGAGTGCTAGCCTTGAGCTGAAAAGCTGAGGGACAGTGCCCAGGCCCAGAGCTCAGGCCCCACGACGGGACCCCCCCAAAAAGAAAAAATATATGAATTTCCCTTCTCTCTGACTTTAAAGAAATAGCTACTTATGTAAGTAAAAATGGAGAGAGTGGGAGAAGCTGATTTAATTAATTTACTTCTAGGAAGTAGCCAATGTAATTTATAAAAATTGAGATTGCTAAACTTAAAACTGCTGTAATAGTGTGGCCAACCACGGTATGGGTTCAACTCTACCCATTTTCATAGAAACCCATGTGTTTCTAGGGAGTTCACACTTTTTTCCCTGAAGACATTATGATTGTCAGGTACACAGAAGAAATATGTAGGCTTCTTGCTCTTATTTCTACAAGTAATATTGCTAAATATAAACACAAACTGTTATCATAATGCCTATTTTAGGCTTTTTTTTTCTTTCCTTCTGGTATTGCAGACCAACTCCAGGGCCTCCAAGTACTCTACAACTAAGCTAATTTTTTTTTTTTTTGGTGGGTCCTGGGGCTTGAACTCTGGACCTGGGTGCTGTCCCTCAGCTCTTAAGCTCAAGGCAAGCACTCTACCACTTGAGCAACAGGGCCACTTTGGGTTTTCTGCTGGTTAATTGGAGATAAGAGTCTCATGGAGCTGGGCACCGGTGGCTCAGGCCTGTAATCCTAGCTACTTAGGAGGCCGAGATCTGAGGATCATGGTTCAAAGCTGGCCCAGGCAGTAAAGTCTGTGAGACAGTGCTTAGGCCTAGAGTTCAAGACCCATGACTGACAAAAAAAAAAAGTCTCATGGACTTTCCTGCCCAGGCCAGCTTTGAACCTCGATCCTCAGATCTCAGTCTCCTGAGTAGCTAGGATTACGGGTGTGAGCCACCATCACCCAGCCACTAAGCTAAATCTTAAGCCCTAATAATGCCTACTATATGATAAGGAAAAATTTAAAGGTTGAATTATGTAGCATATTATATTTCATTTTCAACATGAAAGTATAATTATATAACTAATAAGATGAACATAAAAATAATAGGAGCCGTTTTATTAAAATTTATAGGCAGTGAAAATTTATATGTATAAATTGAACATATTTATACAAACAAATTTCTTCCTAGTAAACAACATATTTATGCCTTTAGGAAAACAGAGTTAACATAAGGAAATACATCAGTTCTGTATGGAGTACATCTGTTCTGTCCAGTATTTGGAAATATAAATCTTTAATGCTTAATAGAATAGCCCCTAAGAATGACATGACAATGCTCTGGGGTATTTAGACAAGACCCATGCTACCTCCCACTGTCCCATCTGATGTACAATCAAGTGAAAATTACCATGAAGGGGGGAAAAAAAACTATTGTGCATTTAGTTCTTTAAATGCCAGTCTTCTTACTGTATATGTAAAATAACTTTCAAAAGTAGATGACAAGATATAATTAATATAGTATTATTTGATAGTGGCTTTTAAGTCTAAAATATAAATCTAGTCAATAAATACAGAAACCAGCAAAAACTTTTAATGACTAGCTAGAATCTAAATTATAGTTCTTTTCCATTTTAAGATATATTAACTTCCTCTTCCCCCAACTATTTAACACATCTCATTTTTAGCCTGATGCTCAAACATTAAAATTCTGGATTCTGGCATGACCATAGCATTGTAGAACACAGTAATATTCTCCCAATCTAAATGAACACAACCTAAGGCAAATTATCATAATGGACTCAGAGAATTTATGGCTTAAAAAGAGACATTCTGATATCTTTTCATCCAGGTCTGTACACAATACAGTGATGAAATAAGAAGTTCTAAGCCAGGCACTGATGGCTCATACCTATAATTCTAGCTACTCAGGAGGCTGAGATTTGAGGATTGTGGTTCAAAGTCAGCTCAGGCAGCAAAGTCCATGAGACTCTTCTCTCAAATTATGCACCAAAAAGGTAGAAGTGGAGCTGTTGATCAAGTGGTAGAGTGCTAGCCTTGAGCTGAGGGACAGCGCCCAGACCCTGAGTTCAAGCCCCAGGACTGGCGCGTGCGTGCACACACAAAGTAATACTAAGAAGATGATAATCAGAGAATTAATATATCAATTTCTATATTTGGAAATACTTTACAAATCTAAGTATTACCTAAGGTAATTTGCAGACCCCTAATAATCTGCAAGGAGGAGCCAAAGGGAGAATAATTGACTTTGCTACTTTTACCCTTGGCAATTATAAATTAGCCCAAATTTCAACAACTGAAGAATTCTTTTTTTTTTTTTTGGGCTGGTCGGGTGCCTGAACTCTGGGCCTGGGCGCTGTCCCTCAGCTCTTCAGCTCAAGGCTAGTGCTCTACCACTTGAGCCACAGCACCACTTCCGGCTTTTTTCTTTTTGCTTATGTGGTGCTGAGGAATCGAACCCAGGGCCTCATGCATGCAAGGCAAGCGCTCTACCAGTGAGCCACCTTCCCAGCCCCTGAAGAATTATTTATCTAATGGTCTACCCTGGGAGAATGGCAGACAAATGTATCATATAAAAAGTCAGACAATCTAGTAGTACAAGGAAATAGGAAATGGATAGAATGAATAAATCATAAAATATTAAAACTACTATAATAAATGTACCAACTTTAATCACCAAGTTAAATATATAATTCTCAAAGAAAAGGCAGGCTGTTTCTGTGAGAATCCAGTGACATACTACAAACAAATTCTGTATTAAGTTCTGTCTGCTTCCTCATTGTTGTGGGTCTATTTATGTTGCCGTTGATGACAAATTTTCTTTCTTATAAAAGTCAAGTATCACTAGATAGAATTTAACTATACCAGGACATAAACCATATGCAGCGACAAGGAAACAACACTGCCCAAAAACATTTATTGCTATCAACTCCTTTCAATAAAAGAACAACAAAAACTATACAATACCCTAAAGGTAGCATTATACTTGCCCAACTTTAGCTTCTAGAAGACTTGTTTAATAACATAAATTTCCTGAAATAAGATTTTACTTTTCTTTAAAAACTATTCTGATGAAAATATTGCCAACAATGAGATAGCACATTATCAATATTATAATTGACATAGACATTTTTGTTCAGGTTAAGTAGCATAGAAGTGTATCACAATTCTTTACATTTATAGAAATGAACTTTTTTTGCTTTGTCAATACTGGTGTTTGAACTCAGGATTTCACATTATTGCTTGAAGTTTTCACTCAAGGCTATTACTTTACTATTTCAAACTTTTAGAAATGAAGGACAAAATTTTGAAAAATATCTAGTTTCAGAAATCATATCTATGTGTTAGGTACTTTCTATACATAGCACATAAGATAGACCTTATGTGTTATGTTACATATTTTTCTGAGAGGAAAGAGTTATAGTTTTTGTCTTAACTTCTCATTTTTCATTTTTTTGTTTAGCTGTCTTCTTTTGAATGGGAAGTTAAAGATTATTACCCTTGGGGCTGGGAAGTCGGCTGAGTGGTAGAGTGCTTGCCTTGCATGCATGAGGCCCTGGGTTCGATTCCTCAGCACCACATAAGCAAAAAGAAAAAAGCCGGAAGTGGCGCTGTGGCTCAAGTGGTAGAGCGCTAGCCTTGAGCTGAAGAGCTGAGGGACAGCGCCCAGGCCCAGGGTTCAGGCCCCACGACCGGATCCAAAAAAAAAACAAAACATTATTACCCTTATTTGTACTGAAGACACATACTTAGGTTTTCTTCCTTTTTACTAAACATTTTATATTTTTTATTTTATTTATTTATTTTTTTGGTCAGTCCTGGGGCCTGAACTCTGGGCCTGGGCACTGCCCCTCAGCTCTTCAGCTCAAGGCAAGCGCTCTACCACTTGAGCTACAGTGCCACTTCCGGTTTTCTGGTGGTTTATTGGAGATAGGAGTCTCATGGTCTTTCCTGCCCGGGCTGGCTTTGAACCGCGATCCTCAGATCTCAGCCTCCTGAGTAGCTAGGATTACAGGCGTGAGCCACCAGCGCCCGGCTATATTTTTTATTTTTATTAAACTTTTTATAGTTACATAAGTTAGGTAAGGAGTACATTTCTGCTGGGTGATGATGGCCTACAATCCTAGCTACTCAGCAGGCTGAGATCTGAAGATTGCTGTTCAAAGCCAGTCCGGGCAGGAAAGTCCCTGAGACTCTTACCTCCAACTAACCACCAGAAAACCAGATGTTGAGTGGTGGCCCAAATTGGCAGAATGCTAGCTTTGAGCAAAAAGAGCTCAAGGACAGTGCTCAGGCCTTGAGCTCTTTATTTTTTTGCCAGTCTTGGGCTTGAACTCAGGGCCTGGGCACTGTCTCTGAGCTTCTTTTGCTTAAGGCTAGCACTCTACCACTTGAGCCACAGTACCACTTCTGGCTTTTCCTGTTTATGTAGTGCTGAAGAATTGAACCCAGGGCTTCATGCATGCTAGACAAGCTCTCTACCAGTAAGCCACATTCCCAGCCCCAAAAGTACATTTATTTTTTAACAATGTCACCCCTTCCCTAGTTCTCTCCAGGTTTTTTCCCTCCCATCCCCACCCACAAGCTGTATAGCTTAATTTCAATAGTGGCCACAGAGCACCATTTCTGCATTTTGTTCACCTTTTATCCCTCCATTTCTGTCCCTTTCCATACACAAAGATATATAAATGAACAAACAGAACAAAAAGGAAAGAAAACAAAAATAGCAAAAAAGCAAAAAAAAAAAACCCTCTTGTTTCCATTTCCTGGAGTTAAATTGGATAAATATTATTTTGTATGATCAGATGCACATACTCATTACATACTTAAGTTTTTAAGACAGTAACTAATTTCCAATAAAATCTCTGAAATAAAAATGAGAAAATCTTGCCAAGTATTTAAATGAAAGGAACTGGTTCTGAATAAGGGAGATTTGCTTTATCAAAGAGAATTCTTGACTTTCAAGCATTTCAATGACCTCTTACAATCACCTCTCTTTACAATACTGTTCACATGATTTGGACATTATCTATTATGATTAAAAGAGAGCTACTAAAAGCCTAGATCTGTGCAAGATCAATCATAGATCCCTGGATATGGTATCCAAGGCCTTTCACAAAAAGTGAGCTGGCCAAGTATCTTTTGAAATCGACCTGACAAAGCTTTCAATGACCCTTTGAAGACCAAGGTGCACAAGATCCATGTTTTGGATGAACAGGAAAGCTGCATAGAATAAAGGCTTAGATTGAACAAACAACTATCAAATTCAGTGGGGGAAAAAACCCATATTATGACCTAAATCCTCATTGAAGAAACATGATAAATGTGAATTTAAAGATGCAGACTTCTGCGGAGACTGTAAAAATATGGGGCTCATCAAAAAGGCAGGAAGTGCCTCATCAATGTTACTACAGGAGAATCTTTAGGTTGAGTTAGTTGTTGCTTAGATATGATATGGTTTGGGAATTATCTCCTCTCTCCTCTTTGTAAATCAAGTAGTGCTACTGAAATCCAGTGCCTAATGGAGCAGATGGTGGAGGTCTTAGATTCTGGAACATTTATAGTGATGTTTCTGAATGCAAAACACTGAGCGGATTTCACAGGCTGTGAATCTGATCTGATTTTGATGAGAGTAAAGCCTTCATTTTCCCTGAAGTTAAAACACAGTGAAAGGAAAAAAGTATGTGTGACTGATCCAAGCCAGTTAAAGGGAACATATTAATTAAATATTATTCCTACTGAGTAGAGAGGATTAAATGAGTGATTGTGTCATTAACCATGACTGTACTGGCATATAAAACTATTTTTAATCTTATATAAAATTTCATAAGAATAGCTCAAAGTAAATTCAAACTGACATTGAGAGAAAACAAATTTATATAAAGACAATGAACCTTGGTTTCTTTCTTGAAGTAGACTCACACTGAGGTTAATTCTTGACGTGTATACCGGGGTACCATTAAACAACAGGTCCAAAATATTCATTCCTCTTAGACTCATGCAAGTCAAAGCCATGCTGGCCATTGGATATGGATACAGTATGTCACATACAGGTCTGTCAGATCTATATTTGTGGAGGCTTTTTCTTCTGCAAACAAGGCCCATACTTCCTCATAAGTCACAACAACAAAAAGGTGGACAATACAGGCAGTATCTCCAGGGACAATAAACTACTCTCCTTACTTTAACTTGTGAATGTTAAAATTAAATAGAATTTAATGAGACCCATCAAAGTAATTATACAGAGAGAGAAGAAAGAAATCTACATTGATAAAGATAGAAAGAATGCCTAATGGAGGCAGATTTGTTGTCTCTACTATTCTGCTTCATATGTCCAATTCATTCTTTTCCCATGTGGATATAAGCTAGATATTATAGGCATCATATTATTTTCTCCCTTAAAAACAAAAGGTGTGTCTCATGAAAAATATGCAGCCAATATTCAAAAGTATAATAGGCTGTAGAATAGAATGACTGCCAGAATGTATCTTACAGGTTTTTGACTGGGATCTTGGCTATGTGCAATACAGGTAGCATTTCCTGGCCATATTAAATTCTGGCACCAGAGCCATTGTGTTAGGCCCTGAGTGGTAAGATCTGAGGAGTACAGAACAGTATACAGAAGGAGTCTCACTGAAGAATCACTATACCAACTTATGGATGTTTTTACATGAAACCATAAACTTCTACTTTATTTAGACTAAGTCTTCCCCCCCACCTTTTTATGTCAGTTGTGGAGCTTGAACTCAGGGTCTAGGCACTATACCTGAGCTCTTTTTTGCTCAATGCTGGCTATTTCTTTGGAGATAAGAGCCTCATAGCTTTCTTGTCTAGGCTGGCTTAGAACCGCTATCCTCAGATCTCAGCCTTCTGAGAAGCTAATATTATATGCATGAGCCACAAGTGTCTTATAGTCAAGCCCAATTTTCATATATAAAGAATGACTCTCTAAACTTTCCAGAAAGCAGCTTAGCAACACATCAGCCATAGTAAAAATACATTCATTCATTTATTTATTCATTTATGTGGTTTTAACTCAGGACATTATGCTTGCTGGCAAGTGCTCTACCATGTGAGCTACTGACAAAGCCCTGCATATTTTGGGGAGTAGAGTCTATACTTATGCCTGGGTTGGCCTTGACTGTGATCCTCTTATTTGTGATTCCCTTGAAGCTTGAATGATAGGTATATCACTATGCCCAACTTTTGTTTGAGATGAGGGTCTCCTGAACCTTTTGTCTTTTAAGCAATGATACAATTTCCATCTCTTGAGTAGCTAGTATTACAGGTATGAGCACTGGTGCCTAGGTAAAGCATTTATTTTAAAGAAATAGTCTGGAATTGAGAAAATTGATATCTGAGGATATTTATTGCAGATTATTTTTGAGTAAAAAATAAGAAAACAAGGAATTTGTTAAATATATTATCTAAATAAAATTATATGATGCAGTCATTATAATTTATGAAAAATATTAATAGGAAAAATAGGAAGGATATAAAAATCTTATACACAAGGAAGTTCTTATTTTATGAAAAGATTTCTGGTGGTTTTTTTTTTTTTTTATGGTCAGTTATGGGGCCTGAACTCTGGGCCTGGGCACTGTCCCTCAGCTCTTCAGCTTAAGGCTAGCACTCTACCACTTGAGCCACAGTGCCACTTCTGTTTTTTTCTGTTTATGTGGTGCTGAGGAATCGAACCCAGGGCCTCATGCATGCAAGGCAAGCACTCTACCACTGAGCCACCTTCCCAGCCCTTACAAAAAGATTTCTATGAATAAAGATACAAATGAACAACATGACTATGGAGAATACATTAAAATATTGACTAGGGGCTGGGAAGGTGGCTCAGTGGTAGAGCGCTTGCCTTGCATGCTCGAGGCCCCGGGTTCGATTCCTTAGCACCACATAAGCAAAAAGAAAAAAGCCGGAAGTGGCGCTGTTGCTCAAGTGGTAGAGCGCTAGCCTTGAACTGAAGAGCTGAGGGACAGCGCCTAGGCTCAGAGTTCAGGCCCAACAACCGGACCCAAAATAAATAAATAAATAAAATAAAATATTGACTAATCCACTATTTATAATAATATTATTCTTTGTCTTCTATGTAGTTCTAGGCTAGCTTTTTACTCTTCTGGCCTTAGCCTCCCAAGTGCTGAGATTACAAGCACATGCCACCATACTTGGCTATTTATATATTCTCTATTTTTAATGTTTAACACTATCCTAATAAAATTAATACTTTTTTTTCCAGTCCTGGGGCTTGAACTCTGGGCCTGGGTGCTGTCCTTGCACTCTTCAGCTCAAGGTGAGAACTCTATCACTTGAGCCACAGCACCTCTTCCGGTTTTCTGCTGGTTAACTGGAGATCAGAGTCTCAAGGATTTTCCTGCCCCAGCTCGCTTTGAACCACGATCCTCAGATCTCAGCATCCTGAGTAGCCAGGATTACAGATGTGAGCCACCAGCGCCCTGCAATTCTTTCTTTCTTTTTTTTTTCTTTATTGTGAAAATACTGTACAGAGGGGTCACAATTACATGGGCAAGATAGTGAGTACATTTCTTATCAAGCATTGTAGCCTCTTCCTTTGCTTCCCCTTCCCATCCCATCCTTCACCCCCCCCCCCATATTCTTTCTTTTTTGTTGTTATTTTGGTCATGGGGACTGAACTCAGGGCCTGGGCTCTTTTGCTCAAGGCTTGTGCTCTACCACTCTGATCCACAGCTCTACTTCTGGTTTTCCTGGTGGTTAATTGGAGATAACAGTTTCATGGACTTTCCTGCCTGGGCTGTCTTTGAACCATGATCCTCAGATCTCAGCCTCCTGAGTAGCTAGGATTACAGGCGCGAGCCACCAGTGCCCTGCCACAGGAAATAATTTCATTTGCAATGAGAAAACAAATTCAAAAGTCTTTTACTTTTGGGCAGTACTGGGGCTTTGGATTTGTGCTATACCACTTGGAGCCATAAGCCCAGACCTCTTTGCTTTAAATTTTTTTTTCCCTCCAAGGCTGAGGACCAAACCCAGGGCCTTGCACGCGCCGGGCAGGTGCCCTTCCGCTGGGCTAAACCCCAGCCCTTAAAATGTTTTTTGAATAGGGTCTCATGCTTATGCCTGGGCCAACCTGAACCATGAGCCTTTTGTTTATGTTCCCTGTGAAGCAGAGATGACAAACATGTACTACTCCTGCCCAACTTTTTATTGGTTAAAGGGGGAAAGGGGGCTATGACTTATACATTTTTTGGTGGATGGTCTTGAACCACAATCCTTCTGATATCAACTTCCCTAGAATCACAGGTATGAGTCCAAGCTTGGATCCTTTTTTTAAAAAACAACAACAACAACAAAACAAGATCTGCCTGTGTAGCCAGACTGGATTTTAACAATCTTCTTGCCTCTTCCTCTCAAGTACTAGGAGTTCAGGCTTGTGTTACCACTCTCGGCTCTTCAATACTATTTTATAGCATATACCAATTTTATCTCACTTTGACACAGAGATCATCACCTTCATGGGTTTTACTGGGCATTTATATAGGGGGATCAGGCACCAAGGCACAAAGCCCTCTGTGACTCCAGCAGCCAACCAAAAGCCACATTGGCACAAGCAAAGCTATAAAAGCACAAGCAAACTGTTTTTACCTTGGTATTCTGTAGAAGAGCTAGTCCATTGCAAGCATTTGCTAGAAGAAAGTCTCCACTCAGGATGGCTATTTTATTTCCAAACTGCATGTCTTTCAATGGTCCATCAGATGACTGCAATTCAGTCAAATTTACTATCCCACGATGTACAAGGAGAGCAGTGTGGATAAGTTCTGTGATCTCTGCCAAACTTCTTTGACTAAAACATAAACACAAGATTTGCCTAAATGTCAAGAACCTTATTTTATCATTGTCAGACTTCAGTGTTCAATAATAAAATTTCACACATGATTCCTTTTTTTGAATGGTGATATTACTTTTTAATGAAGTTTTTACAGAGGCTTCTCTGCTGAATAGTTTGGGACCAACAAACAGATCATGATACTTTATTCTCTAAAATGCTCCTTATTCTTTTACAAGTCACTGGTCTGCCAGTGGAGGGATCCCCTCCTCAGTTCCATTTAGATACTTTGTTCTCAGTATACTTCTTTCATGTAAGTGCCACTATGTCCAGCTCCCTCTTTAAAAAAAGTTTTTTATTGTTATTGTAAAGGTGACACACAGAAAGGTTATACTTAGGCCATAAGTAAGGTAAAGAGTACATCTCTTTTTGGACAATATCACCTCTTCTCTTTCTCTGAGTTTTTCCCTCCCATCCCCACCCACAACTTGTATAATTTATTTTCAACAAAACTTTTTTTTGTTGTTGTTTTTGTTGGCCGTGGGGCTTGAACTCTGGGCCTGGGCACTGTCCCTCAGCTCTTCAGCTCAAAGCTAGTGTTCTACCACATAAGGCATAGTGCCACTTTCGGTTTTCTGGTGGTTTATTGAAGCTAAGAGTCTCATAGACTTTTCTTGCCTAGGCTGGATTTGAACCACGATCCTTAGATCTCAGCCTCCTGAGCAGCTAGGATTACAGGTGTGGACCATGGGCACCCAGATAAAACTTTTTGTTAAAAAATAAATTTTAGGGGCTGGGAATTTGGCTCAGTGGTAGAGCACTTGCCTTGCATGCATGAGGCCCTGGGTTTGATTCCTCAGCACCACATAAGCAAAAAGAAAAAAGCCAGAAGTGGCACTGTGGCTCAAGTGGCAGAGCGCTAGCCTTGATATGAAAAGCTGAGGGACAGCGCTTAGGCCCAGAGTTCAGGCCTCACGACTGGACCCCCCCCCAAAATAAATAAATTTTAGGGGTGGGATGGGGGAGATGGGAAGGGGAAACAAAAGAGGAGGCAACAATGCTTGATAAGAAATGTACTCATTACCTTGCCCATGTAATTGTAACCCCTCTGTATGGTATTTTCACAATAAAAAATAAATTTTATTATTATTAGGGTATTGTACAGAGGGGTTTGTATTTCACAATTTTGGATGATGTCACTCCTTCCCCTGCCTACCCCAGTTTCCCCTTCCTATCCCTGCTCACAAGCTGCATAGTTCATTTTCTACATAATGTATTGAATATCATGACTTCCCTCCCTCCCTTTGTGTTTTCTTTGCCCAATTAAAAAGCAGAAAAAGAAAAAAAAAGCACAAACACCACTGCCATCACCCAAAACAGTAACAATCATCCATCCTCCTGCATTTCCATTTCCTGGAGATGGTTTCTATAACTAGTATCTTAAATGTTCAGAGAAGTTGCACCTTTGTGTTCTTCCCCAATGGGTATCCTCCTTTAGTCTGACCATTTGTGAATGCCTAGAGTCTTGTATCGGTTATCATGTCCAGTTATATTTTACATCTAGCTTCCACATATGAGAGAAAACATGCAGTTTGTTTATCAGCTTGGCTTACCTCACTTAGCATGATTTTTTCTAGGTCCATCTACTTTCCTGCAAATAACATAATCCTATTTGTTTTAATGGATTAGTAAAATTCCATTCTGTATATATACCACATTTTATTAATCCATTGAACTGCTGTAGGGCATCTGGGCTGTTTCCATAGCTTGGCTATTGTGAATAGTGCAGCAATGAACATGGGTGTGCAAGTTTCTTTACTCTATTGTGCTTTGTAATGATCTGGGTAAAGGCCCAAGAATGGTATGGCTGTGTGTATAGGGAAGGGCTGCTGTCCAGAGTGGTTGTACTAGTTTATATTTCTACCAACAGGGTTTTGCCACATATCCTCCACCAGCATTTGTGGTTGGAATTTTTTTTTGGCCAGGCCTGGGCTTGAGTGTTATCTCTGAGCTTCATTTGACAGAGGCTAGTGCTTTAGCCACAGCCCCACATCCGGCTTTTTCTGAGCAGTTTATTGGAGACAGTCCCACAGACTTTCCTGCCCCAGCTGACTTGGAACGACAATTCCCAGAGCTCAGCCTCCTGAGTAGCCAGACTACAGGTGTGAGGCACTGGCTCTGGGGCACAGCTCCTTATTTTTGTTTTTTGTCGGTCATGGGGCTTGAACTCTGGGCCTGGGCACTGTCCCTCAGCTCTTCAGCTCAAGGCGAGCGCTCTACCGCTTGAGCTACAGCGCCACTTCCGGTTTTCTGGTGGTTTATTGGAGATAGGAGTCTCACGGTCTCTCCTGCCCGGGCTGGTTTGAACCTCAATCCTCAGATCTCAGCCTCCTGAGTAGGTAGGATTACAGGCGTGAGCCACCAGCGCCCGGCACAGCTCCTTATTTTTAATGGAAGTCACTACTATGGTTTTGTTTCTGATTCACTATTGTATCTGGACATGTGCTGGTAGTGATGAGGTCAGTAACTTCCTTGTAGTTCCCAGGTCCTTAAATCAAGAGAAACTGCATACATGCAGCCAAATCTATATCTTTGCCAAATACAAATGTTATTTTCCATTTGATACTATGAAAAGGATGAAGCTTTAAGGCCTTGAGAGGTGTGTGTGTATGTGTGTGTGTGTCCCCTGAGGCTTGAACTCAGGGCTGGGCATGAGCCACAGCAACACTCTTGGCTTTTTGGTAGTTCATTGGAGATAGGAGTCTCGGAGGCTTTTCTGCCCAGGCTATCTTTGAAACGATCCTCATATCTCAGCCTGAGTAGAGTAGCTAGAATTAACAGACATGAATCACCAGATTGTGGCTGATAAATGTTTTGCTATGGAAATGCTGGGAAAATTCCTAGAGTCAGATGAAAGCCTGCTATACCAATAGGTTACATCTCTTGATATCCATATCATGTACAGTTCACTTTTTGACTTTGAGTTTAACCATGTGACTTTCTTGACCTATGTGGGACAAAGTCTTTCTGCATTGTTTTTTTTTTTTTTTGTCGGCCGTGGGGCTTGAACTCTGGGCCTGGGTGCTGTCCCTCAGCTCTTCAGCTCAAGGCGAGCGCTCTACCGCTTGAGCTACAGCGCCACTTCCGGTTTTCTGGTGGTTTTTTGGAGACAGGAGTCTCACGGTCTCTCCTGCCCGGGCTGGCTTGGAACCTCGATCCTCAGATCTCAGCCTCCTGAGTAGCTAGGATTACAGGCATGAGCCACCAGCGCCCGGCTCTTTCTGCATTGTTTATCCTCTTGGAAAGCTTCCTGATATAATAGGAAATTTATGACAGAGCCTTTCTAGCTGTGGCCTAGCAGATCTAGTGGGTGAATACAGCCACATAAATAATAGTTAAGAATACAGTCCAACCAATCCACAGAATGATAATTTGTTGTTTTAAGCTTTGAATGGTTTGTTGTACAAAAATACATAACTAGCAGATATTCTAAAACACAATCAATTTCTACTATCTAGCTGCTTTCTAAATATTCCCTAGAGAAGCTTAATTTGAGTTTGGATTTGAAAGGGATAAGTGGGATAACCACAGCTGGAGAAAAAGGTCAGATCACAAAAAGTAACAAAATTAGAAAGCCAAAAATAAGGTAGACTTGAAATCAAGGCTTGCAGAAGGCAAGGGTAAACAATGTGACTAGAGTGAGCAGATCAGTTGGCTGGAGTATGAAATCTGTATGGTTAAGTGAGAATAAGAATTTGGTACTAGGGGCTGGGAAGGTAGCTCAGTGGTAGAGTGCTTGCCTTGCATGCCTGAGGCCCTGGGTTCGATTCCTCAGTACCACATAAGAAAAAAGAAAAAAAGCTGGAAGTGGTGCTGTGGTTCAAGTGGTAGAGCACTCGCCTTGAGCTGAAGAGCTGAGGGGCAGTGCCCAGACCCAGAGTTCAGGCTCCACGACCGGACCCAAAAAAAGAATTTGGCACTAGCTAGGCACTGGTGGCTCACACCTGTAATCCTAGCTACTCAGGAGGCTGAGATCTAAGGACCGCGGTCCAAAGCCAGCCGGGGCCGGAAAGATTGTGAGACTCTACCTCCAATAAACTACCAGAAAACTGAAAGCGGCACTGTGGCTCAAATGGTAGAGCACTAGCCTTGAGCTGAATAGCTGAGGGAGAGTGCCCAGGCCCAGAGTTCAAGCCTGACAACTGACCTGCCCCTTCCCCCCAAAAAATAAGAGAATCTGGGACTAGGCTATAACAGGTTAACAAGTCTATATTTTATTGTACAGGCAACACTATTGAGAAAGGGGATGATATAAGTGTTTTAATAATTTAGGAGGAGTAGCCTGAAAGTGATATATAGAAAAGTCTAAACAAATATGTAGTGAAAAATAGATGGTGGGTTACGAGGAGAGCTATTTACAAAGGTACAAGGCAAATGTAACAAAAGGGCTTGAAGGTGACAACCTTAATCATGGAAAGGAATAAATATAACCACAGGATAAATACAAGAGACTCTTCTTTCAAAATGTATTACTTACCAGGTACCAGTGGCTCATGCCTATAATCCTAGCTATTCAGGAGTCTGAGATCTGAGGATGGAGGTTTGAAGCCAGCCCACGCAGAAAAGCCTCCTTAAGACTCTATCTCCAATTAACCACTTAAAAACCAGAAATGGTGCTGTTGCTCAAAGTGGTAGAACGTTAGCCTTGAGCAAAAGAGCTTAAGGACAGTGCCCAGGCCCTGATTTCCAGTCCCACAATGAACAACAACAACAAAAAACCCCAAAAAGTATTACTTGTTTAATCACAATAATTATATAAAGACACAATTACAACTCTACAACTTTTTTTTGTTATGTTAGGAATTGAGCATACATGCCTTGGACATGCTAGGCAAGAACTCTATCACTGGACTACATCCCAGCCCCTTAAAGATACAGTTAAGATAAAATAAAGGAGTCAATTTGGCAATATCAAAGAAAAATTATGTATCTATTTCATTTCTTTTACAAATTAAGAGAATATGCAACAATTTCCCAGTAGAACAACCATGCTTAATTACAGATTGGGGGAATATGAAAAAGAGATGAACCAGTGAATTAAACACTTTCTAAGGAAAAAAAAAAAGATAAAGCCAAGGTTAGATTAAAATTTCATTATATTCCAAAGAAAATCATTGAGAATAGAAACTTCAGAGATGACTGAGAAATTTTTAAAAAGTGGAGTTGACAATTTAAATTATTTTTTAAAGTCTAAAAGAAAGGAATAAAAATTGTACTACCATCCTGAAAATACTTTCTAGCTTATAAAACCATTCACTGAAAAAAAGTCTGTATTGTCATATTTTGCAAAAATCACAAAATGAAGGTATGGCAACTATACTCAAAAAGGGCTATACATCTGGTTAAGTCTCTAATGCAATTTATTTTATGAAAGAAAGTAATAATCAGGCGAACAAGATACTGTAGACTTTTTGGATTACACTAAGGATAAACAGGAATAATTGCAAGCTTTTAATAGAGGCAATTATAAAACAGCATTCATTAAATAAAAAGTTTTAAGTGATACATGACTAAAACCAACAAAAAGGTAGTAATAACAACAAAACCCATCACTTGTACTTACCATTTACAAAGGACCTTCATTGCATTTACATTATCTACTTGTGATTTTAATTATAGAAGATTCATAAAGATTAAATATTTGTTTGTAAAGGACAGAGCTGGAACTTAGACCACATTATCATAGTGACCAATAAGAACTTAGAGTTTTGTTTTCTAAAGAAAAAATGAGGAAAGGGGATAAGCTAATAATATCAACACTGGTATATGCCCATGTTTTTAAATACTATGTAGGAAACGTTGCTAGGAGAATATACCTTAAAAATAATCTGCCTCTTTTTGTTCAAAGTAACTAGGGAATGTCATTATTTGCTCACAACCAAATTAACTGATTTACTCAGTCAAGAATCTGGATTAGTTCTACTTTTGCCTATCCTGTGAGACAGGCAGATTAGGAGTGGATCCCTTGTACTTACTGGTCCTTGGTCTTCTCTGAAGATCAAGGATGAAGAACAGATTCTTTCCTGTTCCCAACTTGTAAGATGCAAGGATTTTTTTTTTTTTAAATTACCTAAACTAGCAACTAATTTTGTCTTTTTTCTTTGTCTTCCTTTCTTTTCTTCCCTTGCTCTACCCATTTTTTCATGAGTTCCTAGAATTATTTTCTAGGATAAATAAATGTTGTACTTTAAAATTGTTTATTTTATTGCAAAGATACTGTACAGAGGGGTTACAGGTACATGAGTAAGGCAATGAGTATATTTCTTGTTGAGCATTGTTGCCTCCTCCCTTGTTGTTCTCCCACTATCCCTTCCCTTCCTCACCTCCCTCACTCCCCTCACCCCCACAATGCTGTACTCTTTTAAACTACTGTTTATTGTGTGCACTCAAATTCCTGAAAGATATGGTCACATTGTGCCACAAAAAGAGCCTAGACACTTTATGTTCCTATTTCTTCACTCTGGTCTTATCTACCTTATAGGATCTGTTGGAGAAAGTTCCAATTATTTACAAGTAAGAGAACCTCTACCGAGTACCCCTGTATGAAAGTGCCATACAACTTTTGCTGCTATGAGGGAAAAAAAAAACAGCTGTGTTTTTGTTTAAAGCCCACATGCCACTTCTTTTGGAAAGCTTCCTTCATTTCTCTACACTTAACTCCTCTCTGGTTGAAGGTCCTTGAATATAGCTTTGTCATTTCTCATACTTCATTTCTGTAGTCATCTATCTCCCTGCACTCCCACCCCCAGGACACCGTAATTATACTATCTAGTTCCCTGGACTGCCTACAAGGTATTTGTCAAGTCAGTAACCCTTAACTTAGCAATCATTTCTATGACGACTATAGAAGGTTAGTTTCAAAAGGGAAGAAATGTCAAAAATTAAAATCAGGTTTATAGAATCACATTTCCAAGTGATCCAGAGGCCAATTTGCCTCCTCCAACTGCCACTTTTAAGGTATGAGTAATAATGTTCCCTATGAATAATAAGAACCTTACAGGAGCTATCACTGCGGATACATCATTTTAATTATTAAAACTAGGCACTGGTAGCACACACCTATAATCCTAGTTACTCAGAAGCTGAGATCTGAGGATCATGGTTCGAAGCCAGCCTGGTCAGGAAAGTCCAATCTTGATTAAACACCCAGAAAATTGGAAGTGAAGGTGTGGCTCAAGTGGTAGAATGTTAGCTTTGAATGAAAAAGCTCAGGGACAGCACCCAGGCCCTGATTTCAAGCCCAGGATCAACATATCAACACCCCTCCCCCCCCCCTGCCATGTTACTTACATTTACACTGTTAAAATAGTAATCTGGACAATGTGTTTCACCACACAGATAAGGGAAAGAAAAGACACTGGAGTCTGTTTTCTCCCTTTCTCTATTTCTTCTTTCTTTGTCATCTATTCCCTTGCTTTCCTCTTTTTGAAATTTAAAAAAGGCAGAATAGTTGCCAGGTACTGGTGGCTCATGCCTGTACTCTCAGCTACTTAGAAGTCTGAGATGTGAGGAGAAGTCAGCCTTGAGCAGGAAAGCCCATGACACTATCATCTCCCATAAACTACCCAAAAGCTGGAAGTGGATCTGTGCTCAAGTGGTAGAACTTAAGAGCCTTGAGCAAAAAAATGTTCAGGGACAGGGCCCAAGCCTCAGGACTAGCACAAAACAACAATACTACCACCACCAATAAAATTAGATAGTATGGACAAGAATATTTACATAGTGTTCAACTTAAAGAACTGATGGCTTACATTTTGTCAGTTTAAATAATTTCTAAATTTTTTTAAACTCTGCTTTTAATTTCAAACATATACACGTGGAAAAATATGGCATCAGGACATCTGGGATAATTGCCAACTTCAAGAATGACTAATCCCAAACTACCCCCACCTTTTATTATAGCTTTTACTTCCTTTCTAAATTTTGGAAGTAATGCAGAAAACATGTTATTTCATCTGAAAATGCTTTAAATATCTTACTTTAAAATGCTAATGATGATTATAGCTACCCTATAAATTACTTTAAACTAATTATATTCTATGCTGAGCACCATATTAAAATAATTAAATAGATGGATTAATAAACAAATGAATATAAAGTAACAGCTCTCTGAGGTAAGTAGTGCTTGTGCCACACAGAAGGGAACTAATCTGACAGGTCAACTAAACCCAAGTTTGCATGGTGGGTAAACTGGAGGCTGGATTCAAGCCCAGAACTGTAGGGTTCTAAAGACTACTTTCTTTGCATATCAATAGAAAACTCATCAAAATCCCAAACACAACCTGTACAAAATTTAGTGTCTTTCTAAATGTAAAATGCTAGGCAAGAGTCATTTATGGTAAGATAATTTTATCTGAATTCTAAACATTTTTTTAAAGCTAGAAAACGGACTTATACGTTTGAAACTTTGATTTTTAGAAAAGAAAAAAACTCTGCCATTTTAGATTTTGCAATTTATTGCAATGTTTTGTTTTGTTTTTTATTTTTTGGTGATATTGGGGTTCAAATTTAAGTTCTTGCAATATTAAGCATACAGTGATGCCAAAAGAACAGACGAATTGGATAGAATTGGGATAGAATCTAGAAGGAGACCCAAATATATTTGGTAAATTATTTATGGTAACAATAACATTTCAAATAATTCTGGAAAATATGGATTATTCTTACAAATGATGCTAGGCCAAGTGGCTATCAATTAAAGGAAATAAATAATAAAATTGCATTCCTATTTCACACCATAGATAAAAATACATTTAGATACATGATGTAAATAGAAAAACAATATTATAAATTTAGCGAACCCTTTCTTTTTTTTTTTGGCCCAGTCGTGGGGCCTGAACTTTGGGCCTGGCCACAGTTCCTCAGCTCTTCAGCTCAAGGCTAGAGCTCTACCACTTGAGCCACAGCACCACTTCCGGCTTTTTTCTTTTTGCTTATGTGGTGCTGAGGAATCAAACCCAGGGCCTCATGCATGCAAGGCAA
>NW_012267278.1:2968796-2988812 GCF_000151885.1 Dipodomys ordii | reverse complement strand
CCCCCCCCCCAAAAAAAAAAGAAAAAAAAGAATAGAATGCTTTGTGGATAGTTATAGGTATACCCATCTAATACAGGAAGGAATACAAATGAAGTTGGTCAAGTGTACTGGAGAATCTTGAATAGGGCCAGAGTTTTTCTAAATCACAGCATGAAGCTATAAAGAATTGCTGGGAAGTATGAAGATATTCATTTAAAACTGGAATTTTAAGAAATGGAAGCCAGCACAGGTTGCTTATGCCTTTAATCCTACTCAGGAAGGTAAGATGTGAGGACCACATTCAAAGTCAGCCTGGGTAGGAAAGTCCATGAGACTCAAGTAGTAGAGAGAACCAGTGTAAGATTCAATTGAAGCTCCAGTATGGGCACCACAAGATAAAACAAGATGAACTCAAAGTTGAACTATCATATGATCCTGTTATATCATTTCTGGGCATATACTGAAAGAATGTAAGTCAGGATACAGTAAAGATTCCTGCAAACTCTATGTATATTGAAGTTCTCTTCAAAGTAGTTATGTAATAAGCCAAGGTGCACAACAATCAACCAATAAATGGATGAATGAAATGTGATATAGATACATATATATATATAGTATACATGTGTATATATATGCATATGTACACAATGGGAACATTATTTAGCCATAAAGAAAAATGATACTATGTAACTTGCAGAAAAATGGATGGAAGATCTTCATTAAGTGAAATAAGTCAGACTAAAAAGACAAATATCACATGTTGTATTTTCATATGCAGTATCTAGACCTAATACAAAAAAGAGTGACATGAATGTAAGGAGGGAACTGTTTTAGTTCAGAGAGAGTAGCAAAGGAAAAGACAAAAAAGGGAATGATGGAGGGGACACTAATATATATATATATGAAAATATATAATAAAGTTCATTACAATCTGTTTTGAGAAGGGGGAAGGGAAGAGTACAATAAGAACAAACAATAGCCAGGTGCAATGGCTCATTTCTATAATCCCAGATACTTAGGAGGCGAAGATTAAGAAAATCACGGTATGAGGCTAGCCCAGGTAAAAAGTTAGTGAGACTCCATCTCAACTAATAAGCTGTGTATGTTGTCACATGCTTACTTTATCCCAGTTTTGTGGAAGGGATAAATGGGAAGCTCATAGTCCAGGCTAGCTGAGGAAAAACTAAATAACTAAATAATTAAAGCACAAAGGCTGGGTATGGCTCAAGTGGTAGAATATCTGCCCAGCAAGTGCAAATTCCAACCTCAGTAATCTTCAAAATAAGTGGGAAGCAATTCTGTTTTTAATGTGTTTCTCATTGGTTCAAGTATCATATGAATATTTTTGGAATTACTAGTATGTATGTGCAGTATCTGAGGCATCTCAGAAGGAATATTATAAGAAACTTACTAATGAGTCTGACATTTTTTAATATCACTAAAGACGTATTAGTTGGACACAAGAAAATGCTAGAAAGAAATCTGTCCATCTTTCTCCCAAACTGACAGATTTTTTTTCTTTTTCTGGTATTGGGGATCAACCCTGGGGTATTATAAGGCAAGTATTTGTCCACTGAGCTACATCCCAGCCTTTGACAGATTTTTTATTTTTGGGGGGTCTGGTCCTGGGGCCTGAACTCTGGGCCTGGGCGCTGTCCCTCAGCTCTTCAGCTCAAGGCTAGGGCTCTACCAATTGAGCCACAGCGCCACTTCTGGCTTTTTTCTTTTTTGTTTATGTGGTGCTGAGGAATGGAACCCAGGGCCTCAGGCATGCAAGGCAAGCGCTCTACCACTGAGCCACCTTCCCAGCCCCCAAACCTTTCTAGCCTTTAAAATAGATTTAATCATTTCATGGCTAAAATTACAATGTAAAAACAAAAACAAAAATTCTTTTTTTTTTTTTTTTTGGTTATGGGGCTTGATCTTTGGGCCTAGGCATTTTCCTTCAGCTCTTCAGCTTAAGGCACAGCACCACTTCTGGTTTTCTAGTCATTTATTGGAGATAAGAGTCTCATGTGGACTTTCATGTCCGGGCTGGTTTTGAACTGTGATCCTCAAATCTCAGCCTCCTGAGTAGCTAGGATTACAGGCGTGAGCCACTGGTGCCTGGCCAATAAAACTTTTAGAACAGACAAAATTCTTTCATATATAGAATTTAAAGCAGTCCTGGACTGGTGATACTGTTTAGAGGTAAAACACTTGCCTACCCTGTGAGAGGCCCTGGATTCAATCCCACTACCACAAAGTAAAGCAAAATAAAACCAAAATGAATAGATGATACCTATGTGGTGACTAATATTTGCAATTTGGCTGTAATAAACTTTTAAAAAAGCCTATAGTTTTACTGAAATATAATTTCAAAATAGTCATTGCTTAACATGAAGACTTGTTTAGTCTTTCCCTACCTTGATTTATTTCCAAAAAACTAAGGCTCATATTGATGTTTTCTGCAATTAATTCTCTCCAGCCTTGCCAACCCATCTACAAAGAGGTCAGTTGCCTTAGGTAGCAGTAGTCATACTTGAAAGAGCAGAGGGATATTGGGACTCAGCAAGGACTCACCCTATTTATCATTAGAAATTTGCTAACCAGAAAGAAATTTGTATTACATTGTTTCTTTATGCAGGCACATAATAACATTCTGCTAAGTGATTAATGAACATACCTATGAAACTAATAAGAGCATAAACAAGCCAGGTAACTTACCTTTAAGAGTATTTGTTGCCAGGTGCTGGTGGCTCACAGCTATAATCCTAGCTACTCAGGAGGCTGAGATCTGAGGATCACGGTTCAAAGCCAGCCTGGGCAGGAAAGTTCACATGAGACTCATCTCCAATTAACTGCCAGAAAACCAGAAGTGGCACTGTGGCTCAAGCGGTAGAGTGCTCACTTTGAGTAGAAGAGCTTAGGGACAGAGCCCTGGCCCAGATTCAAGCCCCAAAACAGACATGTATATATATGTACTACTCTATTTTTTTTTGAATAACTCAGTCACAAACTTGACATTATCAGCACAGAATTATCCTATACATCAACCAGCTGCTTACAATTAGGAAGGAGATAGGTAGCTAACTAATATTATCTAGTTTGTAGCCCTCTCTGGCAGAGAAGCAGAGAGAAAGCCAAGGTACGCATCCCTGTCCAATCCGTAAGAGTGGGTTTGAGTTTAGCTATCACAAAAGGGGTTAACAATACTTGAGACTATCCAAAAAGCCTAACAAGACATCTGGGTGCAGCGGCTGTCACTGTCAGGGCAGGCCTTGGAGGGAATGCCCGTATCAATTCAGTTTATCAGATAGACAGCTGATCAACATTAAACAGACTTGCTCTGGGCAGACTGAGCTGAGCTTCCTGACATGAATTCCAATGAGAGCCCTCTGCACTCTAGCACTGAACGCTGCCATTTTTTTAAATTCTTTTTTTTTTTTTTTTTACTGTTGCAGCTCCCTGGACATATGGGAATCCCTAGTGATGAGCACATAAAGCTGCCTCTAACTCAGGTGACGGCTCATTTCCCCTGGCTGACGGCAGACATTAATATCCTGAGGAGATCAGACCCGCCTCTCTGACCCTCATCTATCGAAGCAGAACCACTGCCCTATTTCTTCATTTAATAAGCTTTTAATGAAGAAAACCAAAACTCCCCCACAGACTGCACAGAGTTCTATATGAAAAGGTTATACAAACACATCAGATTCAGCATCAAAGTTTTCCAGAATATCTGCTCCCCACTCAGCCCTCCAATGGATTCTGTCATTCGCCCTCCCATAGAGCTCACTCTTTCTGCTGCAGTACAGGCAGGAGTTCAGTTCTCTGCTCTGATAATTACGAGTTGTCTCCATGGCATGACAGGTGGAGGATTAAAGAACTGATTACAAAGAGCATGCTGGTGTTTTCATTCTCATTACAACTCTCTCTTTTCAAGGGCTCATCAGTTAGTTATGAAACTGCTTCAGGCATAACCAGGCTGGGAGAAATGACAGTCCAGTGACAATCTCGAAAGTATACTAGAAGATGCTGTGGAACTAAATTAGAATATGGGAAAGCTAAAAATATTGGTTGAATTGGAGCTGGCAAACATGCTTTGGTTTCAGGAGAAATAGTGGGAAAGATGTGTGATTGCAAATGAAGATAGGGATTTTCTACCTGTGAATTGGAGGCTGGTCAAAAGCAAGGGGATCTGAATCACTACTTAAGTTTAGTGCCAGGGCTGAGAGTTCTGATTTGCTTTGTAAGAGACTGGGCTTGAGTCTTCTCTCCAGAAGAAAGCAAACAGGGGTCAGGAGAGATGTGAAGCTGCATGTTAAATGGGCCACAGTAAACACCATAGGAGGGAAATGTCATTCTGCAAAGACCTCTCCAACTAAATAACAAGAGGCAGTGATGGACCAAAAGGGGAAAGTTAGCAGGTTCTATTTAGACCATGAAGTGTGTCCAAGGCTGGGAGCTTCTGTGAAGGTAAAGGTTAATCAAGTGAAACAATGATCTGCTTCCTATGAAAAAGAGTATAAGGGCATAGGTTATATAGTGGCATGCTTTAAATTAGATTGCTTTTATTGTTTCCCAGCCAATCTAGATTTACAGAGACACAAAAATAAATCCTAAGTGTTCCCCAATATGTTTGATCAGGTCTCTTCAAATATAAAAGTAGAGTGATTCTCCAACATATCTAAACCACAGACTACAGAAGCCACGGTCAGGTACTCATTGTACAGATTAATACACAATTCATTACTACAATGTCCCAGATATTATCATTTTTAATGAAGCATTTAATATATACAATTTTAGCTATTAACCCTGTTTTATAGATGAGAAAATGGGAGCTCAGATATGTTAATTGATCTGCCTAAGGGGTTATGACTTGGAGGCAATGGGGCTAGATCTTGATTAAAACACTTTTTGCTGAGGTGAAATGCAATTTACCTGCTATCTATCCAACTTTACTGACTCCCTAAAGAATCAGTTTTCTCAATAACAGAATAATTGTGGCACATCTATAGTCTGTCACTAGAAACGGGTTCTGTGCTTAACCACTATTAGACCATGAGTCCCTTGGTAGTCAGATAAAGCCCAGGGACTCTTAAAGAACATCCTTAGAAACTCTAAACACATCAATAAGATTATAACATCAGGCCCTTAGATACCTACAGTCTCCCAAGAAGTAACTCTTGGCCAAGCACCAGCAGCTCCAATGACCCTAGCCACTCAAGAGATTGAGGTCTTAGGATCCCATTTCAGAACCAGCCTGGGCAAGAAAGTCTGTGAGCTTCTTATCTTCAATTAACCACCAAAAGATGAAAGTGGAGCTGTGGCTCAAGCACAGGATAATGTGCAATCCTCAGGGTCAAGCCCCAAGACTGGCATAAAAAAAAATTATATGGAAACAACTTAGGTGTACAGAGGTTAATTTTTTGCCTCATGTCATTCCAAGGTTTTTCCAGAGCCAGTCTGACCTGTGAATCCATGTTCCTTCCATTTCACCAATGTAGTAACTAAATGTTCAGACAAGAAGAACATGGGTGGGAGGCAGGCTTGATTGGCACCTCTCAACAGCAATAGTGGTCTTCTATTTATTGACCTAATGAAGAAGAATCTGAAAGCCACATGTCTGTAATAGGTTCTGTACCTTTTTGTCAAATAGGCTGATGTCCTCTATCACCACCACCCTCAATGAGAGAATTATGCATTTCCATCCTGTTAAACAAGGTCAAATGAAATATTAGTGAAAAATATCATTTCTAAGCAAAGGCTTTAAGAGATACATGATTCGCTTGATCTCTTTTCTGTTTCAAATGGAGGCTGCTTCATCAGCCTTGGTCTTATAGATTAAGGATAGCCCCCACACCCTGTACAATCAAAGCTAGACTATCCAATAATATAGCTGCTAACCACAGGTAGCTTTTTTTTTTTCTTGGTCAGTGATGGGGCTTGAACTCATGGTCCCTCAGCTCTTCAGTTCAAGGCTAGCACTCTACCACTTGAGCCACAGTGCCACTTCTGGCCTTTTCTGTTTATGTGGTGCTGAGGAATCAAACCCAGGGTCTCATGCATGCGAGCAAGCACTTTATCACTAAGCCACCTTCCCAGCCCCATCACAGGTAGCTATTAAGCACTTAAAATGCTACCACTGGTTTACATTTACATGTTCTGTAAGTGTAAAAGACTTAGTTTAAAAAATTTAAATATCTTAATGATAAATGCTTCATATTGTTTACCTCTTGAAAGACAGTATTTTAGACATACTAATTTAGATAAAAAAATTGAAGTTAGGATTGTTTCCTTTTTAGTACAGTTGCTAGCATATTTGTTTAGAGTCAGGAATGGTATGCATACCTGTAATCCTGCACTTTGGAGGCAGTCAGGACAATTGCAAATTATAAGCCAATCTGTGCTACATAGTGAGTTCAAGGCCAGCCTGAGTTAACCATGAGATCCTGTCAGAACATAGTAAGGGCTGAGATATAACTCACTAGTAGTTTGCTTGCCTAGTATGTTCAAGGGACTATGTTCAATTCATAGCACTGCCCCCAGTCCTCAAAAAATTATTTCTCTGAACAGATATATAGTACTATTTCTCCTCTGGGGCCCTGCTAAGCTCACATCTTTCCATCCCACCTTTTTCTCCAGAGTTGTCTAATAGTTGAGCATTTTTCCCTTCAGATTTTGGCTGCATATTTTTAATATATATTTATAAAATATAGAAAATGTTATGCATTTTCCCATAAAATGTTAATTATTATGCATACCATAAATTGTTTTTTGTTTTTGTTTTTACATTTTATATCTTATTTTACCATAAATTGTTTTATTCAACTACAGTTGATGATTTCGAGGTCCTTACTACAGGTCAAACTACCTAACTTATTAACAATGGATATAGATCCAAAGTATGGATATATTATGTTCTTCAGACCTCATTAATAAATACTTAGGCTATTTCCTGCTATTATTATAAACAATGCTACAGTGAACATCTTCATATACCAACCACATGTATTTACGTCTTTTTATATTTTTAAATTTTATTTTATTTTTCTATGTTCTACTTCTATAGAAAATACACCCCAGAATTAATAGTTGAATAGGTTGAATAGTATTTAAATGGTACTTAAAACTGTATTAAGATATGGCCAAAGCCGGGCGCCGGTGGCTCACGCCTGTAATCCTAGCTACTCAGGAGGCTGAGATCTGAGGATCACGGTTCAAAGCCAGCCCAGGCAGGAAAGTCCATGAGACTCTTATCTCCAATAAACCACTAGAAAACTGGAAGTGGCGCTGTGGCTCAAGTGGTAGAGCACTTGCCTTGAGCTGAAATGCTGAGGGACAGTGCACAAGCCCAGAGTTCAAGCCCCACGACCAACCAAAAAAAAAAAAAAAGGCCAAATGGGCCATTCTATCTTCAAAACAAAAGGTTTAAGTTATTTGCTTCGTAGTATCTATAATTCTAAACCTTCATAATTCTCTGATATGACAAAGGCATAGCTTTCTGTAAGGAATTCAGTGAACCTCTAACTTACTTGCTCAAGTCAATTCAGATGTAGCTACAAATAACTGGCAGGCACTTTCTTGAGATTTCCTGATGGTTGTGCTTTCTCTCAAACATTATCTCCCTCCCCTCACTGAGAAAGTAATTTTCATGAGAAAGTAAAGCTGCCACTTCTATGTGACCCTTAGTCTCTTCCATGCTGGCTGAGTGTTCCAGGGCCAAGCACATGGCCTGATCAATAGTACTTAGATTCTTTTCCTAGCAATCTGAAATCCAGGGCTATTTGAGAGTGGATTGGAATGATTTATTAGAGCAGCATTTACAAACTTCAGCTAAAGCAGGTTTGGTGGAACATGTGTGTAATCCCAACACTCAGGAGGCAAAGGCAGAATTGTGAGTTTGAGGACTACACAGAAGGCCCTGTCTCAAAAAAAAAAAACAAAAAACAACAACAAAAAAAAAACAATTCCCTGGCCAAGTACATGCCTACTATGGTTGGTTTGATCCTCAACATTATAAAACAAACAACTAAAAATACTCTTCGGTTACCCACATATCTCTTTTCTCCATGAATCAATAGTCCTCTTATACATTCTAGGTTTTCTTTAAGTACTTTTTTTGGTTTAAAGATTTTTGTTCATTTAGAGAAAACATAGAGTTTAGGAATACTAATTCTAGAGATCCACTGCCTAAATTCAAATCCTAACTGCAACTTATTAGCTAAGTGACAGTAAGCAGCTTGCTTGGCTACTCTCAGGACTCAGAGATTTCATCTCTAAATGGTGGGAGCAACATATATAGTTATGGGAGATTAGATGACTGTGTAGATGCCTCTTAGAGTGGTGGTAATTCACAGAGTAAATACTCACTAAATGTTAACTTTTACTGCTTTTAAGCCAACTTAGCTTTCTTTTCAAGTTTTTTTTTGGGGGGGTGGGTTGTGAACTCTGGGCCTGGGCCCTGTCCCTGAGATCTTCAGCTCAAGGCAAGCGCTCTACCACCTGAGCCACAGTGTTACTTCCTCAAATAAATCTTTAGAGAAAGCTTTGCATCCCAAGTATCTTATAATTATAGGTAAGGAGCAAATCACCCACAGAGCAGAAGGACTTGAACCTGTGGCAACAGGGAGTCAATTCACTTTACTACTGCAGACATTCCCATGGGGCAATGGCACAATGTCCTTGGACTTGTGGATGCTGTTCTTAGTGACAGACAATCCTTTCCTATCCCTCTAGAGCCTCATCATGCTCTGCACTCAAAATTCCTCTATGAACCTATGAAATATCACCAATTTTGACTAGTATATCTACATTAAAGATGAGGAACTAGCAGGTCAAATAGGTCTGCTAAGTTGTTAAGAACTATCATCCAGATGTCTTAACTTCCATCCACTGTATTTCTTCTTCTATAATGGATTTCATGCTGAATCTTCTTGAAAAGAAAATTGCTAAATTATTTCAAGTAATCTAATGGTTGTATCAGCAAAAGCAAGGAAGATGGAAAGTTTCCTGGCCAGGAAGTTTTCACCTCAAGTATCTGTTCAACTTGTTTTCACTGTGTCTCCTTAAATCAAAAGCTTAGTCTCTGGGAATAATCATAAGTTAATTATGCTTTCGGGTGAGTGTAAGCTTATTTAAATATTGAGTTTTATTAAAAGTTCTGGTTTGAATCCGGGCTTCATTTCCTATAAGCTGAAAACAAGTTATTTCAACCCTCAAAGTCTTTCACATTTGAAAATGAGATTTCTTAAGACTGTTGTAAGGAGGCAATAAACCTTACTCACGTAAGCAACAAGGACTTACACGGTATCACTATCAATTGGTAGAAGATCTGGTCCATGGGCTGGGAAGGTGGCTCAGTGGTAGAGTGCTTGCCTTGCATGCATGAGGCCCTGGGTTCGATTCCTTAGCACCACATAAACAGAAAAAGCCAGAAGTGGTGCTGTGCCTCAAGTGGTAGAGTGCTACCCTTGAGCTAAAGAGCTCAGGGACAGTGCCCAGACCCAGAGTTCAAGCCACACGACTGACAAAAAAAAGAAGATCTGGTCCATTTTTAATTATTCCCATTGTTTACAGAAGTAGACAGATAGCAAATGTTTCCTTTCCTTTTATGTACAAATGGAGCTGGTATTATGGATTTTTAAACCCAGGAACTGTTTCTTAAGTAACATTGCATGGAAGATACAAATCCAGTGCACTGGGAATGTAGAGAAGCTTAAGGTATCACTCCAGAAACTTCTAGCCTAGTGGGTGATATTATACTTAGACCTTTGTAAGCTACAGCCAAATATAGTACTCTTTTCAGAATAGAAGACTATTGAGGACCTTAGACCCCCATCATCCAATTCTGAAACCTTATTTTACAGTTGTAGAAATTGAGGCCAAGAAAAAGGAGTAGTTATGCAGAGGTGAAGGTACTTGAACTATAAGTATAATCTTTTTGATATCTTATGCTGTTAGAATGACAAAACAATTTACGTTAACAATGTCTAGATGAAAGTTTCAAAACAAACCAGTATGACAAAATGAAATCAGGTAACACAGAATAATCACATTCTTTTACAACAATAGAATGCAAATGTATACCCAAGTTATTGTTTATTGGTGTTTTTTAATGAAAAATATATCATTAAAGATTTTTAAAAAATTGAACTAGTATTTGATAAGTGATGTTAACAACCAATTAACATTGATTAGTCAGTAAAAGATAATCAGAATTGAATTTTGTAATGAATTTACTGGTTTGTCCTTTTCTTCATCATAAACAGAGAAATCTGAAAATGCTTCTGCCTAGCTTAACAAGATGGTGTTTGCAAAATATGTTATGTTTTCCGCTTTTGGCTTTCAGCCCTAAGTAGCTATACATGCAAGGAACTGATTTTCTCTAAAGACCTCTAAGACCATGGTATTTTTAGTCATATTTTCCTTTTGTTGGATCATGATTTCTCATTCTGGCCTTCTGGATTTAGTGCTTATTGGCTCTTTTTGAGAACACCAGGAGCTGGGGTGAAGCCAGTACCACCAAAAAAAGAAAAGAAAACCAGGCAATAAATAAGTCATTTGATCAACACTAGTTCATATTATGTGTAGTATAATATTATTACAACAATCTAAAATATGTTCATCTTAGTCACTATATATATTTTATGATCAAGTGAAATAATCTACTCATATTGATTTACAGACAAAGAACTTTAAGAACTAAATATTGTGATTATTAAAAGAATCAGAATAGGTAAAACTTGAAAAAAATAACCGAGATTATCTGATTATCATTATCATCAAAATTATTTGTGCAATTCCTACTATGTTAGACTCTGAAAATACCAAGTATTTAAGAAGTATTTTTATCTTATAAGTATGAAGCTTATAAGTCCTTTTTTTTGGGGGGGGGGTCCAGTCATGGGGCCTGAACTCTGGGCCTGGGCGCTGTCCCTCAGCTCTTCAGCTCAAGGCTAGCGCTCTTCCACTTGAGCCACAGCACCACTTCCGGCTTTTTTCTTTTTGCTTATGTGGTGCTGAGGAATCGAACCCAGGGCCTCATGCATGCAAGGCAAGCGCTCTACCACTGAGCCACCTTCCCAGCCACTTATAAGTCTTTTAAAAGTAATTTAAAATGTGGTCTTAGCCCAGCACCAGCGGCTCACATAAGAAATCCTACCTACTCAGGAAGCTGAGATCTGAGGATCCTGGTTCAAAGCCAGCCCAGGCATAAAATTCTGTAAGACTCTTACCTCCAGTTAACCACCAAAAAAAGCTGAAAGTGAAGCTGTGGCTCAAGTGATAAAGTGTTGGCCTTAAAAGAAGCTCAGGGACTGCAACCAGGCCATAAGTTCAGTACCAAAAAAGGGTGTATGCCTTGAAGCTTCACAGTTTAGTTGGAGATACTGTACAATGATATAAAAAGATCTGGCAGGAAAATGATAGAATATACAAGTGTAAAGTGAACACCATGACCCATATGTAATGGTCTCTGAGGATTTAGCGGGAGGAAAGGGAGGACTCTAAGGGAAAAGAGACAAGAGAGCTGAGCTTTTCTTAGATGAGGAACACTCTGACTATCCGAGCAAGGATGCTACTGCTGCACCCCCATGCCATGGATGGTGCCACTGCAGTGCTCTGGGGGCTCCAGGTGGATGGCTGCTGTTGTGCTGCTGGTCCTGACAGAACTCACCCTCTGGCCACACCATGAATGGAGTTGGCAGCTGCCACAGAGTGGTTTGATAATGGTTGCAGTCAGCAGACTGAAACTGGAATATAGATTGATCACAGGTTTAGAACAAGGCTTTGGAGCAATCAATTCCAAGTTCATTTCTGCTTCATGGATTTCTTAATTGGATATGAACACTCTTTTGCTGTGGCTGCTCCTGCTGCTGCTGTGTTCTACCAAAATTTATACTCATATCTGCAAACATAAAAAAAATCATCAATGTTAAAGTGAGGGGTGGGATTAGATGACTTTTCTTAGAGCCTGAGAGGAAAAGAAATGAGAACAATACAAAAGAGGACAGAAGCTCAGGAGCATTCTTACCTTCTGGCCACAGCCCTAAATGACTTGGATCAGTTAAAAAGACTAAAATGATTGAGTTGCTACTCTCTGCCCAAATGTCATTTTCATGCAGAGACAAAAGAAAATTAGCATGCCTCTTCTTTTATATTTTGCTTAGTAAGGTTACCTAAAGCAAAGAAATGTGCATTGACAGCTGGGTTTTAGGTACCACAGAAGAATATTCACTGTGAGTTAATTATCAGAATGTCAAGTCATTATACTACCTAATTTCATCAGCACAATTTCATCTGGACACAAAACCCTGCTGTGGTCTAAAGCAGAAGCCCATTTATTAATCACAGTAGCTTATAGAGTAACTCAGTTTGAGGAGAGCAAAAAGATAAATGAAGCTAACTGAATCCTTTGTCTTCATTCTCATTCTGAAGGAAGGAATGCAGTAAAGACTTCAAACAGAGATGATACAGAGAGCTTTTGGCAAGCCTTCTGAGAAAATAAAAATGTACCTGTTTGCCTTCCCTAAGGTTTAAGTTTAAGATTTAGATGGTTCCCTTTCATTTCACAGGTCTTCCATTCCCTTACAAAACTTGTCCCGAGGAAAGGATGGAGTCAGAAATTCTGAAAGAAGAGTTGGGAAAGAGCTCCTCTCTTTTGTGGGAAGGGAAGGAATTGGTTGTTCCTCAGGAGAGAAGGATGTCACCAAGTCCTTTTAATAACACAAGCAATTAAATTTCTGTTTCTACAAACATCTTACATGATTATCCTTACTATATTATTAATAGCATAGTAAACGAGTATGTGTTTGGATATTTATCATATGGGCAATTATGGCCATTTCTTCAAACATCTGACTTAAATCCCATTATAGTAGACTTTCAGGGCAACCCTTCCCACCAGACTTAGTAGTTTAACTAGACATTTATTTTCTTACAGTTCTGGAGGCTAGAAGTCTAAGATAAAGTGCCAGAAAATCCCAACTCTAGTAAGGCTCTCTCCGGCTTTGCAAAGAGCCCTATTTCCATTGTGGTCCTATGGCTGCTTCTGTGTATGCTCAGCAGGAGACAGAACTCCCTCTCCATTGTCTCTTTCCACCTTTATGACCTCACTGAATCTTACTTGCCTAGCTAAGCCTCTAGTTCCTAATACAGACACAATGTAAGTTAAGGTTTCAATACATAAAATTTGAGGGATACAGTTCAGTCCATGATACCTACCTAGAAATATGTGTATGGTTTGTTGTTTTTTTTTTACAGCTTGCTAACATATCCTGCCAAAGGAATTTACATTAAACTCAGCTCACTACAAAATACATTTAAAATCCAAGTACATTTAGTTAAAACAAAAAATAAAGAGCACATTTTTGGCTATGTATTCTGCTTCTTTCTCTTTCAAAGCACAATTCTGATATGATTTAGGACAAAAGAGGAATGAGACACAGTATAATCTTTATGGAGTTTATAGTCTCATGAGAAATATAAAAGCAGACATCAATAAAGTATGACAAATACACTACAGTTATTAAGAATATGAGTTTGAGTAAGAAAGGTCTGATTTAAATTTCAGGTGTGCTATTTACTGGCTGTGTAGATCCTGGCTGAATTATTCAATACCTCCAAGCTTCACTGTCCTGATTCATGGGGCTACTGCTATTGAGGAGGCCTATTGTGAGGCATAAGTGGGCTGGTAGGTCAGGCATTCTCAACACAATGCCCTGGCACATGGTGTGTGCTCAGGACATGATAGAAATTACGACTATCACCACTAATGTTTACACAGAACACCCTGAAAGCCAAGAAAGAGTACTTAGCCTGGGGCGGTAGGGTCCTGGAGAAGATAGAGTAGAGCTGTATCTTAGGGGACAGATCAGAATTTGATGAAGAAAAGTAGGAATGCAGACCAATTCAGGTATCTAGCAATTACGGACAATTCTGGTGTAACTGATTGATATCAGTTCCCCCTTGCCCTGGCACCCTGTAGCATAATTTCTTCTTCTTCTTTTTTTTTTTCTTCCTGCTTATCTGGTGCTGAGGAATCAAACCCAGGGCCTCATGCATGCAAGGCAAACACTCTACCATTGAGCCACCTTCCTAGCCCCATAATTTCTTCTTTTACATGGTTTTCCACTAATGTTTCCAGAAATATTTTCCCTACTTTTTTTTCTTCTTCTTATTTTTAATTTGGCAGTGTTGGGGTTGAAACTCAGGGCCTCAAGCTTGCTAGGAAAGTGCTCTACTACTTGACATATAGCGCCAGTCATTTTTGTTTTGCTTTATTTTTCAGATAAGTTTTCATGACTTGACAGAGCAACTTTAAGATCATGAACCTTCAACTATGCCTTCCAGTATCTAAGATTACAAGGTGACCCACAATATCCAGCAAACTTGTTGAGATGGGTAATCTTGGTAATTTTTTACATGGGCTGAACTTGCACAATCCTCTTAATCCCCATCTCCTAAGAAGCTAGGATTACAGACTTAACTCATCACACCTGGACCTACTTTCTCTGCCTTTATCAGCTACACTGGATGTGTCCTTCAAAGACAGGTTAGCCCTACAGAGGAAGGTGGTAGACTAGGCCCATCTAGAACCCTACCAGATCTATAAGAAGCGAGGACCCACATATGTGGTACAGTTAAGTGGCTCATTGTATTATCTCAAGAATCCCAAACTACTTCAGTTTAAATCCCGGTCCCATTGTGACACTTGTGTTGCTTCACCTCTGTATAACTTCTTAGGGCTATTGTGAAGTCTGAAGTCTCACCCATGTGAGAAAAATTAGAAGAAATTCCAAGTGTTAGCTAGCACAACCCTTTAAAGTTACATCTTTGAGAAAATAGAGACTGCACTAAATCAGAATGCAGACACCTATGGAAGATAGAGGAGAAAAGGGAGAACAAAAGAGGCAAAAGGAAGAAAATATTTACTGATTACTCCTAGGTACCAAAAGTACTGCATTAAGAGTTTCATACATATTTTTCATTTCATGCAAACAATAGCTCTGCCAGGTAGGCAGCACTGTTCTATGATACTAGTGTACTCACACAGGCTCAGAGAGGGACAGAATTGAGATTTAGGGGCAGGATTCAAAACTACAGGTAGATGAATAGTCACTTTTCTCACCATGCGTCCTCTTTATCTCCATTTTCTTTAGCATAAAAATTCTGTTAGATGGGGGCTGGGAAGGTGGCTCAGTGGTACAGCACTTGCCTTGCATGCCTGAGGCCCTGGGTTCGATTCCTCAGCACCACATAAGCAAAAAGAAAAAAGCCGGAAGTGGCGCTGTGGCTCAAGTGGTAGAGCACTAGCCTTGAGCTGAAGAGCTGAGGGACAGTGCCCAGGCCCAGAGTTCAGGCCCCACTATCGGACCAAAAAACAAACAAAAAAATTCTGTTAGATGATTTGCTAAGAATCCTGACAACTGCCTACATTTTCAGAAGATCTGCAAGGCCTACTGCAGGAAATGTGACTAGGTGCTCCTGTTCTCATTTTATGTGCTGTCCTGAGGATTCACTTTAGAAAAATCCTGAATTGTGCTATACAAAGCACAAGTTCTCATAAAATGCTAATTCTATTTTCAGAAACCATAAACTGACAGGTTCTAAATTTATTTTATAACAGAATGTAGGGTCCAGTTCTGATATGAATTTACATATTTTCATCTCCTACTGTGTTAGGTATATTATATTCCTTTATTATCCTTGTCATTCCAATATTTGATAGTAAAATTTGACTTGTAGGCTATTCTTTTGCTTTATCCAAAAACATACAATTCTAATAACAAGATAAGAATAGGCTAAAAAAAAAGTAAAGTTAAAACTATGGAAAGAGGCTGGGAATGTGGTTAGTGGTAGAGTGCTTGTCTAGCATGCATGAAGCCCTGGGTTCCATTCCGCAGTACCACATAAACAGAAAAGGCCAGAAGTAGAGCTGTGGCTCAAGTGGTAGAGTGCTAGCCTTGAGCAAAAGACAGTGCCCCAGGCCCTGAGTTCAAGCCCCAAGACTGACAAAACAAACAAAGAACATATATGGAAAGCTGAATGATTAGGGCACTGTCTATGTTTGGCTTTTATAAAGCAATAACTTTGTTGAATTTAGATGTAGAAACTAGGATCTTAGATGTAGAAAAACTAGGGTCTTATATACATATTACCTCTTCTTTGCCAGTGAAGATGCTTCTCCTCTTCCCTTCTCTCTCTCATACACACAGACATGCAAGCAAATAGAAATACAGGTCTTGTCACATGTTGGCAATAAGACTAATAAAAAAGCACCAATCCTTATGGGAAGCTTCAAGTACTCAAAGACTAGAAACAGTGGGAAAGAGGAGTATATTCTCTTCTAAAGAGTTATTTTATATACATATGCATTTTTAACCTAAAATATAGTTTTTTAAATTACAAATTCCTATATGACCATTAGTGGGCTCCAGTGATGCAAGCCATATTTAATAGAGGCAGGATGTCAAATAGGAGTTGACAATTACAGTCTCTATCAATACATATTATGCCAGATGGTAATGAGCCATCCACAAAGGGCTAGCCATCCAAAATAATCATGCTGCTTTCCAGAGAAGTGTCGAAGAGGTTATGGTTTATTACACAGTTCTCATTAGATATACAGTGGCAGCATTAGCAATTTTTCCTTCATTTGCTTCTCATTTAAAGATCTGCCCCCACAAGCATAGTCAAATTAGTACACAAGGTTAAAACCATTACGCCCAGAAAAAAAAATTAAGCTGCATTTTATTTTACAGTAATGGTGGATCAAAGGTCCTTGGAATCTATTATTTGTGAAACCATTATCTAACAGTGAATATTAACAAAAGGAAAAAGAAAAGCAATACCCTGCCAGCATGGCTTTGACAGGAAGGCACACTGTTTGAAATAAGCAAACATCCTATTACTTAATTAAATATCACTTAAAAAAACTATTTTTAAAATAACAATAGGGTTGTGACATCAACTGACAAAAGTCACAAATTAAAGTTAATGATGAGGCACCAACCTATACTTTGAAGTGCTTCATTTACATCATCTTATTTTTTAAACATTTTTATATAGCCTTTGTGCACAATTCGGTTATACATTCAATAACTGCTATAGTTATTTTCTTTAAAAGGTAAGCTATTCTATTATCCATAGGAAAAACTCACATTTATTAATATTTAACAAATTCTAATTTGTAGACATAACTGTTACAACTAGAAAGACTTGGTCAAAAAGGCAAATCTTTTGTGCCAGTACTGGAGCTTGAACTCAGGGCCTGGGAGCTGTCGCCTAGCTTTATTGCTCAAGGCTGGAACTCTACCACTTGGGCCAACAGCTCCACTCTGGCTTTTTGCTGATTAGGGGAAGATAAACGAGTTTCACAGACTTTTTATTCCAGATGATTTTGAAGCACAATCCTCAGCATTCTACCTCCTGAGTAGATAAGATTAAAAGTACAGTATAAGGGAAGAAGGCAAATCTTGAACTAAATTATAAAATTAGAATGGATTTCTCCAAATCAGAAGGTAATTGTTTAAGTCTGAATTACAGCATAAACAATGAAGCAAAGAGAAGAAGTTTCTAAAATGCTGTTAATAAAATTTTTAAATTTATTAGTTAGAAGGATATAATTATAAAGATATTTCCCTTTATTATTAGACTGCAATAGCAGTGATTATTCAGGATTTTCATTTAATGAACATTTATTGAATGACTGTCATATGTCAGATAGACTTTGAGAATTCATTGAAAAGGGTGAGAGGTAGGGGAAGGAAAGCCATTATGCTGTACTGGAGAAGCTGTGATGGCCAGATTAGTGGATGTGGACAGGAAATCAAAAAGATTTTAATCCAGGGCAATAATAGCTATTACAAAAATAAACACAGGTTGCCAAAAGAGCCAGGAAGAAAGGACTATAACTCATATTTTGCAAGGCAAGCACTCTACCACTGAGCCACCTTCTCAGCCCAACTCATATTTTGATGGAGTAAGGCAAGGAATTTATGCTCAGATTTGGTTCTAATGAGATCCATAGGGTAGAAATATACTGAGAAGGTGAAGAAATGGAGAGAGGGTTGAAATGGGACAATTTACCTCAGATTATTGGAATAAATAATTTTAAGGAATCTTCTAACACATTTATAAGATTATTTCTTTGTTGCTTTGTATGTCCCTCCCCCATGGTATAACCCCTGCTTTCACTGTATTTGATGTCAGTATAATTTGTGGAGGGGAAGGGGAAAAACAAATCGTTTAAATAGGGATACAGGTGGACCCATTGCAACAATGAGATGTACAAGTCGTTATGTTGAAAAGGAACTTTACAACTTTGGTGCAGGTGGGGAGAGGGGGGAGGATTGGGTGGGGGAAACAAAAGAGGAGGCTACAATGCTTGATAAGTAATGTACTCATTATCTTGCCCATGTAATTGCAACCCCTCTGTACAGTATTTTCACAATAAAAAAATAATTTTAAGGAATCTATTTTATAAACTGATCCAACTTCAAACTGAAGTTGAGCAGATGGATTTTATGAAACTGACTCCATAAAAAACTTGTAGAACAATTCAGATCATGTCTTTATTTTTTTATTTTTGAGGCTAGACCTGGTGCTTAAGTTCAGGGCTTAGGTGCTATCCCTGAGTTTTTTTGCTCAATATTTGAGCCACTACTCCACTTCTGGCTTCTTTTTTTTTGGGAGTTAATTGGAGAAAAGAGTCATATGGACTTTCCTACCAGTCGTGGCTTTGAGCTATGATCCTCAGACCTCAGCTTTCTGAATAGCTAAGATCACAGGCATGACCACTAGCATCCAGAACATTTCATGGCCACATACACATATCGTAAATCAAATTTCAGAGTGGACGAATATATTATCCACCGACTGTGAGCCATTAAGTCTGACCAAATAGTTTGTTATGACTAACATTTGAATTTTGTTGGTTATTCTTATTCTTTATTCTTGCAAATAAAAATCTTTGTCTCGGGCTGGGAAGGTGGCTCAGTGGTAGAGCGCTTGCCTTGCATGCCTGAGGCCCTGGGTTCGATTCCTCAGCACCACATAAGCAAAAAGAAAAAAGCCGGAAGTGGCTGCTGTGGCTCAAGTGGTAGAGTGCTAGCCTTGAGCTGAAGAGCTGAGGGACAGCGCCCAGGCCCAGAGTTCAGGCCCCACAACCGGACCTCAAAAAAAAACAAATCTTTGTCTCTTCCCTCTTAAACTGGCAAGAGTATAAATTATTACAGAACTTGAATTTTTCCAATATATATATAACATGCCTAATATGTGTTTCAATTCTCAAAATACCTGTAAGAGATAAACTTTTAGAAGAAAGAGGACAGACTGATTTAATTCTTTTGGTATGGTGCACAGTATAGTTCCAATATAGTAACTTGCCTAAAAATGTTTTCAAAAAATTAATGTAAGCTGGATACTAGTGGCTCATGCCTATAATTTTAACTACTAAAGGGCTAAAATCTGGGGGCTGGGAAGGGGGCTCAGTGGTAGAGTGTTTGCCTTGCATGCCTGAGGCCCTGGGTTCGATTCCTCAGCACCACATAAGCAAAAAGAAAAAAAGCCGGAAGTGGTGCTATGGCTCAAGTGGTAGAGCGCTAGCCTTGAGCTGAAGAGCTGAGGGACAGCGCCCAGGCCCAGAGTTCAGGCCCCATGACTGGACCTCCCACAAAAAAAAAAAAACCAAAACCAAAAACAAACAAAACCAAGAGGCTAAAATCTGAGAACTGAGATTTTAAATCAGACGTATCTCTAATTAACAAGTAAAAAACTGGAAATGAAGGACTGGCTCAAGTAGTATAGCATGCCAGATGAGAGAAAAGAAGCCAAGCAAGAGTTTCAAGTCTAGAGTACAAGCCCAGTATTTACATGCATGCATATGCGTGTGCACATGTGCACACACACAAACATACATGTGCACGTGCACGCACAGAATAAATGTCATGTCTTGGTATAGTCTCCTTCTCTCTCTCTCTATACACACATATATACATATATAAAACATACTTTTTTTAAAACTATAAGCTTAGGATTCTTTTTTTTTTT